>NC_139345.1:32907077-33192077 GCF_055883805.1 Amblyomma maculatum
AGCAGTGCCTACGTCAAATAGGGGGGGGGGGGGGGGGGGGATTGCATACTTGCTTTTCAGCGAGCAAGAGGTAATTGGTTTAGACGCCGGTATTCTATCGTCGGCAGCAGGTGTAAGCATAAAACGTATTGTCTGAAAGGTTTAACTCATCCCAAGGACCGCAAATAGATGCTGGTAGTCTCACAACTCAGTAGTACTTGCGAGCGGGCAGTTGGCTATACGACTCCGACGACCTCCGGCGCTGCATGTCTCTCTCTTGTGTGTGTATTGTTTTTGTGCATAACCATGCAGCGCCGGAGGTCGTCGGAGCCTCTCAACGCTATATATATAGGCCATATAGGCAATGAACTCCTTTCGCCTCCGAACGTGCCCCCATCGTAATCCGTTTATGTTCTGCATGCATGTATTGCGTGCCTCCTTAGCTGCTCTCAAGGTTTAAGTAGCCTTCGCTGTTTCCTTCGCCGCTTTCGGGCTTTACGTGCCGCCGAGGTCTCCCTCATTTGCGTTTTTTGACTGAAAGCGCGCTCAGCGCCTCGGTTTGCTTTCGCTAACGTTTTAGCGCTCGGCCGCTCTTCAGCAACCTTAGCGTTGCGTTTTGCCACAATTTCCTATTTGTGTGCGGTTACATAATTAACTGCGTTTGGCGACGTAGCCGAATCGTTTTATCTTTTAATTCTACCGGATCAACTGCCCATTCCCAGCTTCAAAGTTGCTACCGCCAATCATTTGAACAGTAAACCAAGCCTATTAAGAGTAAGTAAGGCCAAATGAGAACATACAGCGCGCGAGACACAACTAGTTAGGAGACTCCTTGCGCCTCCACTATTATGGTGGGATTTTGTTGCTATTGTCCATCCGGAGGGTACGTCCTCTGCACAGTAACATCATTGTGGTGACGTATGCCCTTTTGTTTGTGCTGCCTTTACATCTGCTAGTAGGTGTACTTTGCGTTGCAATGTAATTTATCTCACGCCTTCTAAAAAGCACAAAATTAGACTTGTTTGAGTTCCTAATCCCTGCGGAGGTTTAATGAATAAGCCTGCCCACCTCCTTGCGTCGCCTTCCTTGGGTGAAACTAAACATTTCTCTCCTACCCTCTATTATGGTTGGCTGCACACTTCAAACAAGTTTTCTGAACCGCTCTAACTCTTCCTTTCTATCGCCTGAGGACTTCTGGCATTTTTCAGCAAACAGAATCTAGGACAGTGCATTTCACATCATTGCGAGGTGTCCCTGACAGGTTCGAAATGAAGGGTTACTTCACTTAACTTCTTTCTAGATTGATATGACTGTTCTCCTCAAGCGTGTCTCGTCTGCACTTCCTTCATGCGCGATATCTGTAATGCCAATTGATCCAGTTATTTATGATCCTCAAATTACAGTTTCTGAGCTTTCTCCTAGAGTTTTGAGATTACCAGCCGCTGTTCTTGGTCCTGATAACGTATAACGTCAAAAATGATAACGATCCTTTTTGAGGAGCCACCTGACACGTTATTAGAGCTAGTAATCTATTCCATCAAACATTCTTGGATACACCCAGAATGAAAACTTGCCAAAGTGATTCCTTTACTTAAGTACAAAGGCGGTGCGCCTTTTCTATAGATAATATTAAACCAATTTCATTAACATCAAATATTGTAAAATTAATTGAAAGAATCATACTTATACGTATTTCGGACTTCGTGAACCAAGAAAATATCCCCAGCCCTTGCCAAATTAGTTTCCGTCAAAAGTGTTCCATCTGGAATGCGCATGCTGACCTCGAGAGTTGAGTTATTTTAGCGCGACGCCAAATAATTGCACACTGCCTTAATAACGCTTATAGCCGAAACCTATGATAGTGTTCAACATAGCATTTTATTGTAAAAATTAAAAGCTCTTCAGTTCCCACATTATTTAGATGCGTGGATAACTGCATTCCTTCAAAACCGAGAGTTTTACTGTGCATTAAATGGCGTTCATTCTGGCAGATACAAGCAAGCCAGGGGAGTTCCGCAAACAGCCGTCCTCTCACCTGTGCTTTTCAACACACTACGCAGCTCAATTCCAGTTAATCATGACCTCCGCACTTACGTATGTGCAGATGATATCGCGTTTTTTGCGGCTGCATCGGATATTCAACCCCTTTATCTCCGCTTGCAAATGTACCTAAACTCTATTGCGAATTGTTTATGTGGCTCGCGTCTCACATTAAATGTGAACAAGAGCGCTGCCCTTGTTTTCAATATAAAAGAACCTGTAAGTCTGCCTATAATACATCAGCAACAAATAATACCTCAGGTTACATCATTAAAGTATTTAGGGGTCGTTTATGATGATAATCTTTCATGGCAGCCAGACATTAACCCTAATGCTACGAAAGGGGATCGAGCAGTGGGCCTGTTGCGCCGAATTAGTAATCCCCGGTCTGGAATGCGGAGAGATGTGCTTCTAATGGTTTATGTGATGTATGTGTGTCCAATATTAGAGTTCGGTTCAGTGTTGATTTATAGTTCAGCAGCTAATAAAATTCGCCCGCTTGTTCTCTTGAAACGAGAAGCGCTTTGGTTGTATCTTGGACTTGAAAAATTTGTCGCCAACAATGGGCTCTACCTTGGATATGTAGATATCAAAGGTAGAGCCTCCTTAGATATGTAGATTTCAGATTCCAATTGTTCGGACGTACCTAAGGATATATGAGTCAGAGTTTTATCGTTCTATGTCTATTTTTTGTTGTCAATCGACCTCCTTTTTCAGTGTTCATTGGCCTAAATTTCACACCACGCAGGTCGCGTTTGTCCAAGATTTGCTATACCCTTTACATGTTTCCATTCCTAGTATTCGTCACGGTCCCATGCACACCAGCGCGTCGTCTGTCGAAATTATCTTTGACGACATATTCCTGAATAATGCTAAAGTCTAATCATCTGTTATTCTAAACGGATTATTAGAAGATCATTTAAGAAGCCTTTCTGCTAGCTTAGCAATAGCAACTGACGCATCTCAGTGTAATGAAAACGCGGGTGTGGGTATATATTGCCCGCATTTAGACCGGTCTTTTTCTGTTCGCCTTCTGGACTTCATCTCAATTTTTGAAGCGGTGTTTCTGGTGGTTGTACTCGCTTTACGGAAACTTCTTTTTCTAAAGTGGCTGCAATTTCCGACTCTCTATCATTGTGTTCATCCCTCTCTTCGCCAGTGGCTTCTGCAATTGTAAAAACCTTTCTCTCCCTGATCCCTCGACATTTTAAAATTGTGCATATGGTATGGGTACCAGGCTACAGCAATGTTTCTTTAAATGAATATGCTGAAAAGAGTCCCCCAATGGCCCCATATTATCTATACTTCCGGCGACAGCGTACACCACCGTAGCGAGCTTTCGGAGAAATGTCATATTAAATATATGCAAACTGAACATCTTTTATGATCTGATCACTACCTGCATGTAAATTATTCATTGAATAGGAAATTATGCCATTCACTGAAGCTTGAGATTTTTCTAACAAGGCTGCGATGCCGTATCCCACCTTTAAATTTCTATCTTCACAGCTCTGGATTGGCACTTCCTCCAGCCCGCGCATTTTGCGGTGAATAAGAATCCTTAGATCACTTTCTATTGTTTTGCCAATTCTTCACTACGTTGCGAAGACAGTTGATGGAAAGGCCATTCCAATGGCTTGGCCTCAGTTTAGGTAGCCCGATACTGTTATCATTTGGTGCCGCCATCCTTGGGCACAGTCACAGGTCGGTTTTTGCCGCCATGCAAAATGTTTTAGTGGACTCAAATCGTTTGCATTGCTAAATATTTCAACATCACTTTTTCTAGAATTCTAGTGTCAATCTCCCGTCTGTGTTACCACTTTTCATTTCATATTTCATTTATTTTCCTTTTTGTTTCCTTTCCTCTACCCATCCAATCATAGACTTTTAATTTTTTTTTAGATTACATGAAAGTGTAATTAAAAAAATTTACTTGCTCCTCAATTCTTGGTCGATCCCCCTCTGTGGGTATGTGCCATATGTTATTTGGACAACAGCAACAACAACAACAACAGCATCGTGTCCCGTAAGATTTCGAGCTTCTTCTGTAGTCCGCGCCCACACAGTGGCCATCAAACTCTTGAAGAGCATAAAGGCAAAACAGCCCATGCGTGGCAAGAAGATCGCCAAGGACGCAGCCCTCCGAGTAGGAGCTTCCAAATGCCGACGCGGCCTGGCTGCTAGGCCTACTGGGGCTCCGCGGAGCCTAAGAGCAGATAGGATGTCAAGCATGAGGACGCCAATTGTCGTTGTGACTTCTGCAAGTAGAACGGCAGGCTGCGGTAAGGAGCCGTTACCTGGAGCTAGCACTTGGCAGCAGAGCAACGTGGACATTACTTCGAATACGAGGACAACGCTCGGGCAGCTACCCGAGCTAAAAGATGCACTGCAGGCTGTGAATGTGCAACAGGAAGTGTCACTAACACTTCTCAACGCACCACTGAAAAAGAAGGTAAGGGCCGCCCCTCAAAAGCTAGCTTCTGCTTATCCAACATAGCCTTGCAGCAATCCTTCAGAGTGCATATCAGACCAACAGTGCAGTTTGATATCACAAAGATACCCACCAGAACTATAGAGAGAGAGTGATAGATGCAGCACTTGGTACCACACGTTACCAGGGATTTGTAAGCCACAGGGCATTTGACGCTGCCACAGTGCATTTAGCCACACTAGAGGATGTACGCAGAATTAGTACAGTAACGCAGATTCCAGTCACGGCAGAGGAGTATCTTCCTGTCCAGACATATTTTGCGTCTGGTCCAAGCTATGTCGTCTAAGACCTAGACCTGTAAGATTTCCCGGAGACGGTGGCCAGAGACCTCATATCAGGAACACATACTGTGTTAGCACCACGTCGTATCGGGAACAGAGCTACTTTTCTGATCACATTGCTGGGACCATACAATCTTCCGGACAGATTCTACTACAACGGCTGCATAGTGCGACCCAAAACGTACAAACCTAGACCAGTGCACTCTTACAGGTGCTACAGAAAAGGCCATATGCAGAAATTTTGTCCAAATGGCGTTAACCCAAAATACATAACTGATTCGGGAAAGGTGAAATTCAAATGCGGTGTATGCAAATCTGATGATCACTTACTCTCAGTGTCCGACAAAAAGAGAAAGCTCGTGTTATCAAGGGCTGGGTGACGGAAACAAAATTCACCAGTAGTGGTTAAAAACAGATTTGGAACTCTGGTTCAAGAGCTGTTTGATGATCATCCTGAAGAAGAGGAGCCTGTTGCGGTGACTTCACAGAACAGTGCATATTTTGCTTATACGCTGGATAATCAATGACACACAAAAGGGAGCACAGCAACCTTCACTACCCATGATTTTCCGGAACTTGATGACTGAAAAAGCCAGTAGGATGCAATAGAAAAAGAAATTGCATTGCTTTCAGCACAAATTGCACAGACAAAAGAAAGCGCGTATAGCCCAACGCCGAAAGGAGAGTTCAGGAAAACAGAAAGATACGTTTGCAGGCAGTACGGCAGCAAGGTTAGTGGATGCTCCGAATTGTAGACCTGCCGCTAACGCAATATGGAAGGCGGTACTGGACACACTTACGCAACTGACACACCTCATTCATAGCGGCATACATCATGGATAGAAGTAGCCGAAACAACTGGCAAGAGATTACACAATGGAACTGCAGAGGGCTCTCAATAAAGTTGAAGAAATCAAGACAAAATTAATGTACGGCAAGCTGCATTCATGGACGTTCTTGATACAGAAACGTAATAGGTTATATTCAATAACAGGATATATAGGGTACCAGTGTCCTTCTGTTTCTGATAAACGAGCAAGTTCAGTTCAGTTCAGTCGTTCAGTCGTGTCCGACTCTTCGTGACCCTATGGACCATGTCACGCCACGCTTTCCGGTCTCTCACTATCTTCCTAACGTCAAATAACTTCATCTGCAGCGCCTTGAGGATGTCATTTAACCATCGCTGCCTACCCCTTCTCAGGCGACCCTCAACCTTTCCCAACATCAAATCTTTCTCCAGCGACTCCTCTCTTCTCACCAGAAGACCAAAGTAGCTGAGCTTTAACTTTAGAATTTGACCCTCCAATGAGCAGTCAGTGTTTATGGTCGACAATATCGACTGATTTGATCTTCTGGCAATCCAAGGAACTCTCAAGAGTTTCCGCCAGCACCACAATTCAAACGCGTCAATTCTTCGGCGGTCAGCCATCTTCACAGTCCAACTGGAAAGACCATAGCACGAAATCATAGAGCAGAGACCGAAACGCCAGGAAAAGCTGCTGTCTATATTAGGGCTAATATTTTCCAAACACCACTTGACTTGAGCAAGCGGTAGTTGCTGGAAGTAGCAGGAAGTAGTTTCTGTACTCACGCGTCCAAACAAAACGCCCCTGATATTAGTGTCCGCCTACGCTCGTTCAAGAAACGCAGTACTTAATCTTGGATGGGTTAAGCATATTCGTCATTCATACCCTGGAATTGCGATTCATCGGTGGAGATTTTAACGCTCCGCACACTGTATGGAGATATGATTATGATTCTAAAAGGGGTGATCAAGTTCACACTGATTTCACAAAAATTGGAATTTACACTGCTGGAATTTACACTGCTAAATCATCCAGGAGTCTCAACACTCCCTGCAACACAAACACACTAATCAGACTTGACGTGGTAGAAGGGCCCTGGTGCACCACCATGGCAAGCGGAATTAGATGCGTGGGGTAGTGCCCATGCCCCCATTAATATTGGTCTTAATTTGAGACATACGAAGAAAATTCGAAAGAAAGCTTTTGTAACACATTGAAATGATGTACGACAGGATACTCAAACTCATTCAGTTAGCCCAAATACTCTTGTTACCACTCTTCAAACGGTAGTCAAGGATCACACAATTACAACTGCAGTGAACGAAGATCAGCCAACTCCCGACCTTCACCTACTAAAACTTTGGGCGCACCGAAAACGGGCAAAGATACAGGCTGGTCGGAATCCTGAAGACGTGCGAAGAAGAATTGAGGTAAACATAGTGACGGCACAGGCACGCCGATATGAACAGCTGGCTCATAGGAGACGGAATGGTTGGTGTAGTCGTTTGGGCTCAGGAACGACCAACAAGGCCCTCTGGAGGACTTTTCGTGGCATGGAAAAGCGGCGGTAGGCCAAAGTTCATGCCGAAAGTATTAGATTTGCATTACAGCTCACACCAGAGGAGTTTGCAGATCAGGATGCTGCCCTTTTCTTCCGGAACCGTGCACAGTATCCGGCGCCTTCTGCGACAGTCGATGCGGTTGATAAAACAGGAATAACTTTACCATTTACCAAATTGTAGTTATTGGCTGCTATAGAAGACGCGAATGATAAAACTGCGCCTGGACATGACGATGTTCCGTATGAAGTCTTCAGGATTTTAGAAAGAACCGAAGTTGACAGCTTGTTGGATGTTTTAAATGAGGTATGGCAAGGAGGAGAGATTCCACTCGACTGGACGCACTCGGTGGTGGTCCCAATATCAAAGGCTGGGAAACCTCTCACAAGCCTAGGATCTTTGCGGCCTATCTCGCTAACATCCACAGTTTGCAAGCTTTATGAAAAGATGATAGTCACCCGCCTGTCATGGTGGTTGGAAAGTAATCACAAATACCATGCGTGACAACCTTGGCACAGAAAATGGATTGGCTATGCTGGCTGAAGAGGTCATACACGTGTCGCCTTATTGCCACCTTGTGCGCACTGTAGTGGCTACCGACGTGGCGAAGGCATGCGACAACGTGTTACATGCCAAGACTCTTAGCAACATGGAAGGCATGGGCATTCTCTTGCAGGTCATAAAAGCAGTACATAATCTGCTTAAGAAAATGACGCTTGCTATCCGGATAAACGGAAAACAAATGGGCAATTACACCTTGAGGCTTGCCACAACAGTCAGTGTTAGCATCTTTGTTATTTAATATCGCACTGATCCCATTGGCGTGGAAATTAGCTGAAATACCAGTGCGGTGCGTGATATACGCAGATGATGTCACGATTTGGTCTGTGCATAAACAACTTGAGGGACAGAATCTGTCTCTGTAAATAGATGAGTACGTCCAAGATGCAGGTCTGGAATTCTCACTTCAAAAGTCCAGCTACATTCATGTTGCAAACAAGCATGGAAGAATACAATTGGCAACGCAAAGAATCACCCTAAAGATTGGAAATCAGGCATTGCAAGAGGAGGACGAGTTGAGAGTTCTTGGCCAAGAAATTCACAAATCTTGCAAAGAAGCACAATGGCTCCATAAGGTGAAAAAAGTAGCTGCGACTTCCTTAAACCTGATAAAATGCCTTTCGTCTAGGGGAGGAGGGGTTCGAGCGGACATGGCAACACGTCTTGTACAATAGTTGTTACAGCCGAGGATACTATACCAGGCCCAATTCCAAGGACTCACGAGACGGCAGTGGGCAAAAGAAAACAATAAATAGAAACGCAATGCGCACAATCACGGCCTTATCAAAACTTACCACTATTCCTATTTTTCAAGAATTTGCACAGCTGAATACGTTGACAGAATTAATTGAACAACGAGAGGCAACAAGAAATATGAAGCGAAAGTGAGCTATGCCCATAGCATCCTTGTATGACGACGTGACAATGCAAACTCCAACAATGGCTGACTACTCAGCTTCGTCGTAAAAAAAGCCACGCTCTCGACTTCTGGTTCAAGTGCTTCAAGGTACCTGCATTGTATATACGGACACATCCCTTATAGAAAACGGCGGTAGAACAGCAGCTACCAGCCCAACACACAGTGAAATAAAAGTACATAATCAATATGTATCAGAATACCCGGACCCACTTGTGATGGAACTATATGCAATCCGCGATGCTATGGAGGCCATAAATAAAATAGATTCCATAACAGACGCCCAAATCTATACAGACTCCTTAGCCGCCATAAAACAACTGAAGATGGGGACAAAGACACATATGTGTAACGCAGGAAATCCACGCACGCAATAAAAAAAAAATAAAGATACGCATTCAGATACATTGGACACAAGAAGATGCTAAGAACGCTGAGCAGTGAAAAGTTGACCATCTCACACACGAAGTTCCAAACACTAATGCCCCCCCCCCCCCCCCCCCCCCAGGGTATTCATTTTGATGCCTGCTCCGCTATTCCCATCTTAGCATCCTCTTTAAGGAAATGTACACTCGCCCTCATTCCCCCGTTTACTTTCCCCCTCCCTCATAACTTAACGTGATTGGAGGAGGTTTCCCTTAGAAGGATAAGAGCTGGGGCGGCCTTTACGCCGTCGGCAACATGCCGATGGGAATATGGAGAAGACATCGGACCCACCACATGCCCGAAGCGCTCCACACCAGCTGCAGAAGTGGATGTTCGCCACCTGATGTGGACTTGTGCAGGGACAAGCGCATCAAGGACACAGATTCTGCTGGAAGTGAGACTAACCGCAACAAAGGAAGAGGACTTCTCCAGATGGCTCACCGACAACAATAAGAGCAGGAGCCTTCTCCGACTCCTTACGAAAAATAGTTTACATGTTTTTTTTTTTTAATATGCCTTATGGCAAGCTTGCGTAATAAAAAAAAAAATAAGTAGTTAAGATAGACCAGGGTAACTAGTTGCATACAGCTGCCAGCAGTATTGCGCACCACAGGCAATTTTCGTTTTCAGAGATATTACTTAATTAGGTTAGTTTTTCTAATTTGCGTAATATTGACTTTACTCAATAAATTTGACGTAGAAAGTCGGAAATCGCCTTTAAAAACCCCCATTCTATTTATTTGCAACAAATAAAGTCACCCGTGTATTTTTTTTTTTCCAAGCTCCAAAGAAAGCCTGCAAAATACAGACTCACGTAACAAGCGCATTCGTGCGCCACGACAGTGCTGCTCTCAAACATGGAATGAGTGAATCAAAATTTTACCTGCGTCCGTAACTGGACGGCCCCCTCCAGCGGTAGGCGATGGTTGGCGATGGTTGGCGATGGTTGCAGCGAGCTCGCCGCGCTCGGTGCAGTTTGTATCGTAACATACATCGACTGGCCCCCGCGTATGAAAAAACAACAGCAGAAATATCGGCCTGCTGTTGCAAACGGGGTCATGCAGCCAGGGCCGCCGTTGATTTCGTCCACTGAAGCCCCGGTTGAAAGTAGCGCAATCGTGACGCGTGGATGCGCCAGCCAGGTGATTTTTTTTTTTTTTGTAGTTTGCGGAATTTTTTGGAGCACGGAAAAAAGATTCACGCGTGACTTTTTTTATCACAATTAATTCTAAAGGAGTTTTTGAAGAGTTCTTATACATAACAAGTCACATTTATTGTCAAAAGTTAATAATAAGTAAATTAGAAAAAGTGACCTAAGTAACTAATTAATTATTTTGTAAACAAAAAAAGGGCCCTTCTCTGCGGGCACGGCTACAACAACTCCTTGAGACATCGTGCATGGCAGGCCGAATGCTGTCAGGTATCAGAAAAAGAAGTCGCTCTGTTACCGGTGTTTCGAATTTCAAGGAGGCAAGGAGTGTGGTAAGCTTTTTTATATTGGCTACCGTTTTTACGGAAACTTTCCGAAGTTTCTTGATAAGCTTCACAGCAAATTGGGGAGGAGGTTAGCTTAAGTTATATTCACGCGTTGCAATGAACGGGAGCTAAATGCTGTTAATTCATATACTTGAAAACAACGCTGAGTCGGCCAGTACGCAAGGGTCCGCGAACTTAACGCTTAATAAAAACGCAAAACATTCAACAGGAGCGGCCACACCTATATACAACACGAAGCGGCCGTTGCCAGTTTTCGAGCAATCCTTCATAGGTACTGCACATTTGGAGTGTCGGATTTCACTTGAAAGGAGGGCATGATGGGCTTATAGGAATTACAAAATTAGAAACCGAGCCTCATACGCCTGCTATGCGTACACAGTTTCATATAACACAAACAGTTAATTAATGCTGAAGAACGTTGTGTCTGGTAAATACATAGGTGCTCATGATTTTACAGCAAAGTTAATAAGTGCAAGAGTTATGAACGAAGAGTAATCCGTATGTGCATTGCCCATCAGATAGAAAAGTAAATTCCGAAAGGGCTGGTTTGCGAAGGTGAAGAGTACTAGGTAGGTGTATGCTATTAACCACTTTAAGGCAATTTTGCATACCATGCTCTCCGTATATTTTTATGGCATTTTTAGGAGACCAGCTGCACTTGGACGTTTTTGTTGTAGCGGCACCATTGTTCTTCAATTGTGCCAACGAAGAAAAGAGAAAAGCCCCTGCAGAAGGCTAGTAGCAAAGCCATGCGCGGTATAGTTACTGAAATAATCGACCCCATTTTTTCACCTACGAAAGCAAGCGAAGATCGCAGTTTAGCGCACACCCTGTTGCTAAAATACTACGAACCTTTCAGAAAAGTACCTCATTGCAGGGGGGAGGGGGAAGGATAAAACGAAGGTAGGGTTACCAAGTTAACCATGTTCTTAATGCTTAGTTAGAGGGAATGATTCGGGAGTATAAAACAAGATCATCGTGGAAATGTTGAATCCAATCTGTGCACTATGTTTATTCCTAAAAACGAATTGGCGGATTCCTAAAACATGTTAATTCAGTCCTCTTGTACTTGGGACTCTGCGCGAAACGTGACTGAATGGGAAGCAATGGTGAGACACGTGTTTGTAACACTGTACTTAGGTAGGGCGTTCGGTGGCAACTTCCTTCTGGTGCACAAATATTTTTTAATATGTGGCAACTGAAATCTCTCATGTTTGCTTGTTGCTAAAAACATTACCAACCAATCACCCAGTGCTCTCTGTTATGCTGCAGGCGCTTTCATCTTTGGAGGTTGAGCCTGCTGAACGTGATTATGAACCAACAGGAGACAAATTGCGTGATTGCTTGCAACAAGCGGCTTTGTCTTGCAGTGTTGAAGGAACTTAGCGCCAAGAGGTAGCATGTGGATAAAAGGAAGCCATTTAACAAAACAAGTAAAAAAAGATTGCCGCCACATCTGATGAGCAAAACCTTATCGCTTAGAACTGTTTGCCTTCACATTGATTGCTTAATAAAGAGGACGGAACAAAAACTAGGACACTGAGGATCGACAGAAAAGACGTGGGAAAGGAACGGTGTGTGCATGCGTGTGTGCGTGAGTGAGTACGCGGATGAACTGGGCATGGCGGAGTTCGGTGTTTATTGACTCTGGAGAGCGGCGCTTTTCCCTGCCTTGCTCACGCCCTTCCAAGACGGTCACCCTCCGTGCACCACAGTGTGTGCTCACAGGAGCGCTTTGTTGATCCTCATAATTAACTCCTTACGAGCAGTCACAAAGCGGCGGTCGCGCCCTCCCTCTCCATCGCTCTCCGGGGCGCCTCGGGAAAACAGCCCCGGGGCCGAAGGAGCGGCCCCGCTTCACGCGAAAAGCTTCGGCGGCGGCAGCGGCGAGCGAGCAAAGCCACGCGGATCGGGCGCGCAGCTTTTTGCGCGCGGGACGATACCGAGGCGGGGAGCTAATTAGTAAATGCTTTCGCACTTTGTTCTTTTGCGCTTCTTGGATACAGTGGGCGCTGGCATCGAGAGAAAGTGGGTTCATCATCCAAACGTCCGTGCTCATTATTCACATAAAGGAAGGCGGATTGCCGGCGCTTCATTCATGAGTAACGTGAGAGAATGCAGAGCAAATGCCCCTGTTATCAACACACCGTTTGACGGGTGTATCGGAATAACTGCATAGCTATGGTATCAGGCGTTAAGCACATCAAATGGACACGGTTAGGTTTACCTTTGATGAGCGGAAAGGTGAGTGAGTGAAGGAGGGCGGGAGGGAGGGAGGGAGAGAGGGAGGGAGGGAGGGGGAGAGAGAGAGAGGGAGAGAGAGAGAAAGAGGGAGGGAGGGAGGGAGGGAGGGAGGGAGGGAGGGAGGAAGTGTCAGTTAGAAATGAAATGAGCGAATGACACGTGCAAGACATGCAAGCAAATGAGCGAACTGCGGCGAAAATCATTAATTGTGTGTTTGAGTACGGCCAGCATCTTTGAAAGGCCCCCAAAGTCCTGAGTCTGAAAGGACGGTATGATAATACGCTGAGATGCGAAGAAAACGTGCCACGCTCTGATTTCTAAATGTTTATTACGCAAGGATCCTGTATTGAGAAGCAAAGCATAAAGCTGATTTGTTTGGATGAATACCAGCTGCGGGTTTATATCTGAAATTTCGTTACGGTGCATGCAGATATGCAAATGAGGAAACAGGCAGGGCACTTCTCTTAAAGAGGTTGCAAAAGTGTATCAGCCGCGACAAAAGAAAAAAACACTGAACATGCAATGACTCTAGTCTGTTCTGCTCTTCCTTTGAATCGATATTTGTTTGATCACTAACTGTAGGGCCAGCACAATAAAAGGAAACACATCAAACCGTTCGGATTTATTTTTGCCTCTCAATAGAGACCTTTTAATAGCACCATTATACATAAGTTACGAAATCAAAACTAATTCCCCTGATTATTATTCTTTCTGTAAGCGTGCTCGCTCTTGTCTTCCTAACTGCAGCCGTGCGTAAACGAGTGTGCCCCGACGGGACAGCTGGCGGCCAACGTTCGGCCATCGATAATTAAAGTGACGCGCACCACTCCACTTCTGGACACCGTCCATCCATCCATATTTTTTGCCCCATTCCACTCTCCCCCCTCCCCCAGTCCCTCTCGACTCTGCTCTTTCGGCTCCACTCAGAGTCATCGTCCACGCTTCAAATCGTCCGGTGGCTTCAGCGGGATACCGATCCGGGCGCCTCATTGATCGTTAATCTCGCTCCGAGCGCATGCTGCCGGCCTTGCCCTCACTGTCCTCCCGCGCCTGCTCCGTGCGGCTTTATTTAGCGCCTTCTCATTGGTGACGCCGCCACCGCAACCGGAGATGTATTATATTTAATTTTCCCTTTTATTTACTGCTCCTTTCTATCAACACTGACTTTCGCGAATGCTCAACCTGTTCACCGAAGCGGGTCCTCAGAGCCATCTCGCACAGCACAGGACAGCGTTACAGCGCTCGTCCCGCATCGGCCTCTGCTGGACCGGTGCGAACAGTCGGAGATGGAGAATGGTCAGATGTCGATTTTCCGCGAATATGATTAGCACACAAAGAGGGCTCGCTTGGTGGTTTATTAACGTGGCTTGATTTCGTCTCGTTCACTCTGTGGAAAAACAAAACGTGCGCCCATATTAATCTTTCCAGGCTCTGGGTTTCACAAAAGTTGGATTAAAATTTTCCTTACTCCGACAAACCCACGTGCAGCGGAGTGGCAGTTATATCTATGCGGTTCCAACTTCCTGGCTGCTACTTTCCACCACTGGGTCCACAGCGACAGAGTGCGACAACAAGGGGAATCAGCAGATGCCTGCCGAATTTGACGCCTATGCATTTTATCACCCCGAAACGTCCTACAAGATAATGCCTTGCGTTCGGAGTTTATTACAGGTTAGTGAGTAAGTGAGTAGCAAGATGTATGCATCGAATGAGAATCCACAATGGATCGAAGCCGCGCGCGATCGCCATTATTGTTGTCGCTTGATACCTTTAAAGGTGGAGCTTATGTATCCTGCAATTTTCTATTGGGTGTTTGAGTGAAGGAGGATATTTTATAGTGTGCTTGCATAATATCTCTCACTGTAGTGCTTTTTTTTTCATCACGGCCTGTAATAGCGATGTTGGCCAATACATGTTTTACATGCAGCACCTGCCTGTTTACGAGTGCCGGAACATGTGGTACGGTACCGCGTCTCATATGGTATCATAAAAAAATTACACTGTACCACAATAATGCGTTATGCCCTTTTTGGTTGTTTTTGTTTTTTTTTTTTTTTTTGAAAATGTCCCGGCATTGACAACTGCTGATCTCCTCAGGTGAGTATGTTCACTTTCCGCAGCCAAAGTTACGGGGCGGTCAGCATTTTTGTATTGATCGCCTCCTTGGCGAACCTCTGCCTCAGGTCCTTTCGCCGTATCTTGGAAATCGGATATAAAACAAACATCACTTGCGACGAAAATTTGACAGGTTGTTTGCCTTCTAGATTTGTAATCTTCGCTAGAGACCATGTAGAGTGCCCTAAGGTTTGGGTGTTTTAAGAAAGAGATGAGTGAGAACTGAACACGTGAAGGTTAGGTCGCACAAAGCTTCGAGGTCACAGATATTTTCCACTGTTCTTCGGTTTCTCACTGGCGCTGTAGTTGCAAAGAAATGGCGATACTAGTATTGCTGTAGAGACAATTAGGTTTTCTGAGGGTGTAAGTCAGCAACAGAGGGCAAAATGTGATTATCTGATTATCTTCAAACAGAAATAATTTCCTATTACTTTGTTGATATTACGGTACATTAAACGGGCTGCAACTCTGCTAGCTCTGCGTCGCTTACAGAAGCCGTTTCCGCACGTCCTGCACTAATCTACATTAATAAGTAGACTGCAGTGAGAATTGCTAACAACTCTAAGTATTCATTTGTTTATAATAAAACGAAATAAAACTGAATAACTAGACGAAACGCACAAGAGCAAATAACGACTCACAACCAAGGCCGTGAATGATTTTGTCTATTTCCATGAATTCCAGCTATACCGTAAAAATTAAAATGCTGAAGGGCGACATTTATACCAGGTGATCCCAGTGATGGCAGGCCCCCTTTATGTTCTGTGTATATTAGGCAGCTCAGAACACTCACGCATGATAGCTTACTGACTTGTGGCTGAACGCTTCCCACCCTGGAAGCGTTCACGGCAACGGCATGCTCACGATCGGTTGGCTCGGCCTGGAGTTTTTTCTTCTTTGCGCGCCCGTTAAGATATTATACGCCTCGGATTCTCCTTGGATGCGCGCCATCAGGTGAAAAAAAAAAAAAAAAAACGGCGAGAAGGGGTCATCGGCGCCTGCCGCCGCGGTCTCCTCATTTGCAAAGCGCTCACGCTGACCCATCGGGGCGATAACGCTTAAAGAGGCGCTCCCCGCCAAATGGGCTCCCAATTTGACGGAAGCCTTCGCCTCACCTGCGAAAACTAACGGGACGAAGAGAGCCAGGGAGGAAAAAAGGAGAGTGAAGCCGATCTAAGCCAAGCCGTAAAGCAGATTTTTCTTCCTCACTTTTTTTTTTTTCCACCTCCTCCTACGCAGGCTGCCCTTTACAGAACGTCTGCGTTCCTCTCACTTTCGCCTCGTCTGTCTCGCTCTTTCACTTCCTTCCTATATCTATTGTTTGTGATAAGCGCTTCACTACCGTCAGTTATATATATATATATATATATATATATATATATATATATATATATATATATATATATATATATATATATATATATATAAAAACAGGGCTACCGCATCGAAATAAAAAACAAGTTTAGAAAACAAAAGCCAAATTAAGGTGTCCTGAAAGTGGCAGCAAAATGAGGGGAGCACGGGGTGATCGCGTACAAGAAATGGGGGTTTGGGTGAGGAGGGGAAATTACGATAGCCGTAAAACACAAGCACCTCTCTCTGCCCCAAAGGTGGGAAGGAATAATAGAAAACTGTTCCCGAGAAAAAGAGGAGGGCCGGGTGGAGAGAGGCTTGGAGGTACGGATCGTAAAAAGATTTTATTTGAGAAAAACAAATATAAAGAGAAAAAAATGAGAAGGTAGGGAGCGTCGAGTGGAGAGAAAGATGACAACACAGAGGAAGCGAGAGCAGTTTCCTGAGCTGGGAAATGTCCGACGCCCGCGCAGGCATTCTTCACTGTAGTCGCATATAGTCGTTTTGTTTTCTCTTGTTTCTGTTATTTCACCTACTGCTCATTCATCCTCCCTCTCTGCCTTCTTTCGTCCCGACCTCTCCCTCTGACAAGTTGTGTCGTCTTGCTTTTACTGCCGCGTATGGAACGCGCTGACCTACCTGTCCTCTCGATGGCGCCGAGCTTTTTCTCCCATTGCAGTTCGCCAAGCGCCGGCGATGAGCGGTGCGAGGCTGTAAAAATGTGCAGCAATGGTGCGCTTGATGTGAAAATGTGTCCGAGAGGAGAGCGCACTGTGACGAGGCTTTTCTCTTGCTGGAATCTGACGGGGCAGTTCCGCTCAGATCTAGAATCTCAGCAGCGTTGAAAACATGCCCACTCAGCTAGCGGCATTGTACAGTTATCATGTGCCATATATTCTCGTTCTTTGGCGGGAAAGCTGCCGGAAAAAAAAAAAAAAAAGTAATAAATTTTCTATGCCCGACCAATTGTGGACGTTGTTGAATCCCTTGTTGAAACGAAGTTGAATTCACCTTGTTTTTGCTTCACTATGCGATGAGGTTTAAGGTCCTGCGAATCCATATGGTTTCAAGGAATCAGAAGTATTGAAGCTACGAAAAACTCGCTGTGTTGAAGCGTGGGTTGTTGCAGCAAGCATGTAACAGGGGCACGCAGACGCGAGTTATAGCGAGCTGTTCTCCGCTTATCTGCGCTTTGCAGGTCTTCAGCTAAAGGCATATTTTTCAAAACAAGCGAATATTACCTGTGTAGAGCTTATACCCGTGCTTCGACCCCAGACAGTGACCCATGTGTACCAGTGGTCAACTTTACAGGTCTTTGGTCGGGTTATTCGCTGCGATATGTAAGGCGCTTATAAATGACTTTACCTGATAGGTATATGTATGGTTATCAGCTCACGCCCCTCCAAACAGCAATACTAGACAACTGATGGTCGGGTAGACAAGGCAGCGCGCGACCTTTCCACCCGGAAGTCTTACTTGCCGATAGGAATGAGAAATGCCGGCGGAATGAACCGCATTCGCGAAACCAAAAATAAAGTACATGTTTTTGCGCCTTAAAGAAAGGGAGACTAAACCAAAATGACCGTTTGCGCTTTTGTGACGTATGTACACTGCATCTATAGGGGTGGGCTGGAATTCCCCCTCGTGTGAATGCGCCTTCCTTGTTTTTTAGTGCTCGCGTCTCGCGCAGGAAAGGCTCTGTTTGAAGGGAATGGTCTGCCCGGGGCAACCGTGCCCTCGCACTGCGGCACAAGGGGCGACACCGAAAAACGCTTTGCCTTGAAAACAAGGGCGTGTCTGCCGCGCTCCGTTCGCCACGGCGGTCGCTGGGAGGAAAGCGCGCGCATTCAAGCGTCTCACGTTCGACAAAAGCGCGCAGCGCTCGTCTTCAATATTTAACGAGGTCGAACAGCGCGCCTCTTCAATTTGGCGCCATTTGGCAAATTCGAAGCTCGCGAAACGCGGAAGAGCTGAAGGAGCTCACGCTGCTCCTCTTCTAGCAGGTGTGCTGAGGAAGTTTGATTGTTCAACTGTTCGACGCGGTCTACATCTGTAGTTGTGTGAACTAGAGCCGTCGTTCAAGATAATTGTCCAACGTCGAACTTTGGGATCTACGAAACGGCAAGGACCTGCCGGTTTGGAATATGTTCGTTGAGCTCCACATTCTGGTTGCTACATGATGGTCATCATCATTGAGAGGCGCCATGCCATCAATGCGCTGCAGTTAGAAACATACATGTAATATGCTTCAGGCGTATGATTAGAGATCTAATTTTCTTCACTGGTATATATTACTGTCTTTTCAACCACTTTAAAGCAAGTTTTCCCTCTTGCAGAGCTTGTAATTGTTTCGCATTATTTGATTCAACCGATATAGTCCCAAGCGGCCGTTAGCAGGCAGTTTTATGACGATACTCCGAGCGACGCCGAATTTTCCCACGTAATGGGAGTTTTTCGGATTAGGTTGGTTCAGAGGAGTGCGGAAGGGGACTACAAACCCCTTCACCGAAAAGTCGTTGTCTCTGTGTCTCCCTGTCTGGTCGTGCTCCCGAGCGCATGCCTCTGGCAGGTAGTATTTTGCAGGTGACGTAACCCCCTCCACACCTGCAACCCTTTGTTAATAGAGCCTGTAATATGACCTGCCAGAAACATACTCATGATTTTGGTGTCATGAAGGACGCCTCCGACGCTGGCTTTTGTACTAATGGTACATATATACCGTCACAAGACCAAATGCATGTCCGTGACTGGCTTGGCATGGACGACGCCGAACACTGGTCGCCGGACGTCGGATTTTACGCTAACGAGGCAAATACTCGTAAGGCTAATGCCTTAAAAGGCTAAACATAAACGAAGTCGTTTTGCGTGCCATTATTGCCTAGCAAAAAGCACCTTTCTTCATCAATAGCACGCAGTTTACCCTTGGGGGTCACTATAGAGATGTAGGAATCGACAAATCCGCCGAAACACAGCACGTCTGTCAATTCTAATGAAAAGCGGTAGGTAGCGCCGCGGCGTGCGCCCGTTCCCATGGAAACCGGTTACTTCTCCGCGTTAACGTATTCCTTTCCTTCTCCAAAAGCATGTGCTGTGGTGGCTTAGTTCAATGAAGCAGAAAAGCTGGGGTGGCTTAGTGGCATGCGTGTTGGCTTCCCAAAGCACGGATTGTGAGTTCAACATACAGATACCCAACATACAGATACCCAAATTAGTATAGTATGCAATGCCTATCCTTCAATAATTGATGATGCTATAAACAGTAAAACTATTTTTCAATTTAAAAAGAAAATGAAGTTGCTTTTTTTTTCACTTCTTAGGAATGCACCAAATCTATGTGACTTGTAGTACTTGTCGTATATTATTTTGTTTACATTTTGTGTCGCGAATTGTAGCGTTACTGATGTACTTACCTTGTTTACGATGCCATGGTTCTTATATACTTTCTTATAATGCCAAATATAATCTATGAGATTTTTTTTTCTTCATTGGTTATGTTTTGTTTTGTTTTGTTTTCTTGGTGAAACTCACCTTGACCTTGTCCATCCTTCTGCCATTGATGTGTGACCCGGGGTGAGGCCTCGTCAGGAAGAATGCCATCAGCTTCTTCCTTTTGCCTCTTCCCGTGGGCATGTTCTGTGTACATGTTTCATGTCTGAATAAACTTATATTATTATATTATTATTAAACCTTGTCTTCGGCATGTTTATTTATGTTTATTTTCTTTGATCGCTTCTCGGAGACGTGAGCCAACGGACCGCGTGTCTTACACAGGGCGTTTCGTGTTAACGCATTAACCAAGGCTTTTCGCCACCACCAGGTCAACTGTCGCCATAATCACCGTCACCTCCGCTTCGATCGCCACCATTGCCCGGTACAGTTTCTGTACCCCCCTCCAGCACGATGCGCCGGACAGCAGTCGCGATTGTGCTAGTTGCTGGAGAGAAAGGAGGCATATCTGCTATGTATACGTAAGAAGCTAAGCCTAAACTTTGGTTCTCATGTTCACTTATAGCCCATTCTTAGAATTTTTCGCACAAAGCCAACCTCTTCCGAACGGTACGAAGCGAGCTGGTTAAAATTTAATTACGTATTGAATACGCCCAATTCTGAGAACCTGTTTAACGCTGGACTCTGGCTAGGTTTAACGAATTGGACAAGGAACGTCATTTGTTGTTCAGGCTTAGCCTAAACCTACGGCCCAGAAAATACTAGTGTCATTGCACTTGCGTTAAAAATGCATGTTCGAGTTGCTTTGCAAGCATATAAAGTGAGGTAAGATCAGATTTCGATTGCACAGAAAGCAACGAGGAGGAATTGTCTTTTTATCCTGCCTAAGCCAGCGCTGGCTTGGAGTGCACTGAGAGTGAACATACGGATTTGTACGACCACCTTTGACACGAGCAGTGAGAATATGTAGAGTAATTCTGCCCCGCCGTGGTGGTGCAGTGGCTAGGAAGATCGATTGCTGTGCCCAAGGACGCAGTATTGAATCTTGGCTGCGGCGCCCGTTTGCAGTGCGATGTCAGTGCAAGTTAAAGAGCCGCAGGTGGTCGAAATTTTTGGAGCCTTCCACTAGGCTTCTCTGAAAGCCAGAGTCGCTTTGGGACGTTAAACCCCATAAATAAAACGAAACCAAACCACGCAGTGTACTTCTAGGTATGCAGTCGAGACTGTTGAAAACTTTTATTCTTGTACATGTAGAATAGTGGGCAGATATTTCTTCTTACTTTCTCTGTTGCTTTTTGTCGTAAAACGCTGCTTTAAGATTTATTCTCCCGTAGCAGTGTCTCTTAAGATATAGACGCAAGAGGTTTTTTTACGAACGAAAGTATGCTTTTGAAGTGTCAGATCATAGGTATACCATACAAGTGTAATTTGTTTTTGTAAATATTGTTGAAATCCATGATTAGGTAAACCACAGCAATCGACATATAAAATATGCTCCTTCCAGTGCTGTATTTGTGCTCAGTCCTTTGATTTTCTGCATGCGGGCGTAATAACAATTCGCTGGCCCTGTACATGCACTATTTCTCTCCAGCAATTAGCAACCCGATGAAGTCTGGTTTTTTAACACTCCCTATATCTTCTACCCATCTGTTCATGGGGCAGCTCGCCTGGCATTGAGATTGGTTATACTCCCAATGCCTTTCCTCTGTCGCTTCTCTAAAAATCTCCAGAGAGTTAACATGGAGACTGCGCGTAGAAAACGAATTTTGTACATCATTCCAAGCTAAATGCAGCGCGTGCATGACCGCTAGCTTGGACCGCCGACGTATTGTACATGGCCAGCGTAGTAGAACATACAAGCGCAATGCGAGCAGCATGCACCTCGACAGTTTACGGATGCGTGCACTGGTGTGGCGTGATCCGCGGTGCGTGGCCACAATGCAGGGAGCCGTGTCATGGCTCAGGCGTACGGCGGGCCCACCGCAGCTCATCCAGCAGCTATGCACGCCGACCGGACGCACGAAAAACAGATCGCGTGTCGAGCGGCAAATCGCCGCATCACACGCCACGTTTGTAGCAGCGAGCCTCGTGGCCCGCGCTGTGTTGCCACGTGCTTTTGACAACGGCGGTGAAAAAGTCGGCTCCGGCTGTGATTCATGCGTCGGAGTCGGTATACGAGATAAAAGGCCTGCTTACTTTCGTTTTCCGTGATATTTTTTTGGGACAAGGGTCAATGTGTCGAATGCTTTTGTTCGAGGTAAGGTAGGCCAGCGCTGGTTTGCTCTTGTTAGCGGAGTTAGCGACGGTCGATCTGGAGCAGAATAATATGTAGACACGTGCGGTAGCGAGTTTCGGAACTCCAAGCTGCGGGCACGGTCGATTTTATGGCCAATCGAATTGTAGCCAATCGAAAGGTGATTTAGAACGGCTTGCTGTGAGAGTTATTTTTAAGTGACTACTTGCAAACAGCATTAGCGAAGTCAGCCTTCTCAGGCTTGCTACGTGCTAAGCACTAAGTTTGAGAAAAAAAAAAGTCACTTTAGAGTGCATCGATTCGTAATGTTGCTAAAATGACACCGAACTGAAAAACTCCTTGAAAGTATTACGCAATGAAGAGGAAGTAATAGCGCGTGAGAACCAATGCGGACAAAATAAAAAAAAAGGAAGCGGGGACCCATAATACAATACGCGACTATGTCTAAAAAAAAAAAAATCCTCATTGTGTTAAAAACTGTGTTTCCTTGTTCCTTGTATCTGAAAAAGATGATGTGATCGCTATTGTTTCACTAATATCTGCAGGTCACAGGGCAAGCTGAACCTGCTGTGAAAAATGTATACTCTGTTACTAAAAAAGATGGTAAAAGATAACTCGACTCATCAAGAAGCGGCCGCGTCTATTCGTCGTCCCAAGCACCGTTCCCGACGCCGGCACAAGGAATCGGAAGGCAAGCCTAGCCTGGATAAGTCAACTTCAGAGTTAACGTCAGCTCAGGTGCCACAACAGATTGAGTCTAATCCCGCTAAGAGTACTCTTGCTGTAATGTCGCAGACAGTGTCACATGCCAAGGATCAGACAGAGGCTGTTGTATTACCTACCGCCTCTGATGCTGAGTGGCCAGCTCTACCATCAAAGGCCAACGCCAGGCCTAATCCCAGTTTGGTTGCCACACGTACTGAAAATTCCGACAACCCCGACAGCCAGCAGGTAAAAGAAATGCTGAAACAGCTGGTTCGTTCAATGCGGGTGCTGCTCTCCAGCATCAACACGCAAACAGCAAAGTTTGCTGTTCAGTTTTTGGACGCATTTGAGCCGCTCTTGGCGGCATTGCAATAATTCACAATGGCGCAACAAACTAACCCCACCTCTGTGACGATGCACTTGCGCCGCAGTGTTGTGATGCAATGGAATGCCCGAGGCCTGCGTGGTCGGCTGAGTGACTTCCGACAGCGGGTACAGAAGTACCGCTTTCCTGTGATTGTGATCTGTGAGCCCAACATGCCGGCTGCTTTCCGCCTTTCTGGATATGCTCTGCTATGGTCTAGAGAAGCAAACGAAACAAGCAAAGTGCTGGTATGTGTACGCCAAGACATTGCGCACGTCCGCCATGCTCTGCAGCCCCACAACACGAACCACTACATTTGTTTGACGTTAACCCTGAAAGGACGAGTATGTTCTGTAATTGGCGCTTATATTCCACCGAGGGATGGCTTGGACAAATCATATCTATTTTCAACAATCCAGTGTTGTGCAGCTCCTCGTATTATTGTGGGGGACTTTAATGCTCACCACCCTCAGTGGGGTAGTGCAATAATGAGCAATAGAGGAAGAGACCTGGCAGACTTTATGCATACGCAAGATCTCGTCAATATAAACGACGGCTCACCGACGTTTCTACGCGGAACAACCTACAGCAGCTGCTTGGATGTGGCGTTTGTTTCCAGAAACCTCCATCCCTCCGTTTCTTGGTGTAGTGATGTGGAAACACATGGGAGTGATCATATACCAACGTACATATGCATCAAGTGGTTTGCACCTGCCACTTCACCTCGTGTGCAATACACAGACTGGCCCGCCTTTAGGGCAGCGGTGGAGACTTCCAGCGTGGACCTCCAGTCACCATCTCAAATAGAGGGACTCATTACTTCCTCTCTCAGTGAGAACACTCGCTATGTTAGTGTGCCGGTGTCAGTGTCCAGCATCGACGTGGAATTCGAGCGGCTTCGCGCGATCCGTCGGCGGGCTGAAAGGAAGTACAGAAGAACGAAATCCGCGCAAGATCTCGCACTTTCTCGCCGAGCTAAACGTCAAGTTTTGCGTCACCTGGAGAGGTTAGGACGACAACGTTGGAGACAGTTCTGCTCATCACTGGATCCCCGTAAGCCCCTGTCGCGTATCTGGCATGTTGCGAGAAGCTTGCGCACACCTCCGCGAGAAAGGCACCCTTTTCGTGCCCTGGCCCTTTACCAACGCCGCAATGAAGTTGACGTAGCTGAAGATTTTTGTAAAATGGTTGTGGACACAAACCAGGCACAGTTACCAATTTCAGAGGTTTTTGCACCACCTTCGCCGAATGATCAATACGACGTGCCCTTTACAATAGCTGAATTAGACGCCGCTCTTGCTTCTTGTCGGCATTCATCTGCACCTGGTCCTGACGGGATTACTTATTCAACTTTATCGAACCTAGGCAAGGATGGTAGAACTGCACTACTTAATTATTTCAATGATATATGGGTTTCTAGTACTGTTCCTGAACACTGGAAAATTAGCCGCCTGGTTGCTCTTTTGAAGCCTGGAAAGCCTCCTCTCGAACTTACCTCATACCGGCCAGTTGCCCTAGCAAGCTGTGTTGGAAAAGTTATGGAGCGCATGGTGCTGGCAAGACTTGAGTGGTATCTAGAGAGTAATGATCTTTATCCTAATATGATGACTGGATTTCGCCGCGGACGCTCTTCCATTGACAGCGTCATCGACCTTGTGGCGACAGTAGAACACGAAAAGCGTCACCGTCGACTAGTAGCTGCTGCATTTTTAGATATAAAGGGAGCTTACGACAACGTCCTCCATGAAGCTATTCTTGATGGACTTGACGACGTGGGAGTTGGTGGCCGGCTGTACTTGTGGATTGTAAGCTATCTCAGTGGCCGTTCTGTTTACATGACTACGCCTGAAGGAGATACTACCCACTTTCAGGTCGGTCGTGGAGTTCCACAGGGAGGAGTTCTCAGCCCAACTTTATTTAACGTTGCGCTAATTGGCCTGGTGAGTGAACTGCCAACTAACATCCACATAAGTGCATATGCTGACGACATCTGCATCTGGGCCTCTGGTTCGACGCGCCCACAACTACGTGCGAGACTGCAACGAGCTGTGTCATTAACATCGATGTACTTACGGCGTCAAGGTTTATTTTTAGCGGCAGAAAAGTGTGCAGTGATCGCGTTTACGGGAAAATGTGTCAGCCGCTACCCGATTACCCTTCATGGAGTCGTAATACCATACGTCTCCAGGCACAGATTCTTGGGAGTAATTATTGACCACCGACTATCCTGGTCGAAACATATTGCTATGGTGAAGAAGAGGCTAATTAATTTTTGCCATGTACTTCGTACCATAGCTGGCATCAAATGGGGTCCAACTGAGCGCTCCTTAATACGCCTTTACGAGGCTCTGTTTGTTGGCTACATCCGGTACAGTCTCCCAGTACTATCTAGTATGAGCATTTCCTGCTTGCGGACTTTAGAGAGCGTGCAAGCGCAGGCACTGAAAATATGCCTTGGACTGCCCAGATGCACCTCTAACAAAGGCACAATTGAAGAGGCACACGCTCGCCCAATGTCCATATACTTGTCACACGAACCACTTCGTGTATATTTACGAGCACTTACAAGACACCGTTTTCACCCACTCAGCAAGATTCTGGATGAGAGGCCGGACTGCAGTTTTACAACTGCACTCCGCTGCCATCAGTCGCAAGTACCGACAGGATATGCCCTCCCATATCATCCCACCCAACCACCATGGACGATGGATAAACCTTTTGTGCACCTTCGTGTTCCCGGAATACTAAAGAAATCAATGGTACCAATTAGTGGACTCAAACAACTTACTCTGGCACACATCTGGTCAGAATATCCCAGTTATATTCACATATACACTGATGGATCTGTGTCAGCACAGGCATCCGCTGCAGCTGTGGTCATACCAGCTCGGAAAACGACTCTGCATTTCCTTTTGGGACATACCTCTACATCAACCGCTGCCGAACTTGTAGCCATTCGAGAATCTATTCGCTATATATGTGGGGAACCACCTCAAAAATGGTGTATATTCACGGACTCGAAGACTGCATTACAAATTTTGGAAAACTTCTTACGCCACACTGCCTATCAGTCCCTGGCACTAAACATTATGGATCTCATCACATCTGCCCAGCTGCAAGGCCACACGATAATGTTTCAATGGATTCCTGCCCACTGCGGCCTCCATGGGAATGAGCAGGCCGATGTTGAAGCGAAAAGCGCACTCATCAACGGCTTCCAAACAGCTGTGCCTTTTTCAAGAGCGGATACGACGTGTCTTCTAAAGAGTTATATGAATATTGCTACAGCAGCTTACTGGGCTCAACCAGACGCCCGACACATCCGTCTAAGAAGGCTTGATCGAACATTTAAATTTTATGTTCCGCGTGATATTCCGCGTCATCAGACGTGCTTGATACATCGACTTCGTTTAAACGTGGCTTTCACGCGCAAATACTTACATTTAATTGGACAGCTGGACTCACCGGAATGTTTAACTTGTGGCATCCCAGAGACTGTGGACCATGTATTATTGATGTGCCCAGAGTATGCGAACGAAAGAAATGTGCTAGCTGCTTCCTTGAAGCGTTTAGACAAGAGGCCTCTGTCGGAGGAACTGCTGCTGGGCGCTTGGCAGGACAAGGGGAAGGGCGTCCAGGCAGTGCGCGCTCTTTGCCGTTATTTGAGCGCCAGCGGACTTGATTCACGTTTGTAAAGCAAGCTGCTGTGTATGTATATATATTTCATATGCCTTCTCCCACATCGTCACCCATCATGACCTTCTTTCTTCTCTCCTTCCCCTTCCCCAGTGCAGAGTAGCAGGCCAGATTTGAATTATTCGGGCCAACCTCTCTGCCTTTTCCTTTCAATAAATCCATCTATCTATCTGTTACTCGTCTGCACCTCTCCGTGAACGCACAATATTAAATAGGTCGCTACACCAGATTTCGAAATTCGAAAGTCTAACCGTTTTATGTTTTCATCTTGAAAGGAATCTGCCGTGAGGTTATAGCTGCTCGGCAAGAATGAACAACCAGGATGACAGCGATACTAAAATCTATGCTGTCCGCAATCATATTTGCACAGCGGAAACTTCGAACCCCAGCTCCTATAGTGCTCACAAACTACTGAATTTTTATTCGCATGGCCGCGCATAGGTTGTCAGCATGCCGCCCTTACCTTACATTAAAATACCCGAGTGCCCTCTTCATTGCTCCTGTATACTGTGACGTTGTTTATTCCTTTCATACCCTAGCTCGCTTTACTTGCTCGCGAATCGTTTTCAACTCCCGCGGAAGAAGACGTCCTGCGTCAATCTGAATTGCTAATGAACCTGAAAGACCCCTAACCTCCTCCCTTTTTACCCCCCATCGATATTTCTTTCTCCTTTTAAACGCATCTACGGTAGAACCATGGGCGCTCCCCACTCATTGCTTCCGCATAGATGGCGGTGAGCCGCCCTATTTTGCAAACGGCTTGGGAAGCGCTTCCTGTCGTGAACAACGCACATTCTTTTCTTTTTTTCGAATAGGGAGCATCAGATTCAGGGGTGGGCGCGACATTATCATAATCTGGCTTCTCGCCAATTCAGATTTTTTTTCTAAGTGCGCATGAGCGGCCTTTGAAGTAGCAGGCTCAACGACTAAGCGTAATCTTATCTTCCCTCTCTTCTTGTCGAACCCGAGCTCTATTGCTTCGCTTAATACGTGTAATTCGAATGCAACGCTTCTCTGAGTACGAATATTTCATGCTTTATCGATCCTTTTAAACTATCAGAGGCACTTGCTTATATAGGGCGACGAAAACTGTTCACTGATAGTCACAAGCCAAGTTTTCGGGGCATAAATGTTGAAGTGCATGAAAAATGAAACGCAAAATTCTCGACATTAGCACCTGCGTATTACCGATGTTAAGTACCTCCGCCCAAATATTTAACTAGTGAGCGCGACGGCTGCCTTTTCTGTGCTCCTGAGCAACAAAAAGGAACTAAGCTGAGGAAGATCACATTTAAGCAGAGGTTGGTTCACCAAGGTCTTGCCTAGCCTTGGCCTTTCCCCAAGTTTTATCTACGAGAAGGCGCAGGGGCACGGCAAATGAGGTCGTCGCGCCAGCTAATTTGGGTGGCTGTACACTGCAGCCTTTGGTACTTATAATCCCTAGTTCGAGATTGGTGACACTCGGAGGAGCGGAGGATGCTTTGGACATTCGAACGAGGCAATTGGCTACCCGAGCACAGGCTCTTCGCGGAAATGCCACACTGGCATTCTCTGCGTGACCTAGGTTACGAAAGCTAAATTAAAATAAAGCAGCCTCCGCAGGTTTCCGGCTTGTCGTCTGTTGGGAATATTGGCAGACATACGTGCGTAGTTTGATCAGCTGCATAGCTCGAGAGGCGGCGGAATAATGATTGTTATCGACTCGTTTTTCTGTTTTCCTGCAACAGTGGAAATGTCACTGACGTTAAGTCGTTCTTAGGTGCACAACAAAGATAAAGCTATGCGTAATGTAATGTGGTTACTAAGATGACATATTTTTCTTGTCATGTCCTTCGATAAACCTTACATTCCCTCTGCGTTAACCCGTTTGCCAAAACGAATTATCTATGCGACGAGCATGGCACGAAGACAAATACAATAGCGGTGAAGCACGCTTCAGTGCCTTCGTTTCTGCCGGCCTTCGGCGCAGTGGCGCCGTTTTTTGCTTCAACAGCAAAATAAAGAAAAGCTCTGCGAAAAGCTCTTTGAAGGCCTGAGAGAACACTTCCTACCGAATGTGAAGGCGAAACCTTGCACTCGCGTTGCCTTAACCAAAGATTTCTGTTTTATACAGCTTAGCCCGAACTGAGCTTTAATATCCGGCGAAGTCGCCTGAATCCAACGAAGAAAAAAAAAAAAAAAAAGAACGACACGAGCAGATTATGAGTAAGCCGTTGCTTCCCGAACAACAAAGCAAGTTGTGCAACGTTCGGCGCTGGCACCGAGAAAACATTGAAACCCGAAAGAAAGCAAACTCTTGAAAAACCGAACTGGTGCTCACCGGTTTCCTTCTTTCACGGTGCGACGCATCTGGCGAGGTTTGATGCGCAGACAGCGTCCTGCCGAAGTTTCACTCGGTATTGAGAAGTCTCTCTAAGACGTGTCATCCATTGGCTGGAACGGCTACGAGTTGGAAGAATCTTGACGCGCCACGTTAGCGGACTTGGGGACGTCGGAAGACAAAGTTTTCTCAACAGTTTCCTCCCACTGGTCAAAAAAGCTTTTTTTTTTTCTCTGAAGTACCACGAACACTACGATGTATTCGTTCTGACTTCTTCTTCAAACGTTTCGCTTCTCCCCGCAAGTTTGTCTCAGCTGAAAGGTTCTCAACGTTAGTGTCATTGTTCTAGGTTTCTTCACATTTCGTCTTTGATTTCAAGCGTGAACTTTTTCTCAGTTCAATGCTTTTCAAGAAGCGTTACGGTCAGATGTCAAGCTGGACAGACACCTCAATATAAGCTGGCTGCCTTGAAGATATCTGCGCAGAATATTAAAAACGCTGGAGCAGTTCTAGACGTCGCAATACTCTTCTGATATTGGAAACATAAATTGAAAGGGTGCTGGAAAAACGTCCTAGCCTTTTGGTGACTGAAGGTTTGCTTCTATAAGCGCGCGACCGGCCTCAGGAATATGGGGATCGAACCCACACGCTACCCTTGGAACACATAGTCAGACACGGCACTCTTAGACCACTCAGGCACGTTCATAGAGCTTGATTAAATTGGGACTTTCTCTCGTTCTTGCCAGCCTGGGCAGCATACATCGTATGGCATGGCCGCAGATGTAATCCAATTGACACCAAGCAAAACCATGGCAAATGAGGACAAGCCACTCAAAGCCAGGGCTAACCATGCTATCCCAATATAATTCGCAATTAGCCTAGAGCTAAATAACCCGATGATTAAAATAAATGCCTTGTTGCGACTGTGGTAAAAAAAAAAAAATTGCGCCAACTTAATGTGTTACGCAATGTTATGTAACAAGAGTTACGTCGACGCTGGGCATTGCGTAATCATCACGTTTTTGCAGCTGTTGGCTTATCGCGTTGTTTCAGTAAAAATCTTTCTTGTGCGTTTGTAAAAATGCTTCATTTGATTCTTTGGCTCAACATGGTTAAACGGGTCATGACAGCTAACATTTGAGCATAAACTGATTATTGCATTTCACTCCTCACACGTTAAATTATAAATCCTTGATATTCGAGCTCAGTCGGTACAGTAGATAGTTTTAAAGTTAATTTTATTATTAATATCGGAATCAGCTTTCTGGTCTGGCAACCATCGGCACTGACGTCGCAATGAGATATCATCCCCATGTCGCCTGCTATTCGCGTTGTCGGCTGCACTCTTGCATGAACGCCGTGGATGGTGGTAACTGAGTTGTTTTTTTCTTCAGCAAAAATATTTTATTCACATGCTCTCTTTTCTTTGAGAAGCCTTCACTATAATATGTGACCTTAGTGAACCCCGGACTTGTTTTGGGCTTCATCTAGAGATTGCCGAGGAGGCCGAAATTGGCAGGCTCATGCTGTATAATTTAGGCATACAATCAGCGGCATATTATTCTTACGTTATGAGAGTTAGCTTGTTTCAGCAACAAGCACTCTCGCATATAAAAAGCCACTTGTTCAACGTTTCTTTCCGCTGTGTACATTGCCGCGAAAGTTGGGAGGGGTTAGCTTTATGCTCCTGATTACTGAGCTATTGCCGTCGCGCTTTTGGCCCAAAAACAAAGGGTAAATCTCAGACAAGCATACCTTTACGCGAGAGCATACCTTGCGACATTAGAGGAGCAGAAAAACTTTTTAACGAAGCGGTACCTCTTGACTTGCTGTTATATTCGCGTGCTAATCAGACTTAATTATTTTCGGCTAGTAAAGCATTTTCATAAAACTATGCTCAGTCTGGCCGCGGCCAGCGCACAAAAGCATGTGCCGCCGCAGCCGCTTCAGTCCCGTCATTGCAAAACCCAACGCAATTCGAATGCGCTTCACTGCATGCCCGCACTGGACAAGAGCCTCCTAGTTGTTCGTACCGCCTCCCCCGCAGCCGCGCGCGCGACTGCTACCGATTCCCTAGCCTTACCTTGCGTTTTTCTAGTGCTTCTCCAGCAGATGAATCGTGGGCGTTTCAACGTAAGCATACACCATTTAGTATTTAGTGTGTGAACTCTAAACTCCCGCGAGAATACTCCGATTCGCGGATTACGACTGCGCCCCCAGCGTGTTTGTTTACGCTTTTGCAAAGACGATGTATGCTACTCATTCGCACGACATAAAATGTAAGCTGAGCTAGCAATACCAAAACGATCCACTTCTTTTCGCATCAGTTGCACCTTTATTTCTTCACAAACTACAACTGCGCTGGAAGAAGCGCGGGTATACGTCCCCTGCCTCGCCGGGTATATACACACAAGCGGTGCCGACAGCTGCCGGCTCCGCTCGCTAGACATCTAAGGTCACATATCGACGCTTCCCGCTCAATGTACACAAGCTTTGTGATCTAAGCGATCGTCGATTTGCGGTCGCTACCGCCAGAACTGCACTCGATGACCACCGAGCACTGTAATCGCCGAAACTCTAGACCCGAGCCCGGCGTACTCGCGCTAGACCTACTGGTCGCTGAAGGGGCCGGCAGTTCGGCTCCGACTAACATTTCTGGCCAAGGTCATTGCTGATGACAAGAGGGAACATATAAAGTGTATCTTCTTGTTTTCCTTTTTCTAACACGGCTAAGCTACAGACAAGCGCAGCTGTTCAGGCCGTTCATGCATCGGTTGTCAAGTTCTCGCTCGGCCACCGATCCGACCAAAACAGATCGGACAACCTTCCGTGTGCCCTGCTGGCGTCATCGCCTGTGTAATATGCGACAGATCAGTGCGTCGATAAGCTAAGGAACCTATAACCGTGCAGCCCACTGACTGTGACTGTGCCTTATACTGAAGAAAACATGCCTTACTCTACATCGCTTTCTTGCGGTAACATCTTCATCAAACACTTCTGCCTGATGGACAACCACTGTGTCAATCGTCAAAACAAAAAACAAAAAAAAAAAAAAAGAGACGCGTCTTTTGATATTTCAGCCTGCGTTGCAGGTGGCGCTCCGCCGCGTATCCTCTGCGACTCACACGAGCATTTCAAAATGGCGGTCTCTCTCGGTGGGAGGAGCTTACCGATTCCGATATTTCTATCGCGTTTTTGTAATATGCGTCACGCGCTAGGCAATAAAACTTTGCGATAAGAATCACAGATCTGTATATTATTCATAGGAACATAAAACGGCACTACATCTAATGACCCTGTCATCGCCCCTTTAAATGCTGTAGTGAATGTAATGAGTCTGAGATAAATATGTATACTTGTGCGTATAAGTGCCAGTTCAAAGTTTAAAAGTCACTGACATTCTAGGTTTTAAAGTTCGTTCTGTACTGACCATAATTGGCTTCTTTTTGCCGAGAGTTCAATTTGCGCTCTTTTATTTTTCTTAACGGCACGCGCTGCAATTTACGAAGCTTGCGTCGGAAGTAATAAATGACAAGCGGAACGACGCGCATCCTACAGTCTTGCATCGACGCGCATCCTACACGAAGTAATCGATATATATACGATGAGCGCAAGCGATAGATGAGAAGACCGTGAGGCGCGAAAGGGGTTGTGGAGGTGAAAATATGACAATCTTTATTAAGGCTCGCCATTATTGGACCATTCTACCGTTAGAGATGCGAAGGTCTGCATTGACTTCGTGATCTTTGGCGATGGCGTAGATATTTCAACTTATATTACTCTTGTTGCCCGTCATCGGTGATCGCAGGACTGTTTTCGCAGTATACAGCAATGCTACTTTTCCCTCCAGTAAGATGCTTAAAAACAAAAATCTAATTACGTGCTTCCTTTTTCTTATCAAAAATGCGAAATCGTATTTTCAGTACCTGTGCTTTATATGTGGGACCAATTTCTCTTTTGAGTGTGGACTGGGTGGGAAAATATATTGATACTAGCGCAGAATAATCTGCAGTAACTGCTAAAACCAATAAAAATATTCTTCCTAAAGACTTTATGCATTCCATGACGCAAGGACATATATCACCAGCGGACATATTAGCATACTTCTATTGGCAAACCCATAAAAACGACTGCTTAGCGCCATGCTGGAAGTTTTTGAATCAAGCTGGAGAATTCAGATTACCACAGCACTGCGACTGCATAAGTAAAGCCCCATCCATTGCTGAAGTTACTGCTAAATGAGCACGTCAAAGGAAAAAAAAACCAGTTCACTTCAGGTCAACCTACATGAAACTGTTACCCTATCTGCGCATTCGGAAGTACACCAGTGTAGTGGCGCAAAGGGGTAATAACTGAAGAAAGTATTGTTCACCGTGCATAAGGTATGTTGCAAGTTTACACGTGGAACCTATCCGGCTTCTGCCTTGCAAACGGCATGCATTTGGAATAATTCTGGTTTTGGACACATTTTCGAGCATGTTCGCCTTCTTTGCAAACGACGAATACGCAAATCGACTCACGCAAAGGCTTCACTAAAACCGAAGAAATAGGTGCGTTTGCTTTGAAGTGCAGCTATGCTCGATGTACCCGGTTTGGTAAGTCCGAATCTTATTTATTTCACTCGGCGATATCTTCTGGAACACCGGTCGATGGCCCCTAGATTGTCATTGGTCTCCCTTAGCTCCTTCGATAGCGGTGCGCCTGCAAAGAGATCAAAATAGGCTTTCTATCTTTTCGCTGAAAAATCTGCTCTGCTCCCGCCTTTTCGATGTCGGGCTCATGCGATGAATGAGGCCGACAAGTATATACTTGCAAAGCCATTTAACGTGCTCAGGGATAGCGTGCTCAGGAATAGCATTGCTTTCGAAAAACACGCTCGAGGGCTTTTTATATCCTTTCCCTACTCAGTTTCGAGTTTCTGTTTCGATTTCGTTTGGACAGAGCGAAATAAGAAAGAAAAAGAGAGATTCTCCTCAAAAGTATGTGGACCCCAGTAGGGTCCGATCCCAATGACGCTCGAAGAGGCCACCCGTTCATTCGCTAATACGTATCTGCATAAGTCAATGATCGCATTATGCTGACGCACCGAAAACATTTTATTTCAAGAGGACTTGTTGGGACATGGTTGATACACCATTTCGCTAATGCTCGATTATGTAGACGAATATTTTGTCCCTCAAATCTCTTTCGATCATTTATATTGGCCTTCTTTGACATCGAATCATCACAGCATTTCGGGTTGTCTGGCAAATAACATCGGAAGACGACAGAAGTGTTTACATTCAGCTGTCGAAGCGGCTTCTTCAAAAGTACAGTCTCTTTTCGGTCACGAACAGCCTGAAACAAAATAAAAAATAAAAATTATGTATTAAGTATCTGCAGACTTAGAATATACGAGATACACAGGACATCAGTGCATAGAATTAGAAGCTTGCGGCAATAATCAAGACAGAGAGGAAAAACCATAGTCAAGGCTCGTATTTTCACCTCCTTTGCTATAGCCCTCGTCTGTGCGAAATATTACGCAATTTTAAGAAATACGACAATAATCTTTCCTCTAAATGTCGAGCCAGAAGTAAAAAATGTTCAACCCTGCAATCAAATGTATGCATTAGGCTGCGTAACGGTAATCTTATTTTGTGCTCTTCAGTAACCATCCAGTCTGAAAACGACAGCTGATTCCAGATTGAAAATTTCAAATTGTGTTTGCTCCTTTAGTTGGACCAGTGGGCACTAATTGGCGTTTGGTCCAAATTTCAAAGTGTCCACTGCTCTGAGGGATAAACACAACTGGAAATTTTTCAATGGAAGCAACTGTTTCTTTTTTGACAGTGCCGGGTGTTCTCTGGAACGCCACAATGTTTCTTTCGAAGACGCTGTGGGTAAGTGGAACACGCTGAAGTTGAAAAAACGGCTGTTCCAATTAAATGGACTATGTTCCAGTTAATACGAGCTCGTTCCAGATAAAAAGAGAGACAGAGGCGCGGCATAAGTGTAGCATTCCATATAGAGCCAGTTGATAGCGTCTGGAAGAAGCATGGAGGAAGGAAAGAACTTAGGAGAGGCCCTGACGTCATTTGTTTTAAGGCGGTGCGGCCGCGCCGCGACCGGACGCTGCAACGTCTCTCCTCCTTCTTTACCCTCCGCATTTTCTCTCTCCGCGACGCTCACGTACCTAGGGCCCTTAGCAACGCGGTTGCTAGTGGCCCGAGTTTTCATAGCAACAGCGTCGCCGTTGCTAATGGCCCAACTTGGCTAACCCTAAATTTTGACGTCACTTCCGCTACACATTCTCCAATGCATTGAGAATGGTAAGGGCCTCTCCTAAGTTGTTTCCTTCCTCCATGAGAAGAAGCAATTTATCTGGAACCTATGTGGAACCGATGGCGTTTATGTGGACCCACAATTAAGAGTGCAGGATCATGTTCGGCGGGCAATATATGCTATGCTTGATGCAATTCATCTATTATACTTTGCAGCTGTAAATAACAAAAAGAAGCTGAACATGTCAAACGTTCAAGAGCGTAAGAGCAGCACACCCGGTCAACTCGCATGCTAACGTACTCAGTTGGAAAAGAGGGGTGTTGCAATAGCTTAGGTGGTTCCTATTTGCCCCATCCTTTCTCTTTTTTTTTTGTTTTGTGTGCACTTGCATTTATATGGAATTTGTAACACTATTTCCCCGCAATGAATAAACATTCTGCAGCCGTATTTCCATTACCTTGCTAAGATCCTCCTCAGCATCCCGTTAGAATTACAAGCAAAAAAAAAAAAAAAAATAAAAATAATAATCAATATAAGGTTTTGGTAAGAAAGTTGCTTCTGTTCGCATTTTGGTTACCGTATGCTTTTCCACGACACTTTCGTCGTATTGACGTCATTTCTTCTTAACATTACAAAACACCTCGCACGGCACCGCCAAGAGATATAATCGGCTTTCATTTCGCAATCAGCAAGTCTCGCAAGCTCTTCTGGGGGGAGTTGGGCGCTGTTTTCACCTTTCAGGGATTACCTACGCGCATCCGTCGTTGCTTTTAATCGCCTTCTCATCTTTCCATACCTGCTTTCGTCATGTTTCGAAAGAGCGTCGCCGGGAAGCACAAGATCCAAGAAGCGAAATGATGATGGGCAAAAATGGGACCAGCGGAGTCGGCTCACAACGCAACTTTTATTATGTGCCCTTTAAGACAATAACAAATTACTGCAGCGTACCCACGAAGTCAGCATAATGGAGCTCATTCCGCGCCTGCGCACTCTCCTTACGACAAAGCTGGTGAGAAGGCCACACAGATTTTTTTTATATATATTCTATAGCTGGCACTTTCGTTCTGCGTGCGAACTCTGCTCTTGTTCTTCGAATCTTTTTTCTTTGTTGATCATTACTGCCTCTCTAAACGAATCAGACTTATTTGCTAGTCTATTTTCTACTTTATTCTCTCGGCCGGGAGGGTGAGTTACTGCAGTCGTGTTAGCGATGCCCAGGTAGCGGCGACGACGACTCAGGCAGCGACGGGTAGCAGCAATGAAGCGGGCCAGGTAATTAGGAGAAGAAAATTAAGAGAAGGGCTAGAAGCATTCGGGCATACCAGGTGAAGGGCGCGGAGCTGCTGGCTCCTGCTGCCACTGCTGCGCTTTTTGGGCCGCCCCATCCCCCGCACCGTGTTCTAGGACTCCCTTTTCTGTTGTTCCTGCTCTCTCTCCCCGCCGGGCTTCCGCACGAAGAACAGCAGATACCGTCTTGCGAGGAGTTTCAGCTCGTTAGTCCCGTCGCCGTGTGTTGGGAAACCGCCATGAGAAGGAGCGTTCGCGCTTGCTTGCTCTCTGCAAGGTCTCACTCCGACGGCCCATCAAGTCGAGCCCTGAATGCGAGATGAGAACCGCTGCCGCTCTCCGGTGCGCCTAAAACTGAGAAGGATGGGAAGACAGTCTGGAAGGGATGGAAGGGATATACTAACGAAGGAGTAGGTGAGGAAAGTGAAGCAAATTTAAATAAAACAGGGACATCATCTCTGTGACTTCTGTCGCTTTCGTTCCGGTATTTCTTGAAATTATCATATCTCCTTTAGAGAGATCATTACCTTTTTGCGAAAGATAAGGGAGTCTGTTTTGTCTGTTATAAATGTTACTGTACAATTAGTGCTTAGTCAGAAAGGGTTGATCTTCAGACCAGTGAAATGAGATACCCTCATTTGTTGTTGAGGTCCTCAGTGCTTCCACACATTTTTTTCTTTAGTTATAACCAAATGAGAGAAGAAACCATAACAGACCCGTGTACACTACCGCAGGCTGTGGGCATATAGACCTTGACGAACTCATTTTAACAAACATAATGGTTGAACCATAAGCCATAATTATGTGGTTTGTTTCGAGATACTTTCTCTACCGGCCGTATTCATAAACTTTCACATAAAATTAGGCCCTGTAGACTCTTATTTAACCGGTTGGTAGGAATGGATGGATGGAATAATTTTGTTTAAACCCATCAAGAACTCAGAGGGCTATGAAGACTGGAGTCTTAACCAGCGTCACCTTCCTCGCCTTTCAGCAGGCTGGAATCCCTTAGGATTCACCGGTATTCAGGGCCAGATGGATGACTTTCCTTTCGGACTTATTTGTTATGGCTGATCATCAATGACTTCCAGAGCTCCATATCTCAGTGTGGTTCGTTGTAGATGTCTATGCCATGCGTATCACGTCTGCAATTTCATCACAATGTTTACACCACGAGTCCTGGATCGCGGGATGCCATCTGCTTAGTGCGAGTGAATGAATGAATCAATGAATGAATGAATGAATGAATGAATATTTATGGCGATTACCGCTTAACGGGCATCGTCACCCGTAAAGTCGACGATGAACGGCAGCGGCAGCTTGTGCGATATAAAATGAACAATTCAGGCGTTACAAAATGAGGCAGTGCTTTAAAACAGCAGAAAAAAAATACAATGACAAGGAAAAGGTAAAAAATGTGAATGGTCGACAGACGCATTTCTCATCAATACAAACTTAATCAGTAAACATTTCTCGGAGTAAATAAAAAGTCGTTATGTTCATGTTGCTATAAAGAAAAGTATTCAAACACATTGGCAGTATACTAGCAAAACCATAGTTTTACACCTAGTTATCTCGAACATTTCAGGATTTCTTGTAATATAGGGCGTGTTGTGTGGCACCAGCTGTACAATGCGGGACAAAAATGGGTCATTTCGTGCGGCATGCTTTTTATAAAAACAAGCAAACCTGTACTCGAACAGCTTAAGGACTGGAATTATTTTGTATTTTACCCGTATGGGACGGGTTGGGGTGTCATAGGCAGAATTTGTTATAACGCGCAGCATTTTCTGCGTAGCATTTGCAGAACAAAAAGTTTTCGCAAATTAGACATAGTGGTATTTCCCCATACCAAATAGCAGTATCCTAAGTAGGAGAAAAAATGCATATGTAGAGGTGAAGTTTTGTCTTCGTCGGTGGAATATATTTATTGCAAGAGATTATACCTATGAATTCAGAAAGCTTAGTGCAGACCTTGTTTATCTGAGTATCCCATCACATCGTGGGTGTAAAATCTATGCCAAGTGATGTGAATGATTGGACATATTCGACTCTTGAGCCGTCGAAAAATATAGGTGGCACATTCCGCATGCCCTTAGCATGAAATATTATTGCCTTTGTTTTTTGTTTGTTTCCCTTCAAATAATTTAATCACGACCCTTCCTTCAGAGAAGTGAATACTTTGTTCGCAGAAAACCTCTCGCCTGCAACTTTCTCCAATGGCCTCTTACTTTCTGCTCAGATATTTGCCTGCTCGAGTCAGTGTCTTTGTAATATCGCGATATGTGTTCAACTCCTCGCTCTGAAGGGGCTCTCTGCTCGACGAGACCGCACTGGTAACCCGGTGTGTGAGTGCTCGGGCCGATGCGTGCGCTGTCTCATTTCCTCACAGGCCCTCGTGCATAGGCCTGAGTCCAGTTGAGGTTAATTAGCTCCGCCGGTGGCGGTCTGGCAGACAGAATTTTAACTGCTTCGGTAGATATCGTGCCTGCGTTGTAATTTCGGGCAGTCGCCTGGGAGTCGGTTACAGCCACCCTGACATTCTGTTGAGTTAAGGCCAGCTCAATGGCCACCTCCTCACCCACATTTGCGTTCCTCTGTCGGATGCTGCAGCACGAGACACAGTCCCCGTCCTCCCTGATTGCTAGGAATACGAGACCCGTTCTGCGTTCGTATTCCGCCGCGTCCGTGTGAACCACATCCTCTCTGTTGGCTAGTTTCTTCTCTAGAGCTTTCGCTCTGTCCTTTCTTCTACCCTTATGCTGTATCGGGTGCATGCACTTTGGGAATGGTGGAATTCTTATGTTGTTACTTAGGTCTCAGGATATCAACCGTGAGTTTGAGCCTTGCTCGAGGTTAGAAGGCTAGCTATTCAAGTATTTTAAGCCCCGACCGGCTGCGTAGGAGTTGTTGCTGTTGCTCTACTATATATGGTAGTCTCGATGAGCTCGTCTAGTGGGTTTGGAACCTCCATGTTGAGAACTTTCTGGGTGTATGTGTACGGATGGAGGCCCAGGGCTATTTTGATACCTTTCCTGATTAGGATTTCAAACTTGTTTTAGAGCGCAGCTCTTTGGCACCAGTTCCTAGGTTTTTCGTCGTCGTCGCCGTCTGCGTTGTCTCTCATAACCAGCTCCACTTTCACTCCCACCTTCCTTCCTTCCTACTTCTCTTAGGGCGCGATTCAGGTGTCCGCAGAAACAAGCGCGACAGGTACTCCGCCTTCACATTCATGTGAACCAATTATGAAAGGCACGCTTCATTGCTGAAGTGGAAGACGTGGCCACACATGGTACACACTGCAAAGATAATAATTCATGAATAATGCAAGCACCCACACCGAACTTCAGGGTAACATGTGCAGTAACCGAGAATTCACACACTCACCGAGAAAAGCGTCATATTGTGATGTAGTTTGTGCATATACAGCTAGTTTGATAGTCCAGATCTCTAGCTGATCATCCCTTGGGTTTCGAGGAAGGCCTGGTTCGGATCTAGCCCACCCTCTTTTTCTTTAAAACATACTGCTAGAATTCGATGAGACACTTGCTAACTTTCGAGTCAGTTTAAGATATTTGCGAAGGTTGTTTCTTCTCGTCTGCAGTTAGTGAAATTAACCTCTTCACCGCGCAGCGTTCCTATGAGCCAACGCGTTGCCTCCCGCACCTGCCGATAACTTATTAATTGCTCTTTTCATTTTTCCGACCCCAGAACTTCCTTCATGACAGTCAAGAACTGTTATTGGAGTGCTTCTTCAAGGAATATGGGTAAAAAAAAAATAAAATAGTTGTCTGCAATTGTACATGCATCTCTTGATCGAATCTTTGTCTCAATCTATCGAAAAGGATGAAACAGCTGATGAGCTGCGCTCAAATTTCGCATTAGGAAGTAACGTAAACGTCGGCAATTTTTTTTTTAAGCTTTAGATAGCCATAGGTATGGTGCTATGTATGTGAACCTACTGATACGAATGACTGAATTAGTCTCAACAGGTTCATCTCCTTCATTCCCGCGTGTTTGTTTGCTATTCTTTCATGAGCCTACGCGTCTGGCCTGCACTCGATTCAGGTTTTTGTATCATTTCGATGTTCTTATCGTTTGACTATACCCGAAAACCTGGCACTCTAATCGTGTTTACTGAGAGTACTTTGTTCCCGTTTACCGTTAAGGGCCTGTCACACTAGCACGACATGACGCCGATTTGGTCTGCCAACAGCGCGTCTTCCTGATGTCTGCGTCTATGTCACACTGCGCCGACGGAAACAGTCGGCCGACAGTCGGTGTCGGCGGCGCGTCGCTCGCAAGACGGCTGTCGGCCGACGGTCGCCCAACTCCTATGTCACACTAGCCAGACAACGTGGGAAACCTCCCCACCGACCAGGCCCACTCATTCTCACTCTCTTCTCGTGTCATTATACGTTCATTTTCTTAATCCTTTTATTTTTTTTTTTACAATGCGAAATTCTCCTTTTTGTATAGCTACTCCCTATTTTATTTTTCATGGTTTATTCTCGTAACTACTTAAGGAACACTTAATTTTAATTCCATTTCATATATTCGACCATACCAAAACATGCGCCTCAACAGTCGTGATTATGGGCCGAGACTGAATAGTGCCCTGTAATTTACGGCTCTGGTTGCCGGATCAGAACGACGTCAGTGTTTGAAAAACAAAAGCTGTCCACGGCGAATAATAGACAGTGTATATTCAAAGCTAAAAAAAAAAAAAAAAAAAAAAAACGCTACCCTTGGGATCGAACTCACGACCTCCTGTTTGATAGCCAGCTGCGCTAACCACTGCACCACAAAAGTTAGGCGTAACCGGCACTTTCAGAGGTTGGGATATGGTTGTAGCTAATACGCTGTCTTGCAGTGTGAAAGTTGCAAAGGTAGCAGGAGCGTTTACCGCTTAACTGACTGTCCAGCTTGCTGAGAGTAAACTGCAGATAGTTTGAATCATGCCACAGTAGCAGGTAAAACTTTCGGCAGATTTTCTAAAACCTTAGGCGGATTTCACAGGGCCGGCCGCGGGACCACGACTGCTGTTGGTTCTGTTGTAAAGTTTAAACGCAAGTTCTGCGCTTTTTGCGCACACAATTCTTGAAACACATTGAATTATGCAACAAAAAATTATTGCGTGATGCGTAAAATAGCGTTGAAATTGGGTTGCGAAGTAGCGACGCAGCGGCTAGACGTTAAACACAATGATCGAAGTGCGCAGGAGGATCGGCATCTCTGCTGGCTTCAGGAAAATAATCGCTTCTTTTCATCATTTCTTTGTCACGTGCTATGTTCATTTTGCACTATTCTGTGCAGTTCGGAAAAGCGGAAAGATTGCTCACGGTCCCGACGAGCGCCACAAATCTATGCGCCCCGAATTCACTCGCCCCGAAAAGAAAACGCTGCCGTTGATATTCCACACGCATTCGGCGGCCTTGAGTATTTTGGCGGCTCACGCTCGCGTTTCGGTCAGGGATTATGCATTGACTCTACTTTTTTACGTATATTAGTGCTGAAAGGTATTCGCTGTCGACGTGGTGTACTAGTCGGTTTTGCGTTTCGAGAAAGTTTTTGCTCGGCGGCCGATCTCTCGAAGACTCGGCCACCGACAGTCGGCAGACTGGTTTTGTCGGTGTCCCCGGCCTCAAAGCCTGTCACACTGGGAAGACATTTGGTTTTCGGTCGTGTTGGTGTCGTCGTCGGCCTAGTGTGACAGCTTGGTCGGCCGCAGACACGGTCGGCCGACGAGTTCGCCGACTGTCGGTGTCGTTGTCGGGTCTGTGTCGGTGTCGTGTCGCGCTAGTGTGACAGGCCCTTTAGCATTATCCTGTGATCCTGGGGATATCTTTGTCTATTTTGTGGCCGAGGAAGAGTGCTTTCGATTTCTCGGCAGAGAATTGGAGTCCTCTAGTTACATGTTTTCACTGTTATGGGCTGAGAAGCCCATTTTGATTAAAAAGCAGCTGGCTTGAACAAAACGGAATTCAACGGCACAAACATCTTGTGTTTCTGTAAGCCGCGTGATACAATCAGTTTACCTGTCATGATATCGTGTGAACGCAATCATTCTGAAGCGAAAGCTTCACTGCGTTTAGGTAAAGCCAAGGTCGCCATAGGCCGCGAATTTAACCTTCGAACGAGCTTCAATTGTGACCTTGACCTTACTAAGGATGGGTGTCCACGGGTCGCTGACCCCAAATGTATTCTGGGCTTTTCTCTCCCCAAAACCTAACTCCACGCGTGGTGCGTAGACACCTGCACCGAGTCGTAAGGGAAGAAAGGAAAGTGGGAGAGAAAGCGGAAAGAGAGAAAGAGGTGCTGCAATAGAGAGCTTCGGAGTAATTTGATTTGGTTTGGGTTTTGGGGTTTAACGTCCCAAAGCGACTCAGCCTATGAGAGACGCCGTACTGGAGGACTCCGGGAATTTCGAACACCTAGGGTTCTTTACCGCGCACTGACATCGCACAGCACACGCACGCCTTGCTTTTAGCCTCAATCGAAAAGCGGCCGCCGAGGCCGGGATTCGATCCCGCGTCCTTCGGAACAGTAGTCGAGCGCCGTAACCACTGCGCCACCCCGGCGGGGTCGGAGCAATTTCGACCAGCTGGGGATCTTTAACGTGCATTGACAACACAGCACACGCTAGCCTCTCCACTTCGCCTCCATCGAAACGCAGCCACCGGCGTTTGGAATCGAACCCCGGGTATTCTGTTACAGTAGTCGTGCATCTACTATACCCCGCATATACGAAGCTGACCCCACAGAGCGTCCACCTGTCATTTGGCGCTTCCTCGAACGCCGCATCACGCAACATACAGAAGCAGACGAAAAGGGTGGCTGCTACTGGACCTACGAGGCTGGGAACGGTAGGCCCCGCCGTTTGCGGCGGGGGCTCACCTGCCACCAGCGGTTTTATGTTGTAAGCCGTCACTGCACCCGCCACCGCTTCGGCATCAGGCGACGGCTATTGCGACACGTGTCTTTCTGTCCCCCTCTTCTTCTACGTTTTCTTTATTTCTTCTCTATTCTTGCCGCATCCTAGGGAACAGTAGCCGAGCGCCGTAACCACTGCGCCACCCCGGCGGGGTCATTTTAATTCAATATAAACGCTCGGGCTGCATGGAAAATGCGAACTCACAAATTTGTCTAGGCAAGAACTGATTCACAGTCACTGTGTTGGCGGTTCGCGTTCATTCCTGCACGCCCTTAACATTGTTCTTATTCGTGCACGTTACAAGTCTCCACATAGTAACATTACGGGGCCTCAGTAAAATCGCTAATCTCCTACCGTATCAATTAGGGCAAAGTTCTTCAGATCTCTGTCTTTTCACTATATTGACATGATTTACCGAGCTCATACTTGCATTGATGGATATAAATCTAATTCGGTCAAAATCGGTCAAAAGAGCGATAAGCGCCGCTCATCAGGAATGAAAAAGGGGTTTATTCAGAGCGGGAGTAGCAACAGGCTGCGTTATAAACACTCACGGAATGTTTGTTTTCAGATAGACCGAAAATGGTTTGTTAAACTACTGACGAATTAACAAAAAGCAAGTAATAGCCACTGATAAGCTTTTCTCTAATTCTGAGCCGTCTTTAATAATCTATATATTCTTTAATTTGAGTAAGCAGGTTCACCCCGCTTCAATCACGACTTTATCGACAACTCGTGCATTTAGGACACTGCAGAGTGTTCACTTTTGTCTTCTTGTTGAAAATGGCTTGCACTGTTTCGTTTGATACGGAAAAAAATTAAGATCACAATTATCTATATCATTGCGCAGGAGAGCCCTAACTCATTAAATAATGTCTCGGTCATGGTTCTGCTTTACGTTCCCCTATCGAGAACAAATACAGCTGAGTGCGCGAGATAACTGAGCAGCTTTCTCAAGAAGAATGGAGCAATGTGGCCAGCTTTCTGGCGGGAGACTTAAGAAACCCAGCTCAAGGATAATCTCATACTGGTCGCCAAGCGTGGCGTCAATTGCTGCGATAGCGCCCTCAGCTGAGTTCGCAGTGCGCCGCGCGAAAGGCTCGCAACAAATTGACACCATGCAGCGTTGTAAGGACCCACTTACAAAAGGGAAAAAATATATATATTGCTTTGTTTCTTTCTCACGCCTCTTACTTGGTTTTCCTTTCCTTCAGGCGTGCTTTTCTTTATACCAGACACCACCTCAAACTACAAGCGCACACAGTGTCCCGTATCAACACTAGCAGGGAGGTCGGCCTCTTTGCCGAGCCGTCACTTAACGCCGCCCAAATCCACTAATCCTACCTGAAAGCGCTTGAGCGGGCTTTGCTTGACCGAACCATCTAATTGACCCACGCCCGCTGGTTCAGCGGCTTATCGCCGCGACCCGCGTCTTCTTTGGCGTGCCCCGCGCATCACCTTCGCTTGGACTTTTCTAGAGGCTTCGGGATACCCTTATGTAATGTATTTGTCAAGATTAATCTTGAGAGAACGTTCTGCTACCGTTGCGTAACAATATCAACTCCTATCCATTTCCTGCAGAAATGGATAAGGGCTGTAAAACTTAAAGGCTGCAAACAAGTAAAATTTTCAATGAATGTGCGAAAGAAACACACTGAATAAGTTCCCTTCAAGAAGAGGAACTACTCTAAGAAAGTTGACTAAATAGCAGCAAATAAAGTTTGACAAGATGCACCATTCAGCAAGGACGGTTGATCAGTGAATCGGAACTCCGCAAGTCAGAAAGAGCAGTGGTTGCTACCTGGCAACAACCAGGGCTCTTAGGAGGCTGTAACATATTCCGTAACAGAGCAAATCGATTATTTCTACCTCCATCAGCGCGCATGCATTATAGCACAAAGGCAGGCGGACGGTCCATGTTTAATCTGATAGGCCAGTCGGTGCCGAAGACAAACAGCTCGACAGCTTTGAATTTGATCCTGCGGGCGATGAGGCTAGCTTCGTTTTGGCTTGCGAACAAAATTGACAAAAAAAAAAGTATACCCGTTGCTCTTGCGATTATCGTGTACTTTTCAGGACTAAGAACGTCGAGCTCAAATGACTCTTCTACTTCCTGATCAGATATGCAAGCAGGTATGCTTTTATTTGAACAAAACATTTTCGGCCCTTCACAACTTCTGAAGATTTATTAGCCAAGTAAGGTCTCGTGATTGGTTGCACATGCACAACTTGCCCACGTTTCACAGCTCATTAGTTCTGTCAGTTTAGGTTGTTATTTGGCACACGCTGTTCCTATGAAGCTTTCATCGTCTGCTTGCTTTAAGGTCGCGCTTGCAGTTATCAGACAGTTTACATTTCTGCGACTGAAGGCTGCTAAGTGGTGCTACGCACTACTTCGTATAAATAAAAGCGGCTTAATGCGACGGAGCGTAGAGCGTCATAAATTGTGAAGGAAACGAACCCCTTTTTTCGGCAAATAAAAGTGGCTTGTAGCGGAAGATCCTCTGGCCACAACATAAGCAAGGAACATTGTGCCCACCGCCATGCCTTGCCATCTATAGGTGTGCGACTACACTGTGAGTCACTGTAGGACGTACTAAGCCTCTCTAGCAATCCATCCCATGCTTATGCTTACTCTTGACGATGAGGCAGAGCTTCTATTGAATTCTATTCTGCTGTATATTACCGTGTTGACTGTATATGGTCACTTCACTATCTTGGTATCCTCTAGAGAACACGAAGAACCGTAATTTTTACGGACAAACATAATAAGAAAAGGGAACGATTAGTTACTGCTAAAGAAGCAAAATTTTGTTTTCGTTTTTCGCGCGGAACGGAGGAAATTGCCGCGGAGGTCGCGCATTTAGAGTACTTTACTCGCACATTCGCCCATGTCCTCCCAGAAATGTCGCTTCCCTAAATAGCAGCCTGAGAACATCTGGTGTTGCCTTAGATAACGTTTCGACCTCCACGTATGTAGAATTTCTCTGATATGCTTTCCACGGAGTTCTCCTGCTTGTTCATAGCGACCGCCGGTGACCGGCCCGCCCTCCCCGCCTCAACTCTCAGTATTGAACTGCCCGCAGCGGCTACAGTTGAAGTGCCTCTGCTCTACGTTACAATCAATCCCTTCCCGAGACGTATCTCGCGGTGCAGACTTCAAGCCGGGAGTTGTTCATCGCGTAGGGAGAAGTGGACGATAGAGGGAGAATGCGAGAAGCGGGGAGCCGTAAGCGCTGTTAAATTCAAGAGCGTTTTGCCAGCATGACAAATGCTTTTCCTAAACGGCTCTCGCGCGGTGATAAAGCGGCTCAGCTTCGCCTCCGCACGCAACCCCGGAGCATTGGCGAGCGGAGTAAAGCCAGCGGGCGCGGTCTGCCCGACAAAATGAATTGAGGAGTCGAGCCATTTTGCGCGCCAGCCAGTGGAAGAGGGGGCCTCCTTCCCTTCTGTATCCGTCGCCCGCCTTTAAACCGCGGCTGCTGCCGGACTTAGTTAAAGAGCTGTCATAGCGGGAGGCGGAAGCTAGACGTCCGCGCTAAACACAGCTCTCCCGCTGGCGCTCTTGTGCGACACGTTGCCAATGATAGATTGACCTGCGAACACGCGGTAGCGTTTGAATCAACTGTCTCGCTTCGCGTCAGGCTCATTTAAATTGAGCGTGGAGGGAATCGTGCGTCGGTAAGTGTGAGTGAGCTAGTGTCGTAAAACGCGACTGAATTGCCTCCGCTTATCCAGCGTTGGAGCTACAGGAGACCGTGTTGTCGGTTTCGGTAACGGAAAATTAGTGCTGTTATTGAGAGTGTGTTTATCAGTATCAGGTATCAATATTGAGACTCCCACCTTCCTCCCTTCCCTTCCGGTGCGGTTCAGGTGTCCACAGAAACAAGTGTGACAGATACTGCGCCTTTGCCTTTCTGTCAACCAATCATCGCGATCATCATGATTATTATTATTTTTAAACGCTATCGCGTCATGCCCTTAACGGCGTACTCAAACGCGTTTGTGCAATTGTATTTTACAGCAATGCGATTGTTATTTATCTGATAGAGATAAATAATTAGAAGCATTATTTTCAAAATTATTATTACTCATCAAATTTTAATAAAGATTAAAAATATTACTGCTAAAGGTAGTAATAATATGTGTCATGTTTGATTTTAGGAAGCAAAATTATATTGCAGAGGAAGGCCTTCAAAGCTGAATGTGTGAGAGGTTTCAAAATTTTAGCAATTATGTTCGAAATATCAAAGTTTTAAAATACTATTTTAAAGAATTCGTTCACTATTGCACGTTCTGCACTCAGGATCGCACCCATAAATTCAAATTTCATCACCAGCAATGCTCCTCGATACCATCATTCGCAAGCCGACGGTGTTCGTGCAGTATTACACTTTCACAATTGTTGCAGTTTTGAGGATAGTTTTACTATGATTCTCTTGCACAACCTGTCGATGGTTTGGAAATTATCGGAGGTTCAAAAAGTTGAAGCTCTTCCTGATCTTCCGTCATGTTACAGTGTTGTTCTTCCGCTGGAACAGCGCGTGCTATTCAAAACAACTTTCGTCACTTATTGCTTTACAGTAAACTAGCCTGATCATGGTAAACGCCTCTGTGGCTGATTTTTCATTTTACTCGGAAGTTCAAGTTCGCTGTAACATACCAATTCATGATGAAATAGCATGCGCGGTAACGCGCAGAGTCAGTACAGAAATAGGTTGTATACGCACGGGCAGTTCCTTTTGACCCACTGACTAAGGAAGGTCGATGCGCCCTGTGAGTGAGCGCCCTCTTTTGGCGGGCTACAAAGTTTGACCGAAAAGTTTCCATGCTACTTTGTTATAGTAGTGTTGTACAAAGTAACGGATCAAACAATAATTCTGTGTCAAGTGTGTACCCGGTGCGTGCCAAAGTCCATGACGCTGCAAAAGAGCACAGAGCATTGCATAAAAATAGGGGTCTGGCCCGCGGGAAAGGGGGGGGGGGGGGAGGGTTACTTAAGCAGGTTTAACCACTCCCGTCCGCGGCTCCCATTTAAGATCCTTGTTAACGTACACTTACATACGTCTCAACTCGCTTAATCACTATAATCACTTAATTTGCGCCTGCATTACCTCAGACATACTCTTTACGAGATGGTCATAAGCAACCATTTTATGCGAAATACCAACTGATATAATTTCCCGCTTAACTGAACTGTACTGCCACGCCTCCATGAACTAGCGGTAAAATGTCTTACTCGAAATGTAAGGATCCTAGAAGGTTCGATTCTCCTCACCCTCACATCTCAGAGGCAAATACCGTGTTGGCAGCTCAGGTCCAATTGACCATGTCATGTGGTCGTGTGACGTCACACAACCCTATGGTCATGTCATGTCCCGGTGATGTCAGCTGCCAGTTACCACCTGCCAGTGAATTTTTACTCACAGGTCCGATGCCGATTTTTTTTGGAGAATGGGATCTTAACGCAGACGCTTTAAAATGGGTTCGATTATGGAATCAGAATTCTTGAATACAATTACCGGCAATGGAAATCCCACCTCAGTTCGGTTCTGGGGTCAAAAACTGCCGCTAAGGGCGCTATTGGCCTCGAGATCGAGCAGAGTCGCCACCTTGCGGCTCAGCGGCGAAACCTACTCAGTGTGGATGCGTTTTCGCGTCGCGTGCCAGCCCGCAGTGATTTACGCGCGCGTGCGGCGTGTACAGGAGTGTTTTTGTTTGTTTCGCGGTTCCTGTGAGCTTTTGCTTACCTAAATGCCTCTTGCAAAATAAATATGAACAGTCAATAACCCCATGCTTCAATAAAAAAAATATATATAATTGTCCTTATCGAGCATGTCATGCTTGGATAATGACATCATCCATCGCGGTCTTCGGCGCTTGAGATCCTTTGACGTGTAATGTCTCAAACGAAGTGGTACTGTCGTTACCGCCGTGTCAAAGCAAAACAGGTCGCTGCCGTCAGCAAAAGTTAATGCAAACGCTCAAAAATCGCATATTCCCGTTTCTGTTTGGAATACCGTAGCTACTAACATATGCCACCGCAGACTGCTTCATATAGCAGAATGCAGTTTGAACAGACCACTCTATGCCTACTATGCCGTCTGTATGCACGATAGAGTTGTGTGAGTACTTTTTTTTTTCTTTTTTGCCTGCTTTTAAACCTCTGTCGCGGTGTCTCAATGGTAAGGGCGCTCAACTGCTGATTTCGAGAATGGGGGATTCAATCACAACCGTTTCGAAAGGCGTTTCTCTGTTGTGGGATTTGACGGCAAAATAAAAAAAATCCCACGCGGTAAATGTGGTGTTAATAATAAAAAAAAACGACACCAATACCAGCCTCTGCAATCATCCGTCATAGCAGATTCCGCTTTCATGCGTTAAACCCGGGCCAATGTACATTTGTTGTTGTTGAAGGCTTCTGTGCATCCGTATAAGTTTTAGTGAGCACATTTTGCTTTAGAGAAATGCTCTAATGTTTGGGAAACATATTCCCTGCTTCTAATTGTTACCCTAAATATTACATAATACACCTAGATCAATGTACTTTACTGGTAGCCTATTATAATCATTATAATCCCTTTTCGTCCAAGTGCTGTCTTCCGAGCAAACTCGTCATTTCTGACAAGGGGAGTAAAACAGCTTCATGCGGGCTTAAATATCGGTGTTTAATTCGGGAATAAATACATTTTTATAGTCGCATGATAAGATGGCCTCCATTTCTTTCGGAATAGTTTTATATCCGGAATCTGTTTTGTAAGCAACCCTAATATTTTACTTCGCATAAGATTCGGTCACTGCTAAATAATTAATGATAAAGAAATTTTCAGCCTGTAAAATTGCTTCCCAGAACATGACAGTCCCCATGCGCAGTTTATAACGATGTCTTCGCAGCGAGTAATTCGTAGCTTGCACTTTAACGTTACTGGAAATTAATCGCTGATTACTGTAAATTCTGTCAAGTGTGTAAAAGTTCTCTCACACGGTGAAATTTATTCCCATAGCAAAACAAAATAATTACACGACTAATTTACCATTATATATTAACATCACACACATCAGAAATCCCTTATACTTTCCTCGGTTTCAGGAAATCATTTACAGTTAGTGGCGCATGCAGTAATACACTATCACATTCTATCACAGTGGCCACAAAAAGCATCTCGGCGAATGCAATCCACTTAGCGCTGTACACGTGAACAATCAACTTTCCTGTGCGGCGAGGTTTCCTGTATATTGTCAGCGTGATCTCAATTTTGGGGAATACTTGTGCGTGGTTGTCTGGGCCAGAGTTGATGCGCACTCAGTCAAAAGCAACTCGCCATGCAGTGCGCTGCCAATACTACATTTAACCTGCTTAATCCTCGAGTCAAGTACGATTAATGAACCAGGCTTTCTCGATTCAATCTAAAGTACTGCAGGTCAGAGCACGAACCTTGTATCTGCGTGGGCTTGACACTAAATTCGCCGGTCTCACTCGCATGAGACACGCGCAAACTGTTTAAAAGTCGATAAGAAAAACAAAGCTGTCATTAGGCAAGCCCAAGCATTAGGCGCGTGAGCGCGGTACAGCGGAAGAAACGTGCAAAGTAAATCTAGAAGACTGGTGGTTGCGTGCTTTGTTTTCCTAAAATCCGCTCTTCTTGTGCTGCACTGACGAAATCCTCGAATCTTTTTCTGCAATATTGCAGAAATACTGCAGAAGACACGTTTTCATCGCCAACAAACCCGCCGTAAACTCGGAGCAGACCTACGCAGCGTGCGTTTTGCGAACGCCGCCGGCTGCCGATCCCCACTACCGAAGTGACGGTGGCGCCACCTCTAGGTCGATCTCGCGGCGAATACGTACGATCAAGGGGCCACAAACAATTAGGCGCCAAGTGCGAAGAGGAGGGGAGCCCCAGTAGCATCTGGACGCGCGACCTGGACGCGCGACCTGGACGCGCGACCTGGACGCGCGACTTGGACGCGCGACTTGGACGCGCGACTTGGACGCGCGACTTGGACGCGCGACTTGGACGCGCGACTTGGACGCGCGACTTGGACGCGCGACTTGGACGCGCGACTTGGACGCGCGACTTGGACGCGCTACTTGGACGCGCGACTTGGACGCGCGACTTGGACGCGCGACTTGGACGCGCGACTTGGACGCGCGACTTGGACGCGCGACTTGGACGCGCTACTTGGACGCGCTACTTGGACGCGCGACTTGGACGCGCGTCTCCGCGCAGCTACTGGTTTGCTCTCTGGCAAATGCCACGGGAGCCCTTCGAATAGTTTTGGAATAGTTCCAGGCTTCAGCCTTGACAGCTTCTTTAGACACAACTTGTCCGTTCACGTATACGAGCTGATCGTACGAGACGGCATTTCTAAGCACCGTTGTTCGGCAAGTTAAATGGAAGTAGACCAACCTCTTTTAGTGAGATGGCACGTCTCCATTTGTGTCATAGTTCGACATCAGGCGGAAAAACGACACTTTTTAGTTGTTTCTCCTGCAGTCGTATAATTGCATCTCTTCACATAGCAAGCTGACGACATCGTTCACAGAACGAAAGAGCTTTACGAAAACACACATTCGCATACTTCGGCACTGCACTAATTGAAAAAAAGTCGCAAAAAGAAAATTCTACAACTGCACTCCGCAGTACATCGTTTTCTACTCAATTAGACATGCCCCTTGATTGAAGCCAGTGCAGCCGCTTTAGGCAGCGTACCAAGTTCCTTGTATAGAGTGAGGTGAGGTTTGATAACCATAATGCGGCACTCAAGGACTTTGATAAAGAGCACAAAAGCAGGCGTTACAGGCCAAGGCGCAGATAATTTTATCACCAACTTATTAGGAGCATAGTATGCCACGACCCTACGAATTCAAAAAAGAAAAAATGCTTTGTTTACCTTTCTATCTTTTCAGTACTCTTGGCGACAGCTTGCCGCAGGCTTATGGGGTCACAATTAACCGGAAAAATGAATGACAAATTACTACGTAGTCGTGAATACATGTAACGTTCTTCGGATTTCAAAAAAAAAAAAAAAGTCATACAACGTAAAGGATCACCCGTGGCTCATGGCTGAGGCCGCCGAGTATGATTATTTCTCTATCATCATGCTTCTCACGTCAGATATAGGAGATCTGGCGTCAACCTTGCCTTATGTGGGCTGTCACAGTCAGTTTCCATTACACAGGGTAGTTGCGAAACATAAACTGGAGAAATAACGGTCATACGTTTACTATAACAGAAAACAATGGCAATTATTTAGCTTACATCTATCCATCTTCGCATAATTGCAGTCTAGTATAAAGCAGCATGGTTTTCTAATCAGCGAAAGTAGAGGTGGAACACACAATGCAGTGAGGAAACGGCTGCGCCGCAGCTACCGCAAAACGCTCACTGAGCCTAAAGTATCGCGAATTAAATCTCCCACTACACGCTGATCAAGTGGAAATTCAGCGACCGCAATACGTGTCCCACACCGAAAGGCCAACGTGTGTAATCTTCTGTTCGTGGCATCCTGTGTTGGCGAGTGAAAAGAAGATTGACAAACAAAAAGTTAAGAGAAGCAAGTGTCACGACTCAATAGCTTGCGCTCAGCGTTTCGCCAACCAGCCAATTAACTAATTGGCCGCTTGCCGTGCTCAGCTTGTCTGTAGCTTGCGCGGATGCCTGGGAGGCACGGAATACGCCGGACCGCCAGCGCAATGCCCTCGCGCGCTATAGAAAAATGTCTACGCGTGCTCACAAGGACGTAAAAAATTGAGGCCGCAGAAAAATGAAGAAAGACAACAAAGAGAAGAGTCGAGACAGGAAATAAAGGGCGGCAGTGAAAGCGCAAGCGGTCCCCGTGTTGACACAGCGGCTCGTCGGCTGCCATGCTCGATTTTCTTTGCTTACTTTTGGGCGGTGGTGCTGGCCGCGCGTAGGACGCGCTCAACCTCGGTGTGCTTAACATAGCCGCGTGTGTTGCTTCGCTCAGCTGGAAAGGGTAACCGGAAACGCTGGTTCACGTCACTCGGGAAGGCAGCCGCGGAATGAGGCTTTTGGCGGTAGCCCGGTGACCCAACGTTTGTGTCTGGGAACCTCAGGGTTTGTCCTTTTGCGTTAATTCTTTGTGCCTGTGAGCCGTTTGCTTCAGCCTGCGTGGAGTGTACACCTGCCCTCCCCCTTGCATGACTGCATGTAATGCGCTTATGCGGCGCATGCTGTCGTGTGCGCAAGCGCACTGGCCTGCATGCCTGATAATGAATTGATATCTCCACAGTTTCAGCGTAGTATCGCGGCTGTAGCTAACATTTTATCCTGCGTTCAACATTATTCATCCAGCAGGCGAGACTTCACGGGTGGCAGTGCAGACGAAATTCAAAGGGGCATGTTCACGTTTTACAGATGACTCTAAAAAAAAGGTCTAAGCTGTAAGTCATTACAGTGAAGCGGAGAGCCGGAAATAATCTGATCTGTTGGGGGTATAAGGATACGGAGGGGTGACGTTGACGAATAATTGGAAATTATGAGCCAGAGTGGCACAGGTCACGCAGCATGGTATGTACCGCTTACTGAACCGACCTTTCATAGCTTGAAACATGCCTTGTTTATCTCATTTTCATTCTGTTGCGTATCTGGATGTGTTTCTGTCCGCAAGTTTGTCGTCTATAGTGTCGACGCCCGGCCGCCGAGGTAGATCTTCGCCACCTTTTATGGACATGCCCAGGAATGCAGCCATCAAGAATAAGACGACTACAAGAGGTTGGTCTGTCGGCTACAAAGGAGCAAGAGCTGCACTTGTGGCTAATGGGCAACATTAAGAAGTGGAGCTTGCTCCGGTTTCTTGAAGAGAACAATCTAAACGACTTACTTTAAGTTAAAGACAGAGACTGGCCACATGGCGAGTCTTCGAAAAAAAAAAGTGGCTGCCTTGCACAAAAATCGAGGACAGGCTGTTGTATATATTCGGTTATGTTCCATATATTGTCTGGTAGCATTCCAAACCGTCCTTATTTGGCGTTCGTGGCTATCATTTGCTGCCAAAGGCAAAATAGGAGATCTAGGCTCATACGAAAAAATTGTACTCTGGTTCAACGTTCCTGTGTGTGTGTGCGTGTGCGTGTGTGTGTGTGTGTGTGTGTGTGTGTGTGTGTGTGTGTGTGTGTGTGTGTGTGTGTGTGTGTGTGTGTGTGTGTGTGTGTGTGTGTGTGTGTGTGTGTGTGTGTGTGTGTGTGTGTGTGTGTGTGTGTGTGTGTGTGTGTGTGTGTGTGTGTGTGCGTGTGTGTGTGTGTGTTGGGGAGAGGGGGGGGGGCAAACATTTTACATCAGATCCCCAAAGCTTGGAGCAGCAGCAGGCTAAAATAGTGCTGGAACAGCTGTTCTGTGTTGTCAGCGTTTCAACGATGGTCCAGTCACAAATATTGTCGGTGAAAGCAAACGTACTTTGATTTTAGTTAGGCACCTTCCATATTATCAACGACCTCGAACTGCTGAGTAAATTTTAATTAGAGGAATTGCGTTGAAGATATAAGCGCACGTTCACCGACAGCCCGAGGAAATAACATCGAGACGCTTCCGGCATGCTATCCATCGGAACAACCTTCTGGACTCAGTTCGTGGAACATAAAGGCCCGCACTGCAACATATTTGAGAGTCCAGTGGCGAATGCATGCTGCTCGTGGAATGGTCACGTGGAGTAATCATCATCATCATCACCCTGACTATACCCACTGCAGGGCGAAGGCGTCTCCCATATTTCTCCACTTAACCCGGTTCTGTGCTAGCTGCATCCACGTGGGGTAATACTTCTGGAGTTCATTTCGAAAGGAATGGGAGCGAAAAACTCGCGCAGGACAGTATGTTTATTTTATCATGCCGGCGTCATTTCAGGCACGGCGGCGCGTTCAATGGAGCGGCGTCATTTGTGGACTCATGCCTTGTCGCCAGTGCACGGATGACCGTACACGTTTGAGGCAGCAGAGAGGGTCCGCGGCGAACGATTGATTGCTGCTCCGCGGTGGTGGGGCGCATTGTACCGGACGTGGCGGCGTTCCTGGAACTAATAACTTCCACCGCCACCCGCACGTTCTTCCACTTCCAATCGTCCTCGAGGGAATGTCGACCCCGCGATAGATCCGTGTCCAGCCTTGTTCACTCTTTTTCATTTCTTTGTTTATTTTAAATATTTGTATCCTGAAATCGTCGTCGGAACCGAGAACTTATTATGAGCGCAGATGACAGAAAACCTTTCAAGCAAAAATTGAAAGGACAGTGTGGGCGAAATAGCCCGCTCAACAGGAGCCCGCGAGAATCGTTTAGAGTTCTAGGAAATGAGAGAAAGCGATGGCGACCGTGCGAGTTGTAATAAAGAGACAGAGATGGAAGAAAGGTGGTACGAAACCATTTACCTTTTGAATGTCATTTATCCAACCATTCATCACTCGCTCGCACTACCCTTCGATGTGCGTGTTTCGAAGAGCTTTATTTGCAGCTTTTCGCGACCATGAGTGGCTCGCTATAAAGAGTGGTATACTGGAAGCGACGGTGAAATGAGCCTGAAATTTTGCGGCGGCACAATAAGCGACAACTAGTCTGAGAACACGAAGAGTACATTATTGCTTCACGCCAAATCCCGCTGACGCTGACACCGTTGAAGCTGGTTTGCAGCTCAAAACAGCGAGTGCTGTCGAAGATATCTGTATACTCGTTTTTAGAATTTAGATCACGCTTCAGCATTCCCACTCTTCTGTCTCGTAGAGATCGGAAATAAAGATGTTTGCTGCCTTTACGTGTATACGGTCAACTCCTGATATATAAGTAGATGTATGTATTTCTTCAATACTTCTAGTGACTCGCTACCTATCTTAAATATCTTCTCCGTCCGATAACGTTGTGCAGACCTTAGTTTAAAATTGATTTAATTAAATTTTAGTTACTGTAGTTAAAATTACTGATATGCAACTAAAATAAACAATAGTCCTAGTGAGGGATGTCGGCAGGAGTGTTTAGTTTATTAATGCTGAACACGGGGGGGTAAGTGTTATTTAACGCACGATAAATAAACGGTGCAAAAAATACTAATGAGGCAACGCTCAATAGCCAAACAATGTTAGACTTTGTAAGGCATGAAAAAGATAATCTCAGTACTTATTGTCCATATATTTTGAAAGAAAGCGCTAGATGAGCAAATCTAGCTGGGTTGTGGTCCATAAGGTTTCCTGTCTGCGGAAATGTTTTTTTTCTTTTTTTTTTTTTGCAAAACAAATAGGCTTCATTGGACACAAGTGTTCTCCATGAAATAAGGAACCATTAACTCCGATATCATTTTCTAAAGTTATAGGTTCACGGCTATCCACTTGTCTATTCAAGTGAAGAGAATGTTTTCCCTCAGGCGCCGCAGAGCCGTAACATGTTAAGCAACGTTGGAAGCACTGTTTCCAGCGAGAGCCGTTATTGGCAGCTCCCTACGAGCCATCGCGTAACTCAAACCCGTTGTATCTTTCCGCAGCCCTCAAAGCCATTCCAGGAGGCCAAGAAAAATAAGCGAGAAGAAATGTGAAAAGAAAAGGCAAAGAGAAAGCAGGCAAGGAGAAGAGGTACACACTGGAGCGATATGACGGCGCTAGACGAATATTCTAAGTTGTAGCCTAGTTTAAATAGTATTTTGTTCTTGTCTTCTCCGTGTTACATTACAAAGCGAATTCATTTCCATCCACATATTGCACAGGCAAGTACCAGGGCTAACAAGATCGCGACCAGCGAAAGGAAGGCTGCTTTTCTCGTTTCTTCGGCGTAGCTCCTTTCACGGTCTGTGGGCCCCGTTGCACTCACCCCGTTTATCTCGGTGGTCGGGACACCTCCCCTATATTCCCAATGCCATCGTTAGCAAACGTACAGTGAGTCGCCGCACTCAGGACTGACCCCCTCGCGACGAAGACACGCTTCTCAGCCGGTAGTTGTCGCGTTTTCTTCTGTTGATGACACAAAAAGGACAAAAGAAAGGAACAAGGGCTTGACGAGACAGCCAGGGAAAGAAGGGAAGAAGATAGCGGGCGTGCTCGGGTGCGAACTGCTAAGCCGTACCTGGTGGACCCCGCGCGCACTGTGCAGCTCACAGGAACTCTCCCGGGAGCACCCGATCTCCGACACCGTAGCTCCATTTGCGAAAAAACCAGCCGGCTATAGCGTGGGACACACAGCAGTCGGCGCGAGTGTAGTCTGTGCGTGCTGGTGTGGGTCCCCTGGCGTACGTCCCTTTGCTTCCGCTGGTGCACAGAGCACATTCGATTCCTGAAGCAGTGCGTGCGTCTGTGTGCCACTGTACGCCACGGTTACGAGCGGTGATTAGCACAGAATCACAAATGGATCCCTCTCCCCTCTCTCGCCAAACCCTCACCTGCGCATCCGTGTTGGATGTCCTATGCCTTCTGAGCCCCAAGATGCCACGGGCGGCTTCTTACCTTTCTGCCTTGATTGGGAGCAAATCTCTCTCCATCCTTCCTCCTCCCATTCTTCCTCCTCACTACCGGCGCACCTGAGCGCCGCTCGATTCTTCGGTTAGATACGCGATCGCTACTTTCGCTTTCCTCGACGCTGCTGGCACGCGCGTTCCTATACCTGGGGGGCATACTGAGCTGTTTAGAGAACAGTTACTGTCGAACGACGACGAATAAAAGTCTCCGGCGTCGTCTGTGCACTAGCGTGTGTTTGTTTCGTCGGTGTGCGCCGAAATAATGGTTCCCCTGTGTCTTGGAGCTAATGCCGAGCGCGGTCTCCCGTGTCGACGCTAACGGATTGGTTGCCGATTGATTTTCCCATTTGCTTGGCGCTGTCCTCGGGCCGGAACAAGGAGAGGTGCCCGATGCCGTTCCTCCGCTGGCCCAACTGGAAACTCTGGAAACACCGAGGATTAGGGCAGAAAGTCTATAGGGCAAGTATTTGAAGGAGAGCGCGAAAGGAGCACAAAAAAGTTGTTTCGAAGTATCCCTGCGGAATACCGTCTTCCGGCCCTACTCTCTTCTTTCGAGCAACTGCAAATAAAAACTTAAATTTGATATCTACTGCGACCTATTTCGGTTAACACATTTTCGTTGCTCCGGTCGTGCTTATGACACACGAGGAGCCACGTTTGAGAACTGCAGGATAACGTGCTAGCTTTGAAAGCACGCATGACTACAATTACCGAAGGATATCTGCAAAAGTATACATTTCCAGATCCCTCAGGATCGGTTTGGCTTAATACGCATTTTGATGACAGTTTAAAGCAACAATTTTAGGAGCGTAGATTAATGCAGAAAGTGTGAACAAGATTCCTGAATAAAGATATGCGTAATGCTACTACTTTTTATGTATTACGAATTTCATCTATTGCACCCGTTTCTATTTAATACCCTTCTCGAGTGCCTTTAGGGACGCTTTGAAGTAATAAATAAATAAATAAATAAATAAATAAATAAATAAATAAATAAATAAATAAATAAATAAATAAATAAATAAATAAATAAATAAATAAATAAATAAATAAATAAATAAATAAATAAATAAATAAATAAAACTATAGATAATTAACTGAATCCTTGAAGCAGCTTCCACAATTTTATCCGCGGCCAGCCCTTATCTAACTGTTATGGGCCTTTCTCTAACTGAACAAAACTTCGTCTATCGCAGAAAACCACAGTATTCCTATTTGCATAACTATCCAGCCTAAACTCACAGAGTGGAAGCTACGGAAGGATTAGTTTTAATTACTTGCTGCGATTTCTCGCTGGACTCGATTCCTGTGCTCTGATGTGGTCAATACCCAGAATATGAGGCTTGTCGCTTGCTCCACTTCCCATCGGCACGAACCCGAAGCTCGAGCGATCGAGGCCACGAGTACGGAGAGCGCCTGCATGCGCACAGAGAAAAAAAAAAAAAGAAAAAAAAAAGGAACATGCGGGTGATATAAAAAGCCAAAGAAAGCAAAGAGGAAGCAGTGCCGGCGCAAGGGCAGAGATGTATAGGCGGCCCGTGTTTCTGATTTACAAGGTGCTTACGGCCGGGGTCGCAGGCGGAAGCGAGCCGGAGCGCCATTCGCACCCTGGACCGGGCGCCTCTTCATCGCACTACTGCCGCCGAGGGCCTGGACGCTAACGAACCGTAAAACGCCGCCTTCCCGCTTTCTCCTCCTCTTCCTTGCCTCCCTCACTCAGAAGCGCGCGTCTCCGGCGCGTCGTAAAGTGAAAGCGCGCGCGGACCCAGTCTCACAACTGGAGAGCGCGACCGCGAGAGCTACGGAGATAGCCGCACCAAAAGAAAAGAGTTGTTGCGCCTATTTCTATCAGACGCTGGTCTCTTCGTTCCTTTGTGTCTTCTTTCGTGTGCGTTTCTTCTCTCCTTTATATTCTGCATTGCGTTGTCCCGTCTTGGAAGCTGCTGGCGAGGCCGGAATAGACAGGGATCGTAAACAATTCACTTGGGCCGTCTTCATCTCTGCTTCGATCTGGGCAGTATTTGTTCTTGTTGCGTTTATTGTCCTCTCCCACCGAACCTGCAGTGGTCGAGGGGACAACTTTGGTGGAAAGGCCGAACTTGTGACGCGGAGGAAGGGAGCTTCAAAACGGTCGTTGCTGGAAGTAGCCGGGGCCCCTTCCCTTGAATAATGCTCAACAGGTTCACGCGAGTCGAGGAGGCCTATATCATCAGCTGAAGCATATGAAAATATTTTTTTTCCGCTGTCTGTGCTCTTTCAATTATATGCAAACAAGGAACAAATAAGAAAGGAAAACACGACAGGTGTTCGGGCATGCAAATCTCAAATTCATATTTTGTCCTGAAGTGTATATAGGTAGATATTATTGTCATTCTAGGCTGACTGAAACGTGGACCAGAAATATGACTCAAAGCGTTGAGTCGCACTTTCAACATGCATACATAGTGATTTTTGTTTAAAGTTTATACATGTTTATCTTAAAACAATGAAAGATACACACCTGCAATTTGTGCAGGTTCACACTACAGCAAGGCGATTATTATACAAGAGAGAGCACTCAAAAAATTTGAAAATTAACTAAATATATTTTATGAGTAAACATTCTAAGGTTTTTAAATTTCTTTTCAGAGGACAAGTTGTATTAAGAAAGGTAAGGGCCTCAACATATATAGTGAGCCAAATGTTAAAATTTTCTTAATCGGAGGTTAAATAAATATATATTTTGAAGCTGAGTTGGCTTTCCCGCGTTGTAGAGATTTATAAAATATTGTATTTGTACCGTGGTATCGTAACAGAATTTGCATAAACTGATTTTGCGTCATAAAATAAGAAGACAGCGTCTGTATATTCTACATTATAAATGCGAGTGATGCCATTTTAGAAATATGCAAAAAGAGAAAGCCAACTCAACGAGTTTCGAAATGCACATTTTTGACGTTTCGTATTCCTAGTGGCATTGTCAATGAAGAAAATGTATAAAATTGGATGACCTTCGATTTCGAAATACAATCTCGCGCCATAAAATAAAATTAAAAAGAATTATGAGGTATATTAGATGAATTAACCGTCGAGTCTCGTAAAACTAGAACACAACCATTTTTGTTCGTACCAGCAGTGCCTATAGCACAAACAGTGCATTCAAATAGACCAGTCATTGCCAAGCGAGAGTAAAGATAATATTTAGTCGTAGTATGTCAAGTTTGTAGGCAAAAATAATAAATTTGATGGTATAGATTGTCTTATGGCCATTGGTCACAGGGTGTGATAAGCTCCTCATTTGACCAGTGATAACCTCACTTATGGTCACTTTATACTGACGTAATCTATTATCCAAAGACACAATGTCTGGCCAACGAGGCTTAAACAGTAGGCGACGCGAAGAAAAAAAAAAGCCACCCGTTTATGTTGAGTCATCATGTCGCCGTATCTCTATCTACTTGCCTATTTCTAGCTGCTGAGATCAGATACACAGTAATGTTTAAGGTCCAGAGATTCAAAACGAACTTCGGTTGAGTCCTTAAATGTCGTAGCGGGTGCAGTTTCACATTCATGCCTAGTTCTGGTAACCCGATAACGCGGTAGCAGATGCTGACTTCCCACAGCGTGGAATCTTCCACCCAATCATCCGCATAATAGCTGTCGCTGTTCAAGATCGTGACTCTCTCTGCTTAGGAGTGACGTGTGAAAGACAGTAACGACTATACCACGTCGACAACCAGAAATCCCTTCCCATGAGTACATATTTCTTGGTATCTTAGCGACGCAGCCCACTTAGCCATAAGTACAGTTGGAACCAACTGACAAAGGTTGCAGGATGTATACCCAGCCGGAACGTCATTTTGGTTAACATCCCTGCTTTACCTCTTCCTATTTATATATCTATCTAGTGATCTAAAGGAAGGAGGTGTTTTCACGTGCTACGTATACGTGCGACACCAGTCACGACGCCACTAGTACCCAAAATAGGCCCCCAGTGCAGCTTTAAAATAAGTCAGTCGCAGAAACCAAACTTTCTTTATGCCAATTTTGCGCCCGCTAGCGAAAGTTGAAAGCAACAAACGAAGAAAAGCTTAGAGGAGCGACTGGCTTTCTCCAAACCCTAAAGCATCGTCCAACAACGAGTCTCTAGAGGGCACCAAAGACGGCTAAAGGTGCCCTTAAAATAGCTTTTTTACGAGGGTGGCTACAGCCTTAACTGCCAATTGCGGTGTCTCATAAACGCCAAAAAGGCAGGGTTTCTCTCGGCAGTTTTAAGGCACGATTTGCAGCTCTCACTGATTCTCGTTTTTCTTGCGCAGGTACTCTGCTGCGGATTCCAAATGCCTGGGTATTGCACGTACTATCCAAGAAAAACAGGCTGAAATTTGAGCTCTGTGGTCACCTGGCTGAGTGCTGCGAATGAGGTAACCATGAAATTGCAAAATGATCCTCTGAAACAAATTGTGCTGAAGACGCTTATCTATTCACTACGCAAGAAAACTATTTTCTACACTCAGAAACAGCTGCTTTCCAAGAGACTTTAGAAGAGCAGCATTCAACTTCAGTAAATTCATACTAGTAGCGCTTCCTGACCGAAAAGGCTGCACTGTGCGGTAGCAAAATTATGTAAAGCATGCGCGTCCCTGCCGTTCTCCACTGCTACATATGTACAAACATGCACACATGCTACAAACTTTCCGGCTACATACGTTTTGCGACTCCCTTTCCACGCATTTTTGTTTATTCTGATTATCGCTGGCTCACACGCACATCCTCTTCTCTGAGCGTTTTGTACGCTTAACCCGTCTCGGACTTGCAGCTTAGTACCTTACTACAATAAACTAGCTGGCTGGCTAGCTATCAGCTAGCCTGCTAGCTTGCTTGCTCGCTGATTCACCTCACTCACTCACTCACTCACTCACTCACTCACTCACTCACTCACTCACTCACTCACTCACTCACTCACTCACTCACTCACTCACTCACTCACTCACTCACTCACTCACTCACTCACTCACTCACTCACTCACTCACTCACTCACTCACTCACTCACTCACTCACTCACTCACTCACTCACTCACTCCCGTCCACAGTTACTCATTTTAGGACGGCAACAGGCTTCGAAGTCCTGTTCTTTTCTTTGCCACATGCTACTGAACAAAAAGATGGATGACTTCCTTATTGTCACAAAGCCCCCTGGCTATGGATAACATACAGGCAGGTTGATTTCTGTATAGGTGATATTGAGGTGAAAATGGTCTCCGTGATGGCGCGTCCCTCTGCGGCCATCAGAAACGGCATTACCTCATATTGCGGTGTTGATATAAGACTCGGCGATCACCAGACTTCCGCCGTACCTATGTCACACGGTTGCGTCCATGCTGTATATGATGGCACGGAATGTCTTCGTTCTGGCGAGAAACATGCTTAACGCACCCATCAGTGATGGGAAGAGGAGGATCTGTGGGAACGTTGTGGGAAAGGACAAGGTAATGATTCGAAGCTGCAGTTGGCACGGTACTATAGTCAGGAAGTATGAAAGGCTATTCGGGAATGTCACAGTGTGATGTGATACACTAAGCAAGTTATGTTTGAATGAGTGAAGCGTCCGTGTTGCCTGGTCATATCTGAAGGTTCAGTGTTCCATCATCATCATCATCATCATCATCATCATCATCATCATCATCATCAGCCTGATTATACCCACTGCAGGGCGAAGGCCTCTCCCATATTTCTCCACTTAACCCGGTTCTGTGCTAGCTGCATCCACTTGACCCCTGCGAACTTCTTAATCTCATCCGCCCACCTAACTTTCTGCCGCCCCCTGCTACGCTTTCCTTCCCTTGGAATCCAGTTTGTCACCCTCAGTGACCATCGGTTATCCTCTCTTCGCACTACATGTCCTGCCCATGTCCATTTCTTCTTCTTAATTTCCACTAGAATGTCAGTAACTTGAGTTATTTCTCTGACCTACTCTGCACGCTTTCTATCTCTTAATGTTGCCCCTACCATTTTTCGTTCCATAGCCCTCTGGGTTGTCCTCAACTTAAGTAGAACTCGCTTGGTTAGCCTCCACGTTTCAGCCCCATAGGTGAGTACAGGCAAGATGCAACTGTTGTATACTTTCCTTTTGAGCGATACCGGTAAGCTGCTAGTCATAATCTGCGAGTGCTTGCCAAATGCTCTCCATCCGAAACTTATTCTTCTTGTTATTTCCTTTTCATGGTCCGGATCTGCGGTTACTACCTGTCCTAAGTAGACATATTCGCCTACTACTTCCAGTATTTCGCTACCTAATGTAAACTGCTGTTCCTTCCCGAGGCTGTTGAACATTACCTTAGTCTTCTGCATATTGATTTTCAAGCCTACCTTTCTACTTTTACTGTCTAGGTCATCAATCATTATTTGCAGTTCATCCCCCGAGTTGCTTAGCAAGGCAATGTCATCAGCAAACCGCAGATTACTGAGGTATTCTCCATCTACCCTTATCCCTAACTGCTCCCATTCCAAGTCTCTGAATACTTCCTCTAAACAAGCTGTGAATAGTACTGGGGAGATTGTGTCTCCTTGCCTAACACCTCTCTTTATGGCAATTTTGTTACTTTCTTTATGCAGAACTATGGTTGCTGTGCAGCCACTATATATATATTCCAGCACTTTCACGTACGGCTCGTCTACCCCCTGATTTCGCAATGCCTGCATCACCGCCGAGGTTTCAACTGAGTCAAATGCTTTTTCGTAATCAATGAATGCTATGTATAAGGGCTGGTTATATTCCGAGCATTTTTCTATCACCTGATTGATGGTATGGATATGATCGATAGTAGAGTACCGTTTCCGAAACCCTGCTTGATCCTTCGCTTGATTGCAGTCTAAGGTTGTCCTGATTCTATTAGCGATTACCTTAGTAAATACCTTATACGTAACAGACAGTAAGCTGATTGGTCTGTAATTCCATAAAGTTCCATAAAGTTCCATAAAGTTCCATAAAGTCTCCCAAATGCCTAGAAGCTACGGCTTAAGACGCCCTGGAAAAGCTTATTGCTTTTCCCGACGATATATTACTATCTACTAACCTTTCTAGGTGCAAATAATAATGGCTTTATCAACTCCTTCGCATAGTCGTCTGTAACAACCAGCTGAATATTATAACGCACGAAAGGAAATATGCATTTTTAAAGGGCTGTGCATAACAATCAAGGAAATATTGAGTTACGAACTTTGGATTCAAAAGTCGAATGGCGACTTCGTTATGAAGCGGACAATTTTTTAATGGTACGAAAAGAACTGTGAGATAGAGGCAACCAAATATAAAACAAGCAGAGCGGTGTACCTAGAAAGTAGAAGTGGCTAGAACAGCCCAAGCACTTTGTTAGACAAGCTTGCTAGGAAACAGTTGTCTTCACTGGCTTGTACATTAAGCCAAGGGCTAGTATTTTTCTGTAGAGTTAAAAATTCAGTATCCAATAAACAGCCCAGAAAGAGAGGAGCTTACATAAAATGCGCACCTATGTTTGTTTTTTCTCAGCCTTTATTCGTTAACAAGTGGTGCGAACGAAAGAAAATAAAATACAACAAGCAAGGAAGCAACCGAAAATATTTTAAATTGCCAAGGAAAGGGTTAAGGGTTACGAGCAGCAAAAGGCAGCGCAGAAAACTAAATGAGCGAAAAAAAAAAAAACGAATCTCCTCAAGTATCCCCAGCAGAAGTCGGCAAGAGAGGTGATTTTACAAATGAGCTTTTGAGGGCCCATTTTGCCCTGGCAGCCGAGCCTAGTCGGCCGGAACTATGACTTGGTGCAAGCGCCGCAGGAAACGCGCTCTGCTTGAAACACCAGTGCTGAGCGCGCGCGCTTCTGAGAATCTCCTTAACGGGCTTTTATTTGGACGTGGTCCCTTTTTATCTCAATCCCTTACGCGCGCTCTTGCACCGTAAGCGGAGCAGGGGAAGTGCGTCGTTAGGATGAAAGACGCGGCAGTTGGCGGCGGCCGAGTCGCTCTGTGCTTAGCCCCATGAGAAGGTGTGGTGGCGTCAGAGGAAAGCTTATTCGTCGGAAGGGTCGGATTTGCTGCCGCTGTACTCGGGACGCCGACGGAAGAGGCGAGAAGTTAAGGACTGAGGTACACCTCGAATGAACCCTTTTCTCGACACATCAAGGCTGCCTTTAATGCCCGTTTTGCGAGGAGACCTCTTTTTTTTTTTTTTTTTTTTTTTTTTGTCCCGCAGGCTTTCCTTTGGTAATGAGGAGGCTTAAATTGTCTGCCTTTTCAGGATACTCAAATAAAGAGGGGAGGAATTATTAGGTCAATTTGAATGGAATAAATTGCAAAAACATGATTTATTTATGTGCATTTATGTCCAAAACTTTTGTTAGCACATGGGGGGGGGGTAGTGCAAGCTGAAGCTGAATGGTGTGGTTGATAGAGATAGGTTGGTGCTGCTGCAGAGTGGAGGTAGATAAAGGCGCAGTTAAGTAGGCTAAAGGGAGGAGCGGGTTATGAAAGTGTTTGGAGGGTAGACGGTTCCAATGCCGGCGCTGGATCTTCAAATATCGGAGGTACAACGATTGTCGCAGTAAAATGGGCAGGATTTCTAGTGGTCTAATATAATATATAACAAAACGCAACAGTTGATTGTAGTGATAACCTTGGAAAATTTGAAGGAATAACGTAAAGCGGCGGCTGCCACAAAATAGGAAATGGCAGAGCTTGCTAGGAGATATCTCTGTCTGATACGAAATCAACTGGGATGACGATACTTTGTACAGTCTTAAGTGCTGCAGCGCTACTACCTGCATTCCTTCAAAACCTGATGCCAGAAGTCGATTGTACCTTTGATCTTTCCGAGGGACTTCAGGTATCCACAGAGACAAATGTGACTGATATTTCTCCTTTCCTTTCCTGTAAACCAGTTAAAGAACGCTGGTGAACTTTGATGCGTGATGTGTTCGACAAGGGGCACGCAATATACTGTGTGTAGCAGCAACATTCAGGCTTTCGCACTTCTCCACTGAAGATGCTGCAGCGCAATGGGAGGATTTATTGCTGCAGCACACATGCAGTGTGTGGTCTGGAAGCATGATCGCATGATTAACACAGCAAAGTAATGTTTTTTTTTTTTTTTCATGCTTCCTTTTATTCACGCGTTTACGCCAAGTCCATAAAAGAGTGCTATGCACTGCCGCCAGTTTTCCTGTAGAATGTTCTATTGATTTCGCAGACGAATACATAGCAGGGGCACACATCTTCATGTCCAAATATGTCAATGCTATCACATATGGAGGATCGTAATGCGGTCGTTTGTTTTTTATTTTAATTGGATCCACAAATGTCAAAACAGACCAGTAAATTCAATGAAAGTTCCATTTTTGCAATACAATTGACTTTCAGAAACGTGTTAGATTATCGAAATACATTTGGTTCCAAACACCGTAAAACTACGGACATTATAGCAAGGAAACTCTGCTTCTTGTAGACATAATGACTAGAGGCAGAAGGTTGTCACATCAAAGGCAGCTGAACGTTTCATCTCAGGCGAAACGTGATGCTTCCTGTATTGCCTGATGAGTCCGGGTACGACAACATATGTTAGAGCACGTGCGAAGAGTTCTGTAGAGCTCGGCGGCATATCAACTGTTTGCAGAACCCAATAAAAAGGAGGCTCATTACTCAGGGATCGAAGCGCACTTGCCTGGATATTCAGCTTAATTTACCTAGAGTTGTTCAACCCAAGTCAAGCAATGCCAGTTGAGGGATATCGTTTCTACTATCAGGTGTAGAAAAAAACTTATAGCTGGTGATTTTAAACTGCCAGAAATCCGCGGGAGCGGCAGTGACTTTAGGTCAGGAATGGGTGGTCAATGATAGACCGAATTTTATAACCTTACCGCTTTTACGCATTTGACTAGCATGTATTAGAAGCTAAACGTGGTAAAACCACACTGAATTTACTTCTGTCCAATTCAGCTGATATGATTTCAGATACGCATGTCATCCTCGGGATAAGCGATCACGACGTAGTCGTTGCTGTTGTTAAGTTAGCAACCAAGATTCCGGTCGTCATAAACCACAGGAGGTATTTTGCTACAGCAAAGAAGATTACTACAGTGGGACCACCGCCCATGAATTATATTTTATAACTTTTGAAATCGTAGCAGATGATTCAAGCCTTTAGGACCTTTGGTGCATTTTCAAGCAGAAAGTCGCCGAATTAGTCATGAGATTTGTTCCCTCGCGTGTTACTTCCCCTAAGCATGCTCGTGATAAGCCATGAATGACTCGCATATTGCGCGCTCTTATCCAAAGGAAGCTACAAGCTTACCAAAAATATTGCGCTACAAGACTGCTTGCGCATAAGGCCAAATTTTATGACTTAGCAGCGTGTGTCAAAGCTAAAATTAAACAAGCTAAAGATTCCTTTCTTGAAGCTCTTGAGGAAAAGGTAAAACGTAATCCTAAGGAATTTCGGAAGTACATTTGCAGTAATGCTAGCAGTAATCCATCTGAAGCGCCTTTAAGATATGATAATGCAATCGTTCATGACTATGCAGAAAAAGGCGAATTACTGAACTCTTTCTTCTTCTCTGTTTTCCATCCGCCAACCCACTGTCACATCTCTTTCGATCGACATCTGTTAACGAGGTACTTCCTCCCATAAGTTGTGAAGTTCGAGGTATATCTTAATATAATTATGTGAAATTATTGTTAATAAGTCAGTCGGTCCCAATGATATCCCTGCCTCTATACTGAAGTCATATGCCAGCGTAATGTGCCTGTACTTTCACGTACTGTTTGAAAAATCGTTACGTACCTCTTCTTTGCCTTTGGACTGGAAAACTGCCAGATTGTTCCAATACACAAAATCGGCCCTAGGAATGTTGTTTCTGATTGTAGGCCGATCTCATTGATAAATTTGCATGTAAAACACTTGAACACATTTTATATACTAACATCATAGCTCAAGTAAACAGATTCAACCTTCTGGATAACTCCCAATATGGGTTCCTTCATGGTTTTTCACGCGTCACTCAATTAGCCGAGTTTGTGCATGAGATAGCGGCAGCTCTTGATGACCAGAACAGCATTGATTGTGCTTGATGTTTGATGTTGTCCCGCGCGATTTGTCAATAGAAAAGGTCCATGGGTACAAACTGGACAATAAGGTTATATGCTGGATACGGCAAAGTCTGTTCTATCGCATACAGCACGTTGTCCTCAAGGGCTACCAATCCGCATGCGCTGATGTCACGTCCGAAGTACCTCAGGGCTCCGTGCTTGTTACCTTGTTGTTTTCAATTGTGGTGAATGTTATTATTAACAGAGCGGTCCGCACTGTGCGCCTTTTCGCAGACGATTGTGTCTTGTATAGAATAGTACGAAACAGTGATGATTCCAGGATTCTAAAAAAAGATGTTGATTCAATTGTCTATTGGTGTCAGATGTAGGAAATGGACATTTACTTGAACGAAACCGTACACAGGTCGTTTTCAAGATGTGTTCAAATGCCTAACGTTTCTTATTCCATTTACGGTGTGTTATTGAAAACTGTGTATGAATTTAAATACCTGGGTGCAATCCTTACACTATATTTATCTTGGAACAAACACGTTGACTACACAGTAGCGAAAAGTGCAAAAATGCTTGGGTTTCTGTACCGCAACATCAAAACCGTTGCCCGTTCTCTGGAAGAAAGACTTAATTTCTCGAATGTTCGCTCCATTTTAGAGTAGGCGTGCACGGTGTGAGATCCTGACACCGTTTGTTTTAGGTAATTATAATAGGAATCTGAGCATTTCAAGTGCTAATGGCAAGAGCAGAGTCATAGAAGGAAATGTTTCCGCCTTAAGTTATTACATAATATATTTCACGATTGCACTAGTATCAGAAAATTAAATTACCTTCAGCCCCCAAGCCATGTATCGCAAAGAAGAGACCATCCGAAAAAGATCAGACCATTTCAATGCAAAACTAATCATTTTAAACATCCTTTCTTTTCGAAAACGGTGAAAGAGGAGAACCGTTTACCAGTTTATGTGGCTTCTATTTTATGTGATGACGATTTATTTTTAGCGCTGAACGCTTAAGGTTTAATTTTCCCTGTAGACCCTTTTTTGAACTTATTTTTGTCCTGTGTGCCGCAATTTTGAGGTGAAAAATGTGCACTACTGTCATGTATTGTCAAGAGGAATTGCGAAATTTCCGGCATGTGCGATTGTATTTTGCTAAACTATATAACCCCTCCCCCCTTCTCCTTGTTTTGCAATGCCTAATGATCGACGCTGTGGGATTATGCATAAATAAAATCCCATATATCACTTATGGGCATCGTCAAAAAATGAGACGAGTTTCCAATCTCCTTAAAGAAGTGTATGCGATAGCACTGCCAGATCTTGAGTGGCAACACTAATCCGTAGTGATGTAGCAGGCCAAGTAGTAAAACTGAGTAGTAGAGCCACTTGCACCTTAGCGCTGCCGATTAGTAGCCTTAATTTCCTGCTATAGCATAATATGAGGCTGTTTTCCAGTCAAGGTATTACGGAGTTGAATAAGGCCTTCTAAGGGGTGTAGACTGTAAAGGTAGCCCAATCTGGCTAGTAGCCGAGAGGGCAACGACTCGATTCCCGCTCAACCACTTCATAATTCCCGCAATGTTTTCCTTATGAACGTTTCGCGACAATGGTTGTAGCATCGCAACTGTGTTGGCGAATAAGAAAATTTTGTCGTGTCCCTGTGATTTTCGATGAACGCGCGATCAACACTATAGTGTTTAAACTTCTGAAAATCCTGCAGTGACGGTGGTGTGGTTAGGGAGCTCAACGGCTGTGTCCAAGGATGCGGGACCGACAGTGGCGGCCGCTTTTCGGTGGCGGCGGAAAGCAAGGCGCCCTTGTGCTGTGCAATGTCAGGGCACGTTAAAGAACCTCAGGTAGTCGATATTTCCGGAGCCCTCCCCCGCACGGCGTCTCTCATAGCCTGAGTCGTTTTGGGACATTGAAACCTATAAACCAAACCAACCCAGATATCTTCTAGGAGAGGAGGGGAGGGGGGAGCACTTAAGCACCCTTGCGTTCAATAATGCGAAAGCATGTGTGCCTGCATTTGATTGCTCAGTGGCCGCTTGCTGCTTCTGTTTATGCCTACGTTTGTTCATAAGGCCTCGCCCAAACTCTGGTTCATTTCCGTGCGTTTTTAACCATCAACTCAATTTTTAAGAGAGCTGTGCACTCACTAGAACCGCTTTTACTTAGCTGCAAACTTAGAAGCCTCTTGATGGATTGGCAGCGTCCCCGTCTCGCACGCCGGTGGCGATTCTCACATAGAATACAATTTTTCTCCTTATTTTAATTCCATAATTAGTTGGTCACATGCTTGTTAGTTGGTCACATGGTTCTGTACATGCCACTCAGGAAGCTAGTAAGGCTTTCGCCTTAAAATCAACCGACGCCTAACTTAACCCTAAAACCGCAAAATGGGTGGGCGGCGTTATAGAGTACTTGTAATAAGGGAGTAATTACTCATTGGCATCATCCCAAGCGCAGCCATACGGCTACAAAGGAGAGCTATACAGCTTTCACAGAAACTTCGTAGTTAAAAATTCGCCCTTGTCCGGGGATCGAACCCGGTACCACCACCTTTCCAAAGCATGCACTTTACCGATTGAGCTAACCAGGACGGCTAGCAGATGAGATGGTAGGGTGCGAGCGAATTGATCTAAAACTCGAAGTGGGAATGATGTTGGTCAAATATTTAAGGGAAGGTGGAGTAGATCTCGCACGAGTGTTTAAAATTTACGAAAACTTAGCCTGCCCTCCCAACGTCTTACACAATTTGCGGTGGCGCATAGCATCAGTGTTGAGAGGCATTTATTGTACACGTTATGAGACACATTGACACACTTGGCCGCCATATAACGGAAGCCTAAAGGACGTGAATCAGTAGTGCAGGGGTGGCATGCTTTACTCGTGACCTCTATGTCAGAGCGTCGGTTCCCGCTTGACCAACTTTCGAGCAGTGAGGATTTACCGTCACGCCTGACGGAGACATGTTTTCGTCACAACTATTTTGTTGTTAAAAGCTACACTGACACTGAGTCAAAGTTATAAGCACAAAACTGGTCTCGAGGCTGGAAACAACGAAACCTATGAACTACGAATCACCAAAAAACATTTGAAGCTGACTACACCCGCAATACCGACTGGGCACATTGAGAAACATTCCATATGTTCGGCTACTGAGTCTGAGTACCCGGGCTCGAACCCAGCTGCGGAAGCCGCGTTTCGAAGGAGGTAACACTCAAAAGGCATCAGCGTGCTGTATGATATCAGTACAATTTAAAAATTCTCAGGTGGTATTTCTTTCGACTGTGGCGATCTTCATAGCCTGAGTTGGTTGGGTCTTTAAGTACCGCATACCTGCCATTTCATATGCATCATCGGTGTCTGGCAGGCAACGCAACGGTTAAATTTTTAGCTAAGGGAAATACCCAGTCCATGAACGCGAGTTGTACTAAGACTGACTTTCATACCAGCATAGCCTCACAGAAAAGAACAAAAGGACACTTTCGCCGAATGGACACTGCGTTACGGTCTCGCTAAGCTGGCCGTTCTGCCGTTGGCTTCGGCGATCGTCCCAAAGATAGTGCTCGTACCCAAAGAGGCTCCAAAGATACACTTCTCTCGTCCCTTCCCACCCACGTACTCCGGGCGGCGTGAGCTAGCGACGCCAGCGTCGGTACGGCGGCGGCGCCTCGCGCGCGCACGCCTCGCTCGCGCACGCGCAGTGATGACGCGGATTCCCCTCTCTTAAGCGCCCATCTCCCGCTTCCACGAGTTCCCGCCGGCCCGCTGTCAACACAAAGGGGCTCGTGGGAAGATCAGCGAGCGCGAGCGGCACCAGAGGAGGCGTTCGGCACACGCGGTTTCGCATCTCGCACGAGTTCCGCCAGTCTCTCCGGCCGGGCGACCAGCTGCTGCCGACGCTGCTGCTGCTCCACATCCTCGGGGCGGCATGCGAGAGCGGCGCGCTGCGCGAGCCGCGGACCGGCGTTGCTCCGCTCTGGCAAGTGTCCCACCACGTGATAGCCGGCTGTGACTTGTCGCTGCGTGCGCCTCAGGACGACACGGCACATACTTCCGTGTCGCTTTTCGAAGAAAGCTGCGTGGATTTAAGTTCCATTTGGGCGTGCTCAGTTCTTAAGACAGCTGTAAAAGACATAACAGCGTGAGCAAAGGAGGAAGCGGGGATGCTAACTGGCATGACTGTGTCATATCCTGCGTCGTGGACAGCCTCTTTGGTTCTTTGGTGGTGCTTGTGGCTGCATACGCGGTGCCTGGTCAACCTAGGCCCAGTCAACGCGGCATGGACCATTGGAGGTAAGCTCTTTCCTTGGCCGGTCTACTGTACTAGTGGCAGCAAAAGTTTACACCCGTGTTCTGGAAAGAATAAACTACCGTAGTTCCGCCTCGGGGTCTGTTCCCATATTATTTTTACCAGTGGTTAGAGGATGAACGTTCCCTCCTTCTTTGGCACATTTCAGGCGACTGGGTTGAATAACTGCCCGGAAGTAACTTTTTTTCTCGAATTTACGTTCAATAAGCTTTCGCTGGCGGTAGCATTTACCGTTACATAGCTTATGACACTGTACTGATGAAGCTAGGTTTAGCTTCTGGCGGAAAAATCCTGCAAAAGAGACGACACGAAGAATAGAGACCTGCACTATAAGATTACGGTTGTTTCGATAATTTTTTTTGTCTTTGTATCGGTCATGCTTTTCTTTCTTCTGTGCGAACATAAGCCATCAATATGGCCAGGAAAGTGCAATAACCACTTATGATTTCTTTATTGTGCCCTTCGGCGCGGACATATATGTTACGTTTTCAGGGGAATTTAGGCCACGGGACAATGTAGACATTTGAACGTTCGCGTTTGGTTCTCGATGAATGCCCAGAACTTATTCAAGGCAGAATGTGTTTAGTATTTAAGGTCTTGATCTTCATAGAAAATTTCCAAACGAAGTAAATAAGAAACACGATGCTCTAACTACATAAAGTTCACAATATTCACTTGACTGTGCCATGAAAATGTTTTCAGGAGCTATTAAGAAGGACATCTATACATGCAGTTTTTTAGGGAGAGCATGTAGCCGCTAATGGCGCGAAGCTTACTACGAGGAGCATGTTAGTATTCAAGCTTATACCCTTAGTACTTTATCATTCCCTTTTCCTCGTTCTCATGTTTAAAACCTCCTGTCGTGCCCTAAGTACTGTGCAGTTATGTAAAAGTTGTAATTGATTTTGACTTCACTGATGTTCTTTATTATAGAGCCGCTTGTTGTTTTCGGACGAGCATGCATTACTGTAGGAGCACTATAATGACGTCGAACGCATCTTTGAACACAGAATACAAACTGTTATATTGTTAAAAAGGGAAATGCTAACAAGAAAACGCCTTGCACGCGAGAGGATGCACTATAGTTAGGGCAGAGAGGGCAGCCATTAGGAAAAGTATATAAATATCTTTCTTACTGCCTTTTCATCTTTCGCGCAGTTTTCTGGCAATTAATGTTTTCTTTTCACGTGCGCAGGCAACAAGAGTATGATGCACCATCACTTTGGCCGAGCCTTTGCTCGAGAAAACAGCTACCTCGACTCCCTCTACAGTAACGCCAAAGGTGAGCGCCCTGACCTGCGCTTATAGTAAAGCCGCCAAACGCCCAAAAATATTTTAGAGCTCATAAGTGTTTCACACGTGCAACAACCATGGAGGTTGGAGGTTTATGGAGCGTGCTGGGAATCATGCTAAGATTTCTGATTACGTAATTGTGGAGTGAAATGAAAACACTAGCCCTCGCGCTCAAATTTCTCAATTTTCTTGTACGGGCCGAACCTTCCAACGCAGAACGAACACCACGTACCAGTATAATAACCGAAAGGAGATATGCTGCTAATATACAAAAACCTTTGTATTAAAGCTCATTAAGTATCGCAGCGTAGTACTTACACCTAACGACTCTCGAAACGGTTACGAGAGGCTACTGTCCTTGAGGATTGTAGTCGGAAAAAATTTCCTTATAATCATGATTGATCAGCGCGTAGTAATGAGCTTTCACTGGATGGAAATTAATGACGCAGTTCCTGAAACAAAAACTGCGTATAGGAAAGGCATTGGCGTTTTTATTGAACTGCCTCTGAACTGCATGCAAGTGGACTGCAGAAAGTTATCATGCAGTCAGTAAAGGCAAACGAAGTAGTCCCCTCTTCCGTTGCTTGACTTCCTAATTCATGCTTCTCACTGCATGAATATATTTGGACAGCCGAACACGTGAGTCTGTTTATTGCGCTTCCTTACCTGGTATTTAAATGAGTAGTACCACTGTAACGCTGAGCTGACGAAGGTCATCGTATAGTTAGCGTGGTAATCGGTTTGTCAGATTTCTCTTACATTCGCAAAGCCTTTTTTATTTCTTCTTTTTTTTCTGCTGTTGTATGGAACACCAATTTTTGGCGGGATTGGTTTAAAATAGAAACGTAACCTCATCTCTTGCCTGTAATCATTGCTACGAGCCGTGTTTTTGCAAAAGTGCGGGCACCGTATCGCCCTTGAAGTTGCCGTTTCGAAGTAATATTAAAGTGTTGATATTTTTTTTTTTTTTTCATTTTTCCTTTATGGCTGCTGGGTGCTCATGATATCTGCATGTTTTGCACAGAAAAACTACGTGCGTGCTTTAAAAGAAGCCGTCTTCGGTGTCAAGTAAACAAGCTTCAAATGTGAGAAAATCTGAACATTCAAATGAATTCTCGAACACTTTTTTGACATAGCAAAAGCAGTAAGCATAGAAAAAAAAATTAAACTACAGTTTAAGAACTGTGTTCAGTAAGTATATATTCTCTATTATTGAAAAACAGAACTGTACCAGTAACCAGTTTCCTGTATCTGTGAAGAAATAAACGCCACTATATCTTCGCAAAGCAAATACCAATCTACTCGCACAGTACCTCACTCATCATAATTAATAACGCACGCAGCGTTTCTTAGTATAATCCAAAAAAGCAAAAAAGAAAGCTCTTGAGCGAAACAAATGCCTGCCTTGGCGCTTCGAGACATACATACTAGTTTACGAGCACGCTCGGCAGCCATTTTATGACCTTCATTGATGATTCGTCGTTTTTACAACATGAAAAACTGGCGTCAGTTACGTAGAGGCATGCTACTGTGCATATGCAAGGCTTTGACCTATGACACTAAAAGCACGATGTTGCTGGGGCAATAAACGACGCTTAGAAGGCTCTGTATACCGGAAACTCGCAAGCGCTAGGGACGACCGAATGAGCATCTCTAAATGTACTGATCGGCCTGAGCTCATGATCTCTATATTTGGATCTGCCAATGATTCAGGGCTCTAATTTGTTCTATTCAGGGTCGATTAAGGATAAATATGATTCAGTACAATTTGGAATGCAGGTTACAGTACGTCGTCTGCTGCGCGAGTCAAAATATCCGTCTCGTGCAGGAACCTGCGATGAAGCTTTCCCTCCGTATCACAGCGCGGTTGAATACAGCCGAACTTGAGGAGCAAGTATTTATTAGGACCATTCCACCTGTCTACGCGTCGGTAATTAGCTTCCGCGTATTGTCAATGCCAAATTTTACGCCATTAACTACCCAGGCTACTGGCTGAGACACCTGGGCAAGGAGCGATATCAGCGAAACGCACACCTCTAGTCGTCAAGAATATGGACTCAAATCATTCCCAGCGGCTGAAGACTGCAGTTGATAAGCGTGCATTAAATTAATTCGTGCGCTTCGTAGAAACTGCAGGCTGCCAACTGTCGCACAACCAAGTATGTACTAAAACAGAAACAGCTGAAAACGAAAAACGCAGTTCGGACTGTTGAAGCCAGGTGGGTTCTTTTCGTACCAAGCTGTTAGCAGCTCCTACTCGATGAATCTATTTCAGAGTATACGGCTAACGTATTGGGCCTCTCAACAATAAGTGAGGGGCGTTTCCGAAGTCAACGCTGATGATCATGTGGTAATCGTCTGCTACAGCTACTTCCTGTTCTCTTATTCCTCCATTGCGATACATACCATCTGTGTGTTGATGTCGCTGATTCTACAAAATTGTTTTTGCTTCTACATCACTGATTGTACTATGTCGTCGTTAGCTCAGCGAGTCTGAACTCCGCTTTATGTCGGCAAAAGATCGCGTCCATCACCTATTAAACATTATAAGTTTCGGCCCTTCCCAGCACGTAAAACAGTGAATATAGATATATTGATTAATGCTTGCCAGAAAAATCGCCCAAATGCATTTGAACCAGACTGCAGTGTATACACACAGCAGTCAGCTTACAATTAACCCTCTTAATTACCCATGAAAGCATACGCTTGTAGTTAAAGGCAATCCGTCTCTGCATGACGTTCGCATCAAGGGCTGGTTTTGCGATGATGTATGATGCTGTACTATCACGAATGTTGACGCACGAACACATTTACAAAATAGGCGGAATAAATCGTAGAGCGTCCATGCATTCTATTGGAACAAAGTGAGCAAGCTGGAATCGGAAGTAAAGGAAGCATACGATTCTCCCACGATCATCTGCGTTGACATTGGAAGCGCCCCTCAACGGTTCTTCAGAAGCCTAGCGTTGAGATTCTGCGTAGAAAATGGTTAAGGTGTGCAAGAGAATGCACTAAATTCATCTTGTCAGTGCTGACAAAACCTTTCCTGCGAACCTTTTTACCATTGGAGTTAAGCGTCGGACCGAATCCCGTCTGGTCGGGGTGGTGCCTGACAAAAGCGGAAGACGCCGACCAAAAGAATGAGGATGGAAAAACTTGTCAGCTCTTGTATTGGGAGCCTTGTTCACCTGAACACGGCTTCCAAGGCTCCCATGCCCGTGACCTGTCGGTGCCGTTGTTCGCGTTCCCGTGAACAAGGCTCCCGTGTAGGAGCTGAAACGTCTGTCTATACCTATTGTTTTGGTCGGTGTATTCCACTTTCGTTATATATACCGTTGACTGCTATGGGGTGACGTCTGATTTGCGCAAAGAGTAGAAAACACGCTATTTTGTGTAGACAACGACTGCGGAAACCACCTTTTTAAAATTCGGTGAGATTAGTGACTTCTTTCTAAATTTTTGCGCAGGAGTACCGCACGCAAAGGGCTTCGGATGCATGATACGGTGCGTGTTCGTAAAATAATGATGCCGATGCCAGCACGGCTGCAGAAATGCGTACTCTACAAAATTTCAACTCAAAAGTGATATTTTACAATTTTGCATTTTGCAAGAATTTTTTTCCATTATCCAGACGTTGCTTCATTTTCTGAATCGGATTTTTGATGTCATGGTCGCAGAAGTCTCGCACCTACTGTTCAAGGTACGTCAGGACTTGTATGATGAAATGTTTTTTGCAGCTAAGTTTTTCAGTGATATATAGGGCATGGATTCGGGTGCTGTCATGAAACAGGAGCAAGTCGCTTGCCAGCATTCCCTTTCGTTTGCTTAAAATGCACAGCCGCAACTTTCCCAATGCTCCTCAGTATACGGCAGAGTTGATTACCGTACCTTCAGGAATGAAGCTCGCGTTCATAAAACATGTCTTAGCGTTACGCGCTAAATGAACGAATTCCGCCTTCGATTTTACGAAGAACGTGATGAGTGACAGCAAACTACGACCGCTCGTTATCTTATGCAAGGAGGTGTTTGGCCCGATGCACTATTGGTCTAGGTCCTCGCAAATCTAGGTGGATCTCCTATTCCGGAGCCTCAGTGGCGTTTAACGCCGCTGGCGCCCTGGCGGCCAAGGTCCGTTTACAAGTCATGGCAGCTGAGCAGCGCCGCTTCCCAGGTCTCCCTAGGGTGCTGGGTGGTGAAGAATAGAGGAGGGTGAGGTTTGGAAGGGTGGGCTTAAATCATGTTTAAAACGGACGAGATGGTCACTCCAAACATGCTGCAGCTCCATATCAATTACTTCATGTTGAAGTGTTTCAGCGCTTCATGTATGTGGCTGAACTCCCCTTTTTAAAGAGTAGCTTTTTGAGTCACCGGTGGTGCGTGATGCATTGTACTCAGATAGGTCACATTAATTAAAACTTTCAAACCAAGGCTGCGCACGCATCAGCCTATAAAACTGATCTGTCTGCTCGTTCATCCATCTCTGCAGCCGCTCTTTATTTGTGACCGCGATGAGAGGAAGTAGGCTATGTTTTTGTTTTTATCGCAGTCATCTTCAAAAAGCCATTTATTTAAATCTTCGGCGTTATTTAGGTCACCGCTTCGAAAAGGCCGTACACCGAAAAAGATTATAAAGCGGGCAGAGACGAGATCACTTGAGAAGACATGAAGCGGCAGACAAGAAAAAAATTAACTATATTGGCTAGGTAGCATGATTTAAGTCCCTGGTAAGTGTAGGCTCACACGCTAGATCCGACGGGTACTTTGCACTTAACCCGTATTATGCCTCAGAATTGGAGGAAGAGACGCCCTCGTCAACTGCCCGCTTCGTCGTGTTCGGCACACAGCACATACGTGAGCAGTCTTGTATCGCAGTACAGCGGGTACTGGGATTCGCAGTCACTGCTTGCACTGAAGTGAAGTTTACATAAATAAGCTCAAGGAATCAGCACATAACCCTTGACACCGCAGTTACGCGGTATCACTTTTCTCTGCTGCACATTACTTCTGCGCTACGAACAACTCTGTTCACGAATGTGTATGTACAGTACAGGCAAGGACGGGGCCTTGCTCGAGTAAAATGATGGCTGCACGTAAATGGTTCAGGTCGATGATTTGAAATCTAGGCTGACGACGGATGAAAGTGAAACGATTGGGAAATATTTTAGCTTTCAAAATCTTTCAATGGCTGCGCAAACACCTGCTTACCTGCAACAATGTAGTATTAAATCTTTAAAGTATTAAATATAACAGTGGAAAGCTACATCTAATCGCGTTTGGTTTCTTTCACTCTCCCAACGCGTTTTTGTTTTATTACTTGCCATTATTCAGGCTTTTGGTTAGGTCTGGTTTGGTTTGTGGGGTTTAAAGTCCCAAAGCGACTCAGGCTATGAGAGACGCCATCAGTGGAAAGCTACAGAAATTTCCACCACCTGTGGTTCTTTAACGTGCACTGCCATCGCACAGCACACGGGTGCCTTACTTTTCGCTCCACCGAAAAGCGGCCGCCGAGGCCAGGATGCAGGAGTTTAGCTGAACTTTGGCGCTCACCTACAATAAAACACCTCGCAAGACAGTCGTGGGTGCAATTAAAGAAACTTACCACTGAGCCCATGCTGATCATACGCTGAGTCCTTCCCAGATCGCCATCTTGGCACGACTGCAGCGCCACCTACAGGGATTGTGAAAATGGCTGAAGAGGTATTATACTAGTTGGGCCCAACGTACATTTTTATTCTCGACACTTCGATGACTTGACCGTACCGTTCTTGCCGTCGTTGCAATAGGGGAGAATATTTATGCGAACGAATCATACTGCATTGTACGCTAGCTTAATCTGCTTTGCGGTAAACACCAATTGACTTGACCCTGGTACTCTAAACCCTTCTTTCAAAATTTCTCAGGTGGAAAGGCTGCTACCGCTGCGGCAAGAAAGCGATTTTCTTCAGGTTTCACAAATGCGTACTCATACCTATTTGTATAATTTTCCAACGGGCTGTAGCATGATCACTAGCAAATTAAAACAGCATACCTGGAATGTTATTCTCCGCTCAACTGGGGCTCTAAGAGAACTTCAGAGTCAGCCATAAATTGTGCAGAGAAGCGAGATGCAAACAGCTCCCCAGGATGCCTCCCAAAGATAGGCTGAGACGAATGCCGCACTCGCAAAAAGTTCTTGACATCTTTCTTACGTATAGGTTCAATACTCGAACGTATGAGCAAGCTATCTCGTGTAGTTGGTATAATGGTGCGGCTGAGAGCTCTATTACCCTACAGAATAAAGGTTCTTCTTTATAACACCCTCTTTTCTGGTATGCTATATTATTGTTCGCTCGTTTGGGGTACCACATCACGTACGAATTTAGAGAAGATACATATATTGCAGAAAACATTTGCTCGGGCACTATTTAACTTACATTACAATGCCTCAGATTAGACTAATTTCTGAAAGCACATATAATACCCGTGTTTGACCTTTATAACTACAAGTTAAGTCAAGCTTTTAAACAGGAGGTAAAATAAAATTTAAAGTTTCTTCATGAATTATCTAATCTTGCCAAGAACACAAGATCTTAATTATATCACAAGATGCACAGAACAATGGAAGGTGGTGACTCCGCGAGCTAATTATTCTACACAAAAAATATCATACACATTGCCAACACTTTTGGATTCTTTTCAAAAATCGGGTCTTGATTTTCATACATGGTACGAGTATTACGTGAACATTTTATTCATTATGCCTTCTTAAATAGCTAAGGACCAATTTGCAGGTGATTTGTTTCTCTTTATGATTTCAGTTGTTGCGTATATTTTCGCATTAAGTGAAGCACTAGGTATGCCTGCTTCCTTTTCTATCGTTGCTTGCCTTGCAAAGGAGGCTGCGGGCTCAGTCAAGTCGCTTGCTTCTAAAGCGACTTTTACCATCATTGATGGAATTAAAGAGATTATTATTATTATTATTATTATTATTATTATTATTATTATTATTATTATTATTATTATTATTATTATTATTATTATTATTATTATTATTATTATTATTATTATTTCTTGTTTTATTTGTTTGTTTGTTTATTTGTTAGAAATTTGCCTAAAACTGTCATGAGCTGTCATATCTGTATTTTCGTGTCCCACGCTACATTTCCGCTGTTTGTTGACAGAGGCTTATAGATTTCCGATTAATGGACTGCCTAATGTAGCCTAGCTAGTTAACAGGACGCAGAGGCACCACTAAACAGCGTAGTCAAGTACGTTTTTACCGGTTAGATTTTGTGAGCCGTTAGTTACTGGAGAGACGCACTGAAGATATGACGATGATGAATGCAAACAAGACTAATCGATACTCAGTGCTAATAATTCATGCCTGGCGTCTCTCATAGCCTGAGTCGCTTTCGAACGTTAAGCCCTACCAACCAAACCAATAATTCATGTCACGTACTAACTGAAAAGTACAACTACTCCAACATCGCGAATAGGTTTCACATCGTTATTGAGCAGCTGGCCTCAGATGCATGACAAGCACGCATAGAAAAGAATAGGCTGGGGGAAAAAAAAAAAAAAGCTGACTAAGCACAGCTCTGCGAAAAACCTGCTTCGGAATTCGGCATAACTTATCGGTATTATGCAGCACGAGGAAGTTAATATTTAGTGGTAATGCAAAACTTGTTTATTCTTGAACTGCACATTCACGTTTCACCGGCGCAGAAAACCTATACAGCACTGTACGGTGTTTGAAGTCTTCCATATGGAACGCCCGATTGTAGTAATGGGCCTTTTTTTTTTTTTTTGCTTATTTCCATGGCCTGATTTCTGTCATATTTTTATTTTTACATTTACTTGCTCTGTATACGTTGATAGCATTAGAAATCGCAAATGACATGTCAGTTAGCGCTGCCTTTTCCATCTCACAATATTTATTGTTTTTAAATTAATTTGGAACAAATGTAACAAACGCTACAGTTTCACGAAGTATCTTACTCGTGAGCAAGAGTGCGCTCAATGTTGAATTGAAATATTCTTATTTCTGTACGCAATGACAAAATAAAGTGTCTCTCTGTTGAGTTTCCTCTTGTTTGATGCTAGTTTTTATACAGTTCTGGCTCCGGTACGATAACGACATGGTAGTTGGTTCAGTGGATATAATCTTGGCCAAGTAACTAACGGTACGTTTCAACACCGAACGCGTAATGGTAATTGACTACACCGTTCAACAATTGCAAAATCCAGCCCCGCCGAAGTGGTGCAGTGGTTAGGGTTCTCTACATATGTGCCCAAGGTTGCAGTACCGAATCCCGGCCACGGCAGCCGCTCTTTGATGGAGGCGAAAAGCAGGGCACTCGTGTGCTGTGCGATGTCAGTGTACGTTAAAGAACCCCAGGTGGTAGAAATTTCCGGAGCCCTCCACTACGGCGTCTCTCATAGCCTGAGTCGCTTTGGTACGTTAAACCTCATAAACCAGACGAATTAAAAAATCCAGTTGTTAACCTTTAGTAATCAACTTGGAAAATAATGGATTAGCATCCCGAATTTGTTAATATACTCTGTGTAAGAAAAAATGAACCCTAAGTTAATATTTGAGAGATATTCTATACATCTCAGTGTTTTAAAACTGCCATGTGGAAAAAAAGGAAATCAATGAATGGCCAGCTTGCCGATGAATAGCCCAAGCCTACACGCTAAGCGCATGCACAGAAAAAAAAGAAATAGAAAAGTTACTGGCGTCAAGAACGAAGCTTTATACTGCACTAGGATGGAGAGGTGCACTGTTCGTTTAGCGTTCATCATTAGGAGTCGGGTTGATTCATGGGGTTTAACGTCCCAAAGTGACTCAGGTTATGAGAGACGCCGTATTGGAGTACTCCGGAAATTTAGACCTCATGGGGTTGAACGTGCGCTGACATCACACAGCACACAGACTCCTAGTTTTTCGTCTCCCTCGAAAAGCGGTCCCCGCGGCCGCATGCAACTGGATCCCACATCTTTGGACACAGCAGTCTAGCACCCTAACCACCGCAGCACTGGGGCGTGATTCTTGAGTGTAAACCGTCCTAAGACGATGCAAGGTACAAGAAAAACAAATTACGTTCGCACAGAAATGATTCGCGCAGACTGTCATTTTAATACCTCTCAGCAATCGCAATATTTTAGAATGTTCGACTGCGTTAGATTGTAAAGGTACAGAAGGATTATCGATTTTCATTGTTGCTCGGTGACTTTGTGAGATTGCGGGATTTTGTGCATAAGCTTGGCTTCTTGTCTTGACGAAATTTGTTTTCTGTTATATTGGCTATTTTTGTTTTTGCTGTTCGCGGTGACCAAGTGCTTGCTGCGCTACTTTATAACTTCATCTGAAGTTTATCTTTGCAAGTATATGAGCGTTTTGTCTACTGCTTTCTCTTTTTTTTGTGTCCCTTACAACTGACTCTTCTCTGCAAGAAGATGTTTGGCGCTTTTCTAAGTAAAGTGAATGTTTAAGAAAGCTCGCAGCCAATTGTTGGAATAAATATATCTCTTACAGCTCCAGGAGAAAGCAGAAGCACTGCCGCGGCAAAACACCGCCGACATCATGGGTTTCAATGAACGCAGAAACTTTCAACGTTTACTTTTTCATAATTCGTTCCATCTTCGCTTTCTGTGGTTCTCCTGGCTGATAAATGCACTCAGAGATCACTGACACTGGTCGGCAAAGGAGCGCGCATACCCTCAGTGTGATGTGCAGAACGGGAACAATTTGCATCCATCTTGGTTTTGCATGCTGCACATGATTAGACAACAACGTTGGCTTTTGGGCCAGTTGGGGCATGATGATGATGATGAAAGCGTTTATTGAAAGCCACATTGGCTTAGATTAAGGGAAGGCTGATGTTGAACTTAATAACAGTTGATAGTCCAGCGTTCGTTCGTGTCTACCTCCTCATTCTTGTGTACGCGTCTTTGTGTTTCCGCTGGCACCCCTGTTATTAAGTTCAAGATGATTAGTCAGTTTCTAGCTGCTTATGACTTGCCAGTATGTATTTATTCCATGCGACAAGAAATAAACAATTGGTTTTGGTGCGCGTATGTGCGTGTCCCGTGTCATATCTTCTCTGTCCTCCATTTATAGTTTGGCGCCTTTTTCCAAGAATACGATGAGCTTTATCGAGAAACTTACTGGGTGTGTAAGCTTGGTTGGCGAACCGCACCACTCCTAGAAGTCGGGTAAAGCATAGACGCTTTACCAGATTTTCGCTTGTGAAACTAACATTGATGCGAAGAAAAATGCGCAACAAATTATAATTTGGTGAAAAAAAAAGCAAACAAAAAATTCATCAGTGTATTTATGTCCTTGAGGTACGGCCATTCAATCCCTTTCGCGTCGCTGAAAAGCGTAGAAAAGGCCAATCAATTATGAAGACTGAGCTCAGGTGTTTGCTGCCAATGTGCGACAGAGGTTGCCCACGAGGAATCAGAGTGACTGTAATAATTGCGAAACGTGAACGGTGGCGACGGGCGCACAGGCCGCTTGTTTCAGCTTCGTGTCATACGTGCTTCGCGCCCGCTTGCCTAGGCACGCGTTCAAAGGTGTTGATGGCCGTGCCGAGCTGTCAAGGTCGTCCCTCGCCACGCCGGTGGCGACTCGCTCGAAAGTCAGACCTTGTTCGCGCCGTCGTATTTTACGTTTGCTATTTTATTCTACCAAACAGATTGTACGACTACAACGCCCCAATTCACAAATTTGCTGTACTGCTTTCTGTCTGTACATCGCTTTTGTGGCTCCGGAACTTGCCTTGCCTGAATAACTGATAGCCTTCTACTAGGACCGCTACCTACAATATTCCCTCGCCCTTCGTATTTACTGGCGCGACCTGCTGATCTCAGTCATTACGTAATGCAAAAATTACTGCATTTGTTATCACCGAGCGAAATCGGAGGTTCTCCCTTTCGATGCTGTGGGCTGACAGGGAAGCCAGATCTTATCAAAGGAAATGATTCGATTCGAAGGTAATCTGCTAACTCAGCCATTTAAGATTATTATCTAACGAGACGAATCGTTCGTATTGAGGATATCAATTAGGTTCAACCAGAACAGTTTTCCTGACAAGTTGTTCTGCACACATATTCTGCAAGCAGTAATTATGGTTTTCGTAGAATACACGGTTGCGACCGTGCTAAACAAAAATTACACAGCTTCTATGTTTTACCCAAGATTCGCTACAGCCACCGCTTGGGGAACATTCTGAAACGCCCGCTCTTCGTATGGGATAGTCTTGAACTATGAGGATGATAGTACATGCTGTCTCACCTGGCACCTTCAATCGGCATCCATCAGGCGTTAAATCGACGTTCACCCAGGCTTGTTTTCTAGTATAAGAAAATTCTTAGGCCCCTTTTTAGCACATAATTCGGCCGTTAACGAGTGGCCGATTGCTGCTATTTTCTGGCTGAGGGTAACCATAGCTGACGTTCCGATTTCTGAAAACGCTTGAAGGCCCCAAATTGCCCAATCTTAACTTACGGTCAGGGCACTAGCCCCACAGAGCACATAGGCGGAATTTATACAAAGAGTCGCCCGCTATCCTAGGCAACACGCTAGCTAATCGCAGTGCTCTTCGGGTCATAAGTGTGTGGGTCATAAGTGTGTGTGGAACCAAACTGATCCAGGCCCGAGGGACCCACAGGTGGTTCTTCGAGCTGTCGGTTACTCCGCTTCAGTGCGCGGCTAGTCGCACGCGTTGACGCTCCGATAAGCGCGATCATTGTCTAGAGCGTTTACCTTAACCGAGGACGAAAATGCCAGCTGTCACCGGTCAATCGTACCTTTCGCTGCCTCTCGATCATGGCCGAATGCCCAAAGCAGGCGTGTGTTCAAGCCCTCCTGTAAGCTCACACAAAGCCTTTGTCTCTTGCTCTAAAAACGCGCCAGTTCCTGTCTTCCTCCTGGAAAGCACGTGCATTACGGTAGTACTTGCCATCTGAACATACAGTGGGCATAAGTACACTTTTCTTAGGTAGCGCGAGGAGGCTTAGCCAAGTCGAGTAGACATTAATTAAGCCTATTTAGTGTAAAAGAACGTATAACTTTCGAACGTGAAACTTTCGAACGTGAAACTAGCGCTTAGCTATCGCGAAACCACCGTAACTTTTTCCTCTTCGCAGTTTCGAACCTCGAACACGGTGAGAAACTTCGGTCTTGGGTTTAGACTAGTCAGCTTGCTCTGAAATGTATGCAATGCAGATATTTCTATAAACGATGCTTGTTTTGAGCATAATACTGGTTTCCATTGGGCGAACGGGAGCACTTTTAGCTGCACTAAAAGTGCTCTCGCGAGTTTCAGCGCCTACCAGTTGTCGAACAGGAGCAGTAGCGTTGTGTCCTATTGGCGGAGGAGGCGCGCTTTTGTGGTCCAGAGAGCAGTCCTCCGTGCTCCGTCGCCAGCGGCGGAGTACAGGGAGAACGGAGGAAGTCACGTAACCTTTTTGACGTCACTTCTGGTTATTCGCTCGGAGCCCGGGCAGGACGGTCGAGAAAAATGGCAGAAGACGGCAGCGGTGGCGTTCGGCCGGCGGATACAATTGAAACGGCAGCTGCTCAGCGCATATGTCTGGATGAAGAATTGCTGCTGCTGTTGGACGATGACAGTAGCTTTAGCACAAGCTCATGCACAACCTCCTCTTCCGACAGCCACTTCGTCATGGCCATGAACAGCTGCTGTGCTTCTCCACTCATGTTGAAAACCGCGACAAAGAGAAAACGCACCGAAGGTACCGCGCGCGCGGGACTGAATACGGGCAACGCGAACGCGGGAAAAGTTACATGACGCCTGACGTCACGCGCTCCCCCTCGCTACGCTGCTCTCCGAGCGGAGTGAATGTTCCGTTGGGGAGACGAAAACACGCGTCCCCAGTGCTCTCGTGCGCTGCCGGCGTCCTGGACTGAGGAGGCCGCCTAAAATGGACACGACCACCTAATCACCAGTGCCTAGTCATTGGGTTTAAATAAATGTTTTTTCCTCCTCCTTGTGCGCTGCTCTGGCTGCTCGTTACTCTTGCTCCTGTTTGCCCAATGGATAGTAAGAGACCGGAAAGCGTGGCGTGACATGGTCCATAGGGTCACGAAGAGTCGGACACGACTGAACGCCTGAACTGAACTGAACTTGTTTTTAAAAGGCCTTCTGGCATACCAGGTCCCGATTTTGGGCCCGATGTTTCCATTATATGGTTAGAAAATGAATCCTCATGGGCTATACACATGGCTCATTTATATAAATCTAGAGGAGGGCTTCTCGTAGAATATTTCTTCGCAATTATTTTTGGTCTTTAAGAAGCGCGTAGAATTGATGCACGTGAATCAAGTTAATATTTAAAATGTCTGCGCCTCAGAAACACTGCCGCTTGCTTACACCACAAGAGCCAAAGAGAAGGAAAAAAAGACCTCCAGCTCTGTGGGCCCATTTCGGACGTAAAATGGGTCGTATGCAACGGCGTCAATTTAGTGGAAAGAGAAAGCACCTCCATACTTTTCTCGTGCGTTTTCAGTGCTTGAAGGGGTTCGTCGAAAGAACAAAATCAAAAACTAAGAATTGGAAGTGAGAGACAGAATGAGACAAAATGAGACAAAATAACTGTTTAAAAAATGGGAAGGAGGCGTGACAGAAGAAGCGTCTGAAAATGGTGGCGGAAGAAGAAGAGTCAAGATGTCAGAATAAAATTGCGTTTTGATTGTAGAGCAACACCCCCTTTGTTTTAGGCAAGGAAGTGCCACGAAAAAGCCGAAAGCGAAGGACCGGAAGAGCTTGTCAATAATTTCATTTCGCAAGCTGTCACAGGGAATCGATTTTCTGCCGCATGGTTGGGTGGCACTAGAACACTGTATTTTTTCTTCTTCTTTTGTCCAGTCGATATTATGCTATTATTGAGCGAGCGCTGTTGCCGAAGCAACAAGGTAAAGTGACGTAAATAAGTAGGAAGTTTGGAAACAAAGAAACAAGAGGGCCCGCAAGAAGCCTTCCGCTGAATCCTTAGCGCATCTTGGCATGAGCAGGATGGCTGGTGAATTCTTATGAAAAGCGAAAAGCGCACCATATTTCTCTTGAGTTTTTTTTCCCCCGCAAGTAGAACGGACGGTCCAAAATTTAAGCCGCGCCGATGAGGTCGAAACCTGAGCTTGTGAATAAAATATGCAATGGCCTGTGAAACGGCCGCTGAAAAAGGAGGTACGTTTTTGAGCCCCTAAAACTTATTTCTACTATACAGGCGTTGTACGCGAATGCTTTGACCTTCTGTTCTGTCCTAAGAGACAGCGCTTCTTTTTGAAAGGCAAAGTAAACCAACCGATCACAGTTTAAAAAGAAAAAAGTATCATCTTCATACAGCATCTAAACGTATCACAAAGCAGAGCTTTTCCCCGTCTCCTTCCTCACGGATGCATTTGTTTCCAGCTCAATTGATGGCCGGCGCCTGAAGCGAGGCCTGACATGCGGTAAAGCGTTCAAGCTACCGCCTCTGCTAACATGCGAAAGATGTTGCCAGCAATTGCAGAACAGACAGGCAGTTGTAAATGGGAGTCTCGCCAAAAATGAATACTACCCTCCAGCTAAATTGCTTAGTGCTCAAAGTAATTTAGCAAAGTTAATAATTTCCGTGCTTTCGCATTAGCTGAACTCAAAGTGATGCATTTGTTTTCCGCTAAGGTAGGTTAGCAGCCATCAACTCTGACTCAGCTCCTTTACGCGTGTTCATTTACTATTTTTAAATTTTTTTTCTCTGTATCTTATGGTTTGGCAAAAGGCATGGATCCTCACTTAAAGAGCTCCTCGAGTACTGTTCATTTACAGAGCAGTCTCTCCGCCTCCGAATATTACCCGTTCCTCCCCGAGCTGTTCGTAATGGGCTAGTTAAAACGCAGTTGCCGCACGTGAAACAAGTAGAGTATATGATGAATCTGCGGTAATGCCTTCTACGCTAATCACAGGGTTGTAACGCACCTCCTATAGTGATCAGAGACGAAGACTTGGTGATGACCCTCCACTAGAGGGGCGTTAAACGCAAGGCTTCACGATTGTGGCATTCTTTCGAGCAGTAGCGCCTACGCTTCTTATTGTTCTTCACATCCGTAGGAGTCAAAGCATTACACGAGGTCAGTGAAGCCAAGAAATGGTTAAATCACACTCAATTAGATAAAAAAAAAATGTTAGCGCAAAAGGAGCACACCGGCCGAAAGATACACGGCGGCGGCTTCCTGGTCGCCTCAGTGCATGCTCTCTTCAGCCCCCTAAGTAGCGCCACATACCTCTGCAAACTCACTGCGGGATGCCCATAGCAGGCTCGTTTGCTGTGCTCTTATTTTGTGCGAATGTGGTACGAGAGGCGGTCAGGCCTGTGGGTTGCAATAGTGATGTGTCTTGGACCTGTCGAAAGTTATAGGTCTCTGCTAGCCAAAGCTGCAGTTTGGGCTTGTGCCCTATCACGTACATACATGACCACGTAAATTTGGTGCCGGAGCAATGGTATCATGAAGCATGTCTTCTCACTGTGTTGGGCGTAGAGGCCTAGGACATGGATTCTCTCCTTATTGGTATCGGTTGTCCGTTCAGGCGTACCGTCTAGCGTAGTGAGCCGCACGAGTCTGAGTTTAATCAGGAACAGTTCAGAATAACTGGAGCATCATATTAAGCCATCGCACTACACCGGCGTTGGTTGTCTTTGGAGAGCGTCATGATACTAATGACAATTCTATCAGCTCAGATGGCGCAGAGAACACTGCGAAGTATTTACAGTTTTTTATGTCTACTCGAGTGCGAACTTGCTGTCCAGACAGTATCGACCGGTTGATCAAAAACTTCCTTTATAAGAAAGGGCACTTTGCAATAAAAATAAATTTCCAGGTCATTTTATAACAGACAATTGTCATTGTGCTATGCGAGACTTCGTCAAATGAGGAAAAGAGAATTAGCTTGCAACAATATTTCACTAATTTGGCAGGGTTACTTCAGATCGTTTCAAAATACATCCCCAGGTTGCTTTTTTCAAGCTAATAATCATTTCGGCATACTGATGTAAAAGCGTTCTCGGCGATGCATTTTATAAGCCAAAAATGGGCTGTTTGCTAATATTTTAAATAAAATTTGAGGTAAAGATATATGGCACACCTTCGTCGCATTAATCCCAGATTAAAACACGTGATTCTTTAGTGTTCTCTTTTGTAATTAGTGCTGGTTTTTTAGCGCGTTTGGTTGTTCAAATTCAGGGCGTAACTTTGAAAATCTTAATCGTGTTCTGTCTGTAGGTGTGAGAATCTGAAGAAAGACCGAAAATTATCTTCTCTTTCGGATTTACGTCCGTAACATTGTTTACATCTATTGCAGGAATTAAGTAGTAAACGTCAGGAACCACATCAACGCAGGATTCATCACATTTTCAGCAAAATAAGCTTCTAAGATGGTCAGTAGACAAACCGACTTCACCCTAGTAACGAAAAAAACAATAGGACTCTCTCATTTTTCACGGCGGACCTTTGGCCTTGACTCAGCATGCTCAACGGGTGCAAAAAAGTGATATAAATTTTGCAAACCATTTTCTAAAGATATTCATTAAGTCCAGTCTCCAACTCGCTAATAATTAAACAACGTTTTTGGATACTGCGTTTATCTGGTTCACCCCTCGTTCGACGTTCATTAATCTCAAATTTTATTTGCGCTGTAGAGAACTGCTGCCTATACTACCGTAGCAGAAAAAAAAAAAAAGAGAAATAACGCAAGAGAAAGAAAGATGAAATGCAAGCTCTGTGAAGTTGGCTAGTTACGCTAATACAAAATCACCTAACTTCAGGGAGAAAAATTTACTTGGTGTACAATAAATAAACATACTTTTATTTCTGACCCCCCCACCGTGACCATTCCTGCACTAACGGGAAGTTTTTTTGTTTTTTTTTTATTCGCCGCGAGCAAAGAACCCTTTCCTTTCAAACTTGCCACCTAAGAACATCGAAGAGAAATTCTAGTGGACATACGAAGTCTCTTGTTAATGTCAACTTTTGACTCAATATTCTTTCTAAAGCTTGGTTTCATGCCATCGTTCGTAGCAGCACTTCGTGACGTCAAGAGCAAGAGCAACCAATCGAACTCCTCCCAGGTGCCGCCTTCGTTCGCATCGGCGGATGAGCAGAAGAACGGTAGCTGTGATATGCTAACAACAAAGTGCTCCCCACTCGTCGCATTTGTGTTTTCTAAAAGCAGCATCCTTTACAAGAAGAAAGAAAAAAAATCTTTTTATTCAAATCGCGACTGCCTACGAATATTTTCCTATGGCGTTCAGAGTGCTTCCAATGTTACCTATATGCTATGAAAATAAAGAAAACAAGGTTAGCAATCATCTCGTTGAACGCTCGGGCAACTTTTGTAATCACCGACCACGAAGGCGTGTGTTTTTATTCGCCCAGCAGAGCCGGCGCTCGCTGCCGCTTGTGCCTTCCGGCAGATGAGCAGATTCGAGCGTCATTTTCTCATCATGCGTATCCTAGGAGAAAAAAAGATAGTAGGGACGTTGTAATCAGGAGTAAACAATGGGGCACCCGGGCTGAGTTACCAATTATACTGTAATCTGGAGTTGATTAAAAACTAGTTACTTACATATTCCAACTTAGTGACTGCTGATTCGCAGGCTCCAAGCTTTTTCTTGGTAACGAAAGTTTAAAGACGACGATCATTTTGTTTCGGCGCTTCACTAGAGCAGTGGACACATCTGAACAGCGGGGACATACTACATTTTTACGCTGCAGATATAGTATGCACCGATTACCTTGTATGTTGATGTTCTTCGACTGACAGTCTTGAGATATTATTTAATTAATATAATAATTAATAATTGGTTCACAGGAAGGGAAAGGCGCAGTATCTGTCACACGTACTCTGTGGACACCTGAACTGTGCCGTAAGGGAAAGGATGAAGGTGGGAGTGAAAGTGGAAAGAGAGAAAGGGGAGCCGTAGTGGAGGGCTACGGAGTAATTTCGACCACCTGGGGATCTTTAACGTGCGCTGACATCGCACAGCACACGGACGCCACTTCGTTTCGCCTCCATCGAAACGCAGCCGCCGAGGTCGGGTTCGAACCCGGGAACTCCGGACAGTAGTCGGGCGTCTTAGCACTGCACCACCCCGGCGGGGCATTATTTAATTCCGCAGTGCGTTTTTTCTCCCCTAAAAAGGTGTAAAGATTGATACCATCGTGAGGAAGGTACCTGGAAGGAATAGAGATTTCGATTGTCTTACAAAGCAAACATTACAGTTCCCAAAGCAAGTACCTACTTTCTTTTTTTATTTATTTATTTATTTAGGCATGCCTTCGTGAATTACGTAGTTTTAATAAATTGCCGAACCAAATATATTGCAGATTTTGGAATACCAGCTATAAAAATAGAACTGATTGATGTGTTTGCGTGACACAAAACGGAATATTTTTGCGATCAGACTGTTCTAATTTTCTAATGTTTAAACATGTCTTAGATTTTCTATTGGGTAGTGAATGTTAGAAGCCTCTTCGGAAAAAGAAAAGAAAACTGGTCGGCTGCATTCGTCGGAGTCCAGCGTCATGTGTCATAAAATTAGCTCACTGGTTAACAGATCATGTGACGTCATGAGACCAGTTTTCATGTCGGAGTTGGCAGGTGCGCTGATCACGTAACATGAATGAACGTGGTGATGGCCTCAGTGTCCGTTGGCATCTGCGCGCCTGGCCGTGGGAAGACACGCATAGACGGCTCCAAGTATCTTGTTGTAACGGAGCCAGACCTTGTGTTCTGTCTATACTTTGCCATTGTTGCCGAACAAATAACCACTAACAGCAGGAAAAAAGAATATAGGTATATTCTTGTATAGAATATGTATATACGTTTTAGTTCTTTCTGTTAGTAGTTATTGTTTTGGCAACAATGGCGCAACACGGCGTATACAGGACGTAATACGTCAATAAAACGTATTACGTCCTACTTCATATGCTACGTTCGCCGCTATGAATAAGGGTGGCTCTAATAAAAACTCTGAATTTTGTGTTACAAGCACCACTACGTCCCAGAAAGTACTCGAATTAACAGTTGTCGCTGTAGATGAGTGTTTAAGAGCCCCAGACGCGACATTCAGAGACCTTAGGTACAAATCCCACCACCAGCAGTGTTGTTCTGCTTTCAATTTAATTAGCTATATTTCATTCGCAAATTACAGTATTAATTAGCATCAAATAGGAAACAAAAATGAGAAAATTATCTCCTATACTATAATAGGGAAGTTGGCAGCATGTCCGACCACATTCATTCTGTGAACACGTTTTTCTCACCCGTTACATATTTTTATTTCTGCAAAATTGCTTTCTTACATTCTTCCTCGTAAAAAAAGAAAATAAGATTTGCTAATGTCCTGAGTATTCTTTTACTTATTTATAGTAATTCGATGTGGCACCTTCTAAATATTATGACTTTTTGTACTAAATTTTGCCCTCGACTTTAAAAAGTGGCATCCAGCGTCTGAAACCTGACCACACTTTCTCGATGCGCGAACAGTGGTAGCGCGTGCTACCTGAAAAATTTAAGCAGCTGCAAACGGTAAGCACCGTTAAAGCAGCTTAACTTGTGGATAGCAGGTAGCAACCACAGGGAGCGAGGTACTCGAGCGAAAGATTCAAAGATGACGGAAATTAAGTCGGAATTCAGCCAATCAGGTGCATTTTCTAAGATATTCAAGCTTCACGGCATTATTGAAAAAGCGTGTCGGCTGTCGAGTTTTAGCACATATTTATAAGCTACCATATTTTATGCAAGACCACCGTTTTAGTGATACAAAGCCTAGCTCTAGCCAAGCCGAGTAAATGCACTTGCGGGGTCTAAGATTAGCGTGTTTGGCTTTGTATCCAAAAGCCTTGCATTCTGTTTCCATCTCGTCTTCCAAGCGCAGAGGAGCTACCCGCCAATTTTCCTGCTCCTGCCTACGCAGGCATGTCATATGCTCCCGGTGCATCGCACAACCGTCGACCCATCAATGTATGACAACGGTGCTTGCAAATCAGCACTTGCGAGAGACAGGGTCGTGTTTTTTGCTCACAGCATCGACAGGGGCAACGCCGACGCCAGACCTTCCGTAAGACTAGATATTTAACACTATCGCGTTAAAAAAAGTTAAGGAAAAGTTTAACACGGTTAAACCTAAATAGACGAAGCGAGAGCGCACGACTCCTCCATGGATGTATGTGAACCTCAAGGACACCCCAGCCGGATCTAGAAGACCGGAAGGCGTTGAGGGCATTTTGAAGGGGCGGGTCCCAGGAGGCGAGTCAGATGGACAGGGGTGGAGGAAAAAGCAAGGCAGGAGACTGGAAGGTGGCACTTATGTCAGGCAATGTTGTATATCTGTGGAGACGTGTACTGGTACGAATGAAGTTTTCTAGGTGTGTGAAGAAGAAGAATCGGGGGTGCGATGTAGATTGAAGAAAACGCGAAGCAGCAGCAGAAGAAGAAATGAGCACCACCCGCTCCTACGCTCGAAGAAGAAGCGGACGGTGCGGCGGCCGCGCTCCGCTATGTACTTTCAAGGCCACATGAAATGAACGCCGACATAGCTACGGAAGGACGGATAGTAAAACTTTTGCTTTGAAAGGTTAGCACACTTGACATGCTCGCCACGGGAAGCTGGCTATTGAGTAGGTGGTACGCTTAGTCAAATGATGAAATTAACGAAGTACAGGCCCCAATGGTGTGTGACGACAATGGTCCCGTTAGGTTGGCGCAGTTGTGCGTTTTGAGGCATTCCGCTACTACCTTTCACGCCCCTATACACCAAGATGCTCACCGTTCTCGACTTCTGTTGCCAGCGCGCCGTTTGTTCCTGCTATCGTCACGCACTTAGAGGAGTTATTTGATTAACTAGTTTCCTGTTGCAGGTAACGACACTAAGCGAAACCACGCAAACGAGAAATTGAGCGTCAAATAACGTGTTCTTGTACTTGTACCACGACGATTCAGCGGCAGTCCCGCGACGCTGCCGTCGACACGCTGACTACGTAATACCTCGTTAAGTTCCTTGACTCATGCTTAGTTTTAGCAAACTTTTATAATTCCTGTAGTGTTTGTGTCTATATGCACTGCTCTGAATTGGTTTTGTTTGTGGAGTTTAACGTTTCAAAGCGACCTAGGCTATGAGAGACGCTGCAGTGTGGCAGGCTCTACTTAATTTTTGCTACGTGAGGTTTTTTAACGTGTATACTGACACGTACGGTACACGGATGATTTCCGTTTCTTCTCAGATAAAACGAGGCTGAGATTGAAACCGGGTCGTGAGGCTGTATAGTTCAATGTCTCCACCAGTGAAGCACTGCAGCGGAAACTCTAGCCTGAGCTAAATGTTGGTAAATCGAGTGTCTGATGTGACAGAAAGTTAAGTTGAATTTCAAGTAACATTTGGATGCACAACGTCATCAAATTATAACACAGAAAAACACGCTTCCAGTTCACCCGTAGGAACTAGTATTCATTGAAGAGAACATCCAAGTCTATCATGAAAGAAAAATCATTAAAGTGCGCCGAAGTTTCTAACATATGAACCTAAACGCACAACCTGTAGCTAGAGCAAAGTTGCGCGTGATGTGCCTAAAGCCAGTTTTTATGCCTTACCATATTGACCACGCGAAGCCACTGCAGTAACTGGAAACAAATCAGCCATGCAACAGTCACGTGACTGCCGCTTTTTCTTCTGTGCCCACAAGATTTCTGTTAGTTTAATGTTTATGAAAAAAATAAACAAAACAATGGAAGTGAGCAGCGACTGCATTTATGACTTCTACTCCTGTACTGCTTATTTCCGCACTGCGTTGTGTACGACGCAGCCACGTTATTTGGTACCAAAAGGAACACAAAAATTGACACAACAAAACTAAAAAAATCGAAGCCTAAACGTTTTTGCTAGGGCTGCATTCTTGAGTGCCGTAGGTAATAATTATTTGCTGGCTTTCGACATAGCTATACGCAGCTGCTATACAAGCTCCCCATAGAAAAGCAGGCGGCGCAAAAAAAAAATCTGGAGGACGCTTAAGCTTCGTCTTCAAGAGTGGAACGCGATAGCGTTATTACATCGCAGGGGACGCTTTCCCAGCAGAAGAGCTACGGCGCAGCGATCACGTCAGAGGCGTCCGACATCAGACGCTGCACTTAGCAATCGCGCTGTGAGCGGAAAGAGGAGCCGCGTCGCCTAAACACCACTGGTCGAGTGACGCACGCTGGATGTTGGAAGGGGAGAGAGTGAGAAAACTTATTAAACGCAAGGGTATTGGGGCATCCTCGCACCGGTACCCGCGCGGCCCGAAGGGGAGAAGCGGGTGAGCGAAGCTAGTGATCTAAAGAAAGGAAAGACGCTTGATTTTACAACCCGTGAGGGTGCACGGCGAAACGTCAGGGGCGAGTGGCGCGCCACGTGTCGGGGCAGCGCCGCACATGGAAGTTGCTTTTTATTTATGAAGTGCATGCCGGGATTTATCGCTCACGGCCAACGATGCCGACGACACCGGCTTTTCTGCGACACGAGCTCCTTAACGCTACCGTGTTAAAACTTTCCAAATGTGCAAGACAGCTGCAAATAGACGTAGGTTAGAATATTCGCCGATGAAGGTGACAGTACAAAAAATGGCAAGATAAAAATAACGCGCTTCTGTGGCTAAAGCCACAGAAGTGTGGTAGTTATAGTTTATCTTGTTATTTTTCTGCTTTGAGTATGAACAGCATGCAATAATGTGGAGTATATGACAAAAAAAAAAAAGAAAGCTGGAGAAGAAAAAAGGCAATCATAAAAAACTCTTTGCCATTTCATTCCTTTGTCTCTTTCGCTGTAAATTTGTAATTTTGGTTTCCTCGGGGGAAGGGGGGGGGGGGAGAGGGGGGCGCAGCTGGGAACGACTACGGCCGCAGCAAATAACAACAATGCATTACGTTAGGTGGAGGCTCACAACTTTACGCGTATAGTCATGCAATGACAGATAGCTAATGCAAGAAAGAAAAACAGCGTTGAGAGGAGATTGGAAGAAATATTTATTGGCAGTATATATGCAGTCCTACCCTCGCAGAGGTGCAAATTATCAATGTCCGCGCGCATAACATCGCGCACTGTCGCATTGGGTTCAGCATTGTCGAGCGTGCTTTGTTTGCGGAACAGGCAAATCCTTTGCACCAGCCGCGCACGCCAAACGCTCGTCGAGCACGTTCAAGGCACCCCCTCCTCGCCCTCCGCTTTTTTTTCCCATTACCACTGCCTGATTCTGCTTTTCTTGCCAAACTTCTTTCTCCGCGCAAAGTTCCTCAAATCTCTCTCAGCCTCGCGCGGCCGGGTTTTCTCGAAGCAGGAAAGAAACCCCGTCGGAATCACTTTGTTTTCGAGAGCATCGAAGCCGACGGAAGGGGTCACGGCTGAGACCGAAGAGAAGTAAAAACACTCGAAATGGACGAAACAGCGCTGAAGGAACAATAGGACCAACAAACATGCCTTCCTTTGTTGCCTTGAAATCATACACAGCGCACACGACTGGCTTACAAAGAAACCGGGTTGAGCAGACAGAAGCTTACAAGCGTGGAAATCTACGGCTTGAGCCGGCTATTCGCCTGTCCTCACGGATCGCTGTAGAAAGGAAGGTAAAGAGGAGAAAGAGAATAGAGAGAGAGAGAAAGGTGTGAATTGCGTGTTTTCATTTGCCACTCCGGCAGCAATTTACATAGTGAAGCCGGACTAACAATAATGCGAAAGTGGAATAAGGGAGTAAACGGTTTCTCGCGCGCGCACAAGTAGCTTGCAAATGATCCCCAGTTGAAACGGACGGAGGCCCAAGAACGTGGGATTTCTCACTACCCTTCGTTTCCTCCTCGTCTTCTTTTCCTGTCATCTCTCTCTCTCCTCCTTATTTTTCTCGGCGGCTTGAAAGCAGTGTCAGAGCCGATTTCTGTCGCCCTCCTTTCGGCGAAGCTGTCCATGTCAGTCACGCAGCGAATCTGCCTTATTTTCTTTACCCATATTCTTTTTTTTTTTTTTCAATCATGCGTTGTCCGAACGCATGCGATGCGGTACCAGCAGGAAGTGGGATTTTGTTTCGCGAGAGTTTTTGTCGGAATTTCGCCAGCTTTTCCTTACTGTGCCTGTGACCCATTGTGCGTGGCGGTGGGTGGCAGGTGTTCGTTTCTAGAGGATTTCTTTTCTTGAGAATGCCATGTACTAAATCTTTGCGCGCTAGATATTTTCAGTTTTGAAACAGAACATAAACGAAACGTCTGATAATAGTAGATGAGCTTGATAATAGTAGATGCGTGCCAAATTGGTGTATTTCCTTCTTTTGTTGTCGCTCCGTCAGAACAACTCAGTACTTGGTGTTCGCAGAGAGCGCTAGCTTATCGAATATGTAAGTCGTTGAAAGAACAATGGCATCGAGATTTACTGGTGTTTCTCCTAATACTTCACGCTAGAATCACGACTGATGCTGAATTTAAATGTTATGGGATTTCCTTATTAGCATGGCCTTAGCATAATAAATTTCAATCCGAATAAGACGTGCGATAGCGTCCGGAGCAGTAATTGCGGAAGTTAATAAAAAACAAGGAAATAAATAATTACAAGCAGCGGCAGAGAAAATGAAGTCCTCTGTGTAAAGCAGAGAGTGAAAATGCGCTGTCATGTGATAATTCAGTGCAGTGCCTGAAGTACATTTCAAACTCCGTTCATCGCTTTCTCTGATCTTGCTTTTGTGAATAAGTGTACTCGTACCCGTAAAACTCAAACATTATTCGAACAAGTAATTGGAAGCAGATTCACAAAAAAGAAATCACAATTCGTTCACTAAGAGGCAGTTATAAATTGACGTAATTGAACATCAATATGCCGCTAAAGGCGCTCTGAAAGGGCGAACACGTCAGAGTAATTTCGACTGGAATTAGCCAACATAGAGAGACCGAACAGACGTGAAATGGAGTTCGCCTTAGATGCTGAGTTGGCACCTCATCACGGGCAACTTCGCGAGCTTCCGGTCTTGCGACAAGTTGAATGCAGAAACGTAGAGTAAAGCCCAATGAACAAATACTTTTTTACTAACGTACCGAAGTAGAAGTTTTCGCAGGTTCGCAGGTTCGCAAGCAAATTCGTATAGCTGGAAAGAAGGAAAGTAAGAAAGAGATAGAAAAACACAAAGAAGCGAGCCCGCTCGGCTATATGTCGGCGCAACTGAAATTAGAAAGAAAATGTAGTAAGTGCGCAGCGAACGTAGGAAACCTTCGGCAAGGTAAGGAAGATGGGTACCGGTGCTGGAATTGTTCAACACGGTACGCTACTCGGCCTCGCCGTTCCATCACAATCAGTGTCCTTCAGCGTTCGTTTGGTCGATACTCCTTCATTTGGTTCCTTGTCTCAGACTCTCCCGCGTTTGTTTTTGTGTCGTTCGCGCGACTTATTTTTGGTTCCCTTTCTGGGGCACATGATCCATCCTGGACGGCAAACAGAACTCACCTTTGCTACCGGATTGAGGGCGAACAAGGCGGCCTCTCCGGCGCCAGATGATACCCGAAGCCGGAGCGGAAAAATCGGAACAGAGCCGGACTATGTGATAGGGCAGGATGGAGCGTTGCAATTTGTGTTCCCTAGATCCCGTCCTCTGAGTGCCACCTGCGCATGCTTTAAAGTAGCAGTGCTGAAACGCAAATAAAAATCACATCAAAACAAAACAGCTACAGAGTGTGCTTAGGACCCAAAGAAATAACCCGTGCTGGAGATCATGATGTACTTACATATAGGAGCCAGTTAGATGTACAATGGCCTAAATCGGAGGGTTCTATTTCAAAGTAGAACGACGCATTTTTGGGTTAGCGGCTGTCTGTTGTTTGTCTTCTTTCGGAATTCCTTTAGAAACTTGCGAACCAGGACGTTTGCCTGCCATATCATCAACCTGAACCTCCATTCTCATACACTTGAAGGTTTAGCTGCATTCTCTTATCTAAATATGTAAGGAGTCTTCTAGTGTACTCAACCATCATAACATCGACTGCATTCTCTGTGCGCTTATTTTGAACGAATAATGCATACCTTCTATGTCGTCTACGGTCACTGATTGCTACCTGGTCACGTCACATTCCCGAGGGCAACATTTATATACTTATGCGGTTCTGGTTCATCAAAAACACGAAACCAGAGCAACACGGATAATTTCTTAAATATGGAGATTTAGCTAATCTGTTCGCAAGTAACGACGAAACCTTAAGAGTTATGTACGAGACACGTTGGACGCAAAAGCAGTATGAAATGATAAGTGGACCAAAAAGTAACTAAAAGGGACAGCAACACAGTATCAGTGGGCATCTAAAGGAACCATAAGCGAGGAAGACCGAAATTTGCTTGAATGCTGAAAGTGTAAATATCAAAAAAGTAATGAGGAGTTAATCAATAAACTTAGATCAAATCTGAAGAGGACACAGAGAGCAACTAGTATAAATGCCTAAATGTTCTAAGAAATGCATCGTAACAGAAGAGTAACGGCAAAACTATATGTGATTACTTCTGCAAACCGCTACGCAGTAACGACATATAAAAAAAAGAAACGTGCAATTATTTTGTTTTATAGTGTATTTCATGTCGCTTCAGAGCACCTAGAAATAAAAATATTTCTATCGGCCGGATTTACTACTCTTCAGTCGAATCCTAGTCACAGATCGCTTTGTACAAATCACACTACTCTCCCACTTTTTCTGTTTGTTTTTCTGTAGATGGCCGATCTCTTTCCTCAGGTATTAAGCCTTTATTCTAAATGCGTGTTAAGTGGCATGCAGTGCAACTCAATTACGTTCTATACCAAACGTTCCTTGTCCACTTGTGTCTGCGATGAGCTTCGCCGCAGTAAGGATCTATATGCAGTGTAACAAGCTTTACAGAAACAAACTCGTGGAGAAGTTGCTGCTGAGGGCACCCAATAAAACGATGCGCTGACCTGCTCACTGACCTCACAAATATTAATGAAGGAAACAGCTTTTATAATACTTATTTATATTACGTAATAGTGTATTGCGCACATTTCTGATAATACAGGAGCCTTTTAATTGGTGCTTGTTTCAGTGGTTAGGTCTTAGCTATGCAATCTAACCACATTGTTTTCAATACAAAAAATGAAGAAGAAGTAATAGCCTTCTAATTTTTTAATAGCAGTGCCGCCCATAACGTGCTATGCCGTGAAGTTAATCTCTAGCGTTATCTAAATAATTGACGTATGATGACAGAGATTAGCGATGCGGGTGCTGGTAGATAACGAGGTTGTGAGATTTACTGAACAAGGAATAAGCCTTGAAATGCCTCTTAGGGCTGTCGGCGGCCGAAGAACGCCCAACGTTTTGTGAATTAGCACCGAACAAGGGTTCATGACTGCTACCGAACTATTCAGTGAAGAAAACAGACCCTTCACCATTCTTAGGAATGTCGACGATTGGCTCTGAAACAGCGCCATGCAAGTATTAAAAGAGCGTTACCTCATGCTCCTGAAAGACAAGAATGCCAATTATCGATTTTTTCTGCAGCCGGGCTCAGTTTTTATGATCAGGTTTTCCGCGGCACTCTGTTTTTCTTGCCCAACTCGTCTTTGGAAATACTTGGTTGAAATATATGGCAGACATATATGAAATATATGGCCCGAGAGATAATTATCATTCTTAGTACATCGTATGCCCTTTCTGTGTAAATGCATTGCGAGTGCTAAATGTTTTGAAGCTTTTACGTGCGTAAAATTACTTCTACCTTAATTTTATCAATTTTTTTTTTACTGTTTACTGACTTGGGTGGACTACCAAGTGCTTGTTGGACTGGAAAGGTTTTCTGAGATTATCCAATATTGTAGTGTTTCACAGGAAAATATATGCGCTCATGTATACTTTCAAGAACAAAAATCGCAGAATGCTCATTAGGGTGACATGATTTGTCGGAAGAGGGTCATTGTCACTGTTCAGGTTGATGTGTGCTACTAAGTGTATCTTCTAGCGTCGAGACACAGCTGCATAAAAAGTTGAATGGCTACACAACCGGATACATCTGAGTGGTGCGCTTTTTTATGTTCAACGGATCTGGTGTATGTCGTTATGAAATCTGTTATATTGGCTGGTGGCGTAGAACATCCTACTGGCCAGACTTATAGCAGCAGAACGTAATCAGATTCATTTAAAGGGTTGTCAGTCGAGGAATACATTGGCGATTAAAACCACACGAAAAGAGCTCTAACTCTGAAAGAAAGGAATGCAGCAGTGGTGGGCTCTTTACCATGGTGATTGTAAAGTTTCGAGCAGTATAGCAGTATTAGTAGTCTCTACCGGTATATTTATTCACGAGGTTCCCCAAACTGCACCTTAACATTACTTTGCTCTGGTATACAGACGTTTCTTTGGAAATATTCGAAGTTATAGATCCAAACCGATGCGGTATAAGTAATAGGAAGAAGCGTAACGTACGGGATAGCAGGGAAACGTATCAAACTGCTGTTGCTGAGGCAGAAATCGGGTAGCATGCTTTAATGGCAAGGCGACATGAAGACAGCCTGCGTTTAGCAGCATTTATTAGGCGGCAGCAGGAAGAGGTACCGCGAAAGAAACAGCCAAAGCCCAAGAGCTGTTCTCCGAAGATTGCGGACATAGACAACGACTTCCAGAAGTATGAGTATATAAACGCCAGGCACGTTTACGACACCAGTCGGGAGAGCGAGCGAAATAAAAATGAAGGAGATAGGCAACAAAAAGTGCGCAAAAGTTATCACACGAGCACTAAAAGTGGGCGTGACCACCCTCCTTATTTCAACGGCGCTTGTTTCATTAACGTGAGCGTCCCCATGGGCCTCACAATCTAGGCTCGTTCCACTTAAGCCTTTTATAGGCCCACAAACGCTTCGTTTCACTCGGCCGATGACAAGCAAGGACTCCGCGAGGCCTCATTACTTTGAGGGATGCTTTTTTATAGCTCAATTAAAGTCTTGTTAGAGCGGTCAGTTGCATTAATGCTTGCGGAAGGCCACTTAGTGATCATATGTGCTCTGATACAATGTGCTCTCATAACTTTTTTTTTTTTCTGTCTGCTTAGCATAGATTAAAGGCACATAAAATATGTTACTCCAACAACGCTGCTCGTATGCTGCTTACAAATGCGGTCTTGTGTCACATTTATTTTATTGAGCGGAAGTTCACAATACATGAGTGACTGCGCATGCAACATCATGCGATGAAGCAATTCACGACGGCGTGTCTTTGATGTGAGCGATATATTACATACTGAGACTTTGGCGGTCCACACTGAGTGGCTAAGTTGGCTTAAACACGTGACTGTCTTCAATGTGATTAGATCCTAACTTTTATAAATCATTAAAGTCAAAACGAAAAAAAAAAAAGTGACAAGGTACGTCAAGAACTTCACATCTAGACAAGACAAAAAATAATGTTAAAAGTTATGTTTAAAAGTCTGCCAGAAAATATTGTTGTGTAGGTGACGTTTATTACAGTGAATATGGTTCTCTATAAATGAACTGTGTACAAAATATTAGTGAAATAGCGTTATATCAACGTGGTGCGCAATGTGACACTCCTAGACGACTAAGCGCTAATAAAAGATGCAACGCAGAGAACATCACAACGAGTAAAGCCCACTCCAGTTCGAACTCGCTCTGAGGGTACACTTATCCTAAACAAACAGTCATTCTACTGAAGTGGTTTTTGCACAAACAACAGATGCATAATCTCGATTCATCTTTTTTGTTTCCTAGCTTTTGTAATCCAGTTAAAGCATGATCTGAGGGTTCAGGAACAAAAGGCAGCACAGGGAGACAACGTACAGAATACGATGTCAAATTAAATAAATTTTAAATCTTCGCAGTTGATGAAACAATGATGAATGGTCTATGAAGACTTCCAAAAGCGCTAGTTTTTAAGGAGAAAATGCTAGAACCACCGCCTCCCCCCCCCCCCCCTTTTTTTTTTAATTTGGTTTCAGTTCCGTTTTAATGGTGTGAAACCTATAAAATTGTGTACATGGCGAGACAGGCAATTTGCACCCCCTTTGGAGCATGTCGTCTCGGTAAACCAAATACAGAGAGCAGTACAAGAACGGAGGGAACGGAGTGCTACAGGCAGGAAAGGATCATAACGCCTGAGAGATTCAATTGCGATCGACATGATCTAAGAGAGAAAATAGGAATGAACGGCTCACTCGTCCAAATCCCCTTGTCAGGTCTATTTAAAACAATGCGAATAGCTTATAATACCTCATAAAATACTGAAAATCACACGCTCTACATGCAAGTTAGACTGTACTGATCGACCCTTTAAACCACATGTCTGATGAGTTTCGATTAACGCATACATTGCAATCTGCGGCCGATTTAAGATAAAATTCGAGAAAACCTTATAGAAACGTTATAAAACGTGATAGGTCTGTAGCCAGCTACGAATGGAAATTTTTCCTAACCACCAGTTCTTGACATTAACATAATGTAAATTTTGTTAAATGATTGGTAGAATGTTATTACTGCTCTAAAACATTTGAACTAGGACAGGGCATAAGACGCATATTTAAATGTTGTGTACGATTTTATTTATTTATTTGTTTGTTTCTTAGACATTTGCCTAAAAGGAGGCTGAGGCTAAAGGCGCGGCCGCCTGACGTGGCCTCAGCCCCCTGCTACATGATCAGTAAGCATCGAAAATACAGTATTGCGGCAGGCTGGCACACAACGGTAGCCTTGATCACGACATAAAAGGAAAGAAACGAAACAATAGTGACATTTGTGCGCAGTGTGTGCAAAAGAAATATATGTAGAGAGCGATGCCACTGAGAGGCGTCAAGTCCACGGCTTTTTGAAAGTGGAAATCCGCGCTGATAGCCACAGGTCGTTTCACTCACTCACTCACTCACTCACTCACTCACTCACTCACTCACTCACTCACTCACTCACTCACTCACTCACTCACTCACTCACTCACTCACTCACTCACTCACTCACTCACTCACTCACTCACTCACTCACTCACTCACTCACTCACTCACTCACTCACTCACTCACTCACTCACTCACAAGAATGCTTGTTTTCTAATTACACGAGAAAAATATTTTTCGAGCATCGAACTACGTTTATCTTGCAACCGAGCAAAAGAGGTTCACTAGTCGGAGGGCATCAAAGCGCGCGGTGCGCCCCTCCGCAACAGCTGCGTTATCTGCTAGCTGACCTCGTGGAATATTTGAACACGTGGAACTTTCAGCACACAATGACCGAACTGGAGAAAACAAACGGCACCAGCAGCAGATTGCGCTGATCCGTCGATCACATAAGTGCGGGATGGAGCGAAGCAAGCGTGCAAAACGCGCGGCCGGCCTAGCCAGCAGGCCGGCATTCCCAGTTTGACGTCATATCCGCCTCTTCCCCAGTTTCGGCGCCCCGCCACCGCCGCTCCCGGCAGCGACGAGGGCGTGGCCTTGGCGCCTTTTTAACAAGAGATTCCAGTTTTTGTTATCGACAGAATTAAAAAAAAAAAAGAATGACACAGAACAAAACCCCTTCTTTCTAACCACAGAACTTTATGCAATTTGAAAACCATTTCAGTTTCTCTTTATTCATATACACCAAACACTACGCATGGACATTATCAACAGCGCCTGAAGTAGCAGAAAAAAAAAAAGGTGTCGTGATTCGCAAACTCGACTACTATTGTATCTGTATTTGTGATCAGGGCACCACCACAATAAAGCTCAGAGATTCGCTTCGCTTCGCAGCCACGTGGTGACACTTAACAGAAAATGCTTGTTTAGTTGTCTGCCCACAATGCAACGCTTCATTCCTGCGGGATAGTACACGGGCTGACCGAAAGCGTTGTGAATGACACTATGGAACGTACCACTTTACTTTAGATATTGCCTCAGTGCACAATCCAATATACTCGCATTCAGGTTCATGCAAGGCACGAACTCATGTATCCGATTTCAGTACCCAAGACACCAACTTTTTGCTAAACATCTCCCAAACTGCAAAAAACGGCACACTCATGGTCCACGTGGTTCACTAGAGAAGAAACTTGGAGCGTGAAGGTGAGGCTCCGTTAATATAGGTGAAGGTAGAATACAACGTACAATCAATTAAACCTGCGTTTTCAGTAATAGCTGATAATATATCAGCGCTCTTATCAGCGGCTTTGCTAGGCTCCTTACGTTCGTGTGGAACGCGAATGCTTACACGGCACGAAGCCTGCACGTAAGGCCGAATGTACCGCTAGGTAACAACCGACGGCAGACATGTATGTCTTGCGGTCTCTCATGTAAGCTGCCATCTTACTACAGCATGTGGTGTGAAATTGAAGAGGGCCAGAACCAACTATTGTGTGACATTCTTAAGGAGGAGCTTAGTGTTCTCCTAATTTTTTCTTGCCGCCCCCCTCCACCAGAGGCCTTGACGGTGTTGCATTTTTGTCTTCATCTTTTTAAACCCTTGAGGAAGTAACGAACGAAACGTTGGGACGTATCCTATAATTACTTGTTAAGCCAGGCATTAAACTAGGCCCATAACTGATATTTTATAAACAGCTGCCAGCATTGTAGCATTGCAGCACTAGAGCATAAAGTGCATTAGCACAAAATGTATATAGAATGCGTGGAAATCACAGAACAATATTGACTTCTGCCTTGAAGAAAAGAGGTGGTTCTTGGATATACTTAATCCAAAGTATTGGTTCTCAAGAAGAAATTTCACGACTTAAATGCTGCTTCGATTGCTGCGATGCAGTACGGGTAATGTGGACGCCAAACTTAATTTCATTTAGCCAGACCCCGACCGCTTCGCCAACTCGAACACTGCGTGAAATATGTTGTCCTCTTCGTGCCTACATTTTAGACAAAAAAAAAAAATCTTGCGTTAAAGAGCAATTTAATAAAGAGAGAATATATTGCTACCTGGATATAGCTGTAATAAACGCGGCATTCGAGCGCAATTATTTTCTCAGCCCCAAGTTATTCGGCTTGCTCTGCGCGAATTGACCTACAAATCACATGGAAGCACACTTTCACGTTGATTTTTTTTTTTTTTTTTTTTGCCGTGTGATTCTCCTTTATAAAACGAGAGATGAATGCGAGCGCATTGTCCTTTCACTCATACAAGCGACTGCGTGTTTGCATAGTGACAAATGGTACCCATTTTTTTTTTTTTGTTCCTCTTCGAGGCTTATGTTCAAATTTTCGATATTTATTATTTTATTCGTATATTCGTTGCCGCGAACGGCTTGAATACTCGAGATTGTGCACGTTTTAACAGGGACGAGCTGCGCCAAATAGCTTGCGCTTTCCGTCGGATGCCTGTGTGCAGCACGTTGATGTAAATACTTGCATTACGGAATAGTTGATTTCATCGAAATTTTTTTTAATTCTTTAATATGATAGAAACATGTGCCGAAACGCGAGTGAAATTGTTCCCAGCATGTTCACTTCCGTATGAATAGCAACGCAAAATAAGCATTATTCCATGTATTAGCGATTAATGTGTAATGCACACTTTTTATACCACAAGAGCAGGTGGCATGCGTATTTAATGAAATTGGGGTAAACTGATGCAAGATAAAACATAAGCTTGTCGCATCCGATGGCACTTGCGCTACACCATGTGTATTATTGCAAAATGTGAAAGCGTAATTAGTTATATTTAATATTTCTAACTAAATAGCCTGAATCATCTGAGAAACAACACCATGACTGCAAAGAAAGTGATTCAATTAATTCAATGTTTTTTTTATTAGCAGTAAGTCTCGATGCGAAGTAGCTCTCTAATGCCGAAGTAAGCACGCATCAGTATTCACCCAAGCACAGCCACATACAGCTACAAAGAAAAAATATGTACCTTTGATAAAAGCTTCGTAGTTAAGGGAAATTCTTTCCGACCAGCCTGCTCAGGGCAATTGCTTTACAAGTGAAGCTTACGAGGATTTCCCCCTGTATTCATTAGATGCATTTATGTCCAGAAATAAGTTTTACAGAGATAATTAATATATGATAGCCAGCTAGCGACTGCGCTAGATCATCCTAACAGAAATCCAAGTTATACACAACTAACACACCTAACTCGGTGGCAAGGAAAGCTCTCGAAAAGCATATCGCAGATTCTGCTGCTGAAATCGACCTCATCCTAACGTCGAGTAGCCCGGCTTCGTTACAAGAGCACTGATACAACCTAAACAGCGGAACAAATTTCATTGGTGGATTGGCCAATGGTCGATGACAAAAGCAACAATAACTGGTATAAAATAGTAATTCTCAAAAACAAGCACATGGTGTGCGGCGTCAATTTCCTGATAAGGAGTAAATATTCATTCATTATCTTAACTGAGACGAACAAACATTACGGTTTTGCATTGGTGGCAGTTTCGTTTCTTTAATTTTACTGCCGTGTCCACGGACCATGATTGAAGTGTTGACTAGTATTAGCGTTTTTCTGCAATTTTTGCTGTGCATTGTCAGTCAGGTGCCGAGTCACACCACACACTGAATATTCGTACCTTGTACCGTTAAACCCCACAAACCAACCAACCAACCTTGTACCAGCTAAGGGTGATTGAGACGGGAATTTGAAAAAAAAAAAAAAAAGTGTATAGGTTGCCTTGAAAAGAGGTTTCGGAACTTCTGATCAGAGCTATTGATCTGTAGAGAAATTTGCCACTTATGACCGCGCTCATGACCAAGGAAGTCGAGGGTTTAGAAAATAAGAGCTGGTTACTTAACGCACTTGTTTTTTGTACTGTAGCGACTCGCGTGGCATGCGTCCGGCCCGTGCCGAAGAGAAGGAATCAGCGCCGGCACGAGAGCTGAGGAAAGCTCGCGACCTTCGCCTCGGCCGTACGCTGCCGCCGTCACCTCTGCAGCTTCTCAAATAAATGTGGCCGCGGTCGCCCCTGCCTGGTGATCTCTACAGTGCATAGGAACAAGAAGAGGAAACTATTTAAGTAGTGAACGCAATGTATCAAAAGATATCCTATAGCATAAACTTCAAGTAAACATATGGCAGACTGAAAAGAATTTTCAAATTGGTTGTCTAAGGCGAATAGCGCGGCAAACTACTACCGGTTATCTTTAGTGCATTGGACTACTGCGACAAAGTCAATATTTTGAGAAACTGCTCCAAACTGAAAGGACCAGATTTTCAATCAGCGAAGACTGTCAGGAAAGCATACAAAAGCTATGGAGCTGAACTAAATAAAGTCGACACAGGAAGAAAAACATGCGTCGGAGGATCGCGACAGCATTATTGAGCTAAAACCAAAACCAGCATAGAAATCGATGTGGGACCTCAAATCACTCAGAGAATTTCAAAAGCCCGCGACCTTTTCTGTAAATGGAAGCTCAGAGTTGCTAACGGAAAATAGTTGCACACAAATATTTTTGACCATGACATTGTTCCTCCCGACTATTCATTCCCAAGCTTTGAACTTCAAATATGAGGGCGTTGCTATTGTTGGCAAGAATTTATTTATCAAGACTTTTCATCATAATATTTGCAATATGTAAATTGTCAATTAATTTCAAGCATGTCACAACATTTCAAAAATAAAGTTGAGATAAATGCCATACCAACAAATATTTTTTTTTAGTTAATATTTGCACATCAAGAGAGCGCTAAAGAACAGCAATTTACCCCTTTTAACGTGGATGAAAAATTGGTAAATTGGCCCAGCATGTGACAATATAGTGTTTTAGCTATGTTACCAGAAATGATGTAAGATAGGGTACCGGTCTGGATAGAGTCGCAAATTGCTTCCTAAATCGGTACGAAGAACCAGAGCCTCACATTCTCGAAATCAGTACATGACAGCCTGATCCCAGGTAAGGGAAAATTAGCTCAAATAATCCCAGTCTATCGGAAGGCGGTGAAGCCTCTTCAAAACCACCGCCGGCACTTCGCGACCGCTGACGCAAGCGACGGTGATGCCTTATACTCGTTGCTTTATCGTCGGCACTCGAGTAAGAGGCGCACGATGGTCGGCACTTCTGCGGAGGCTCATTGACATGCAAGCTGCCTCAGGCCCGTTCCCCCTTGGCAGACTCGACGCCAACTTCTACGGCCGGTCGGCCGATCCCGTTGCTAATGCATTGGTCCCGCGCACTCTGCCGATAACGACGCCAGCCCGTATGCAGCCCGTAGAAAAATCGCGTGTCATCGTAGTGTGACAGGTTTTCAGACCAGTGACGCCGACGAAACGCATCAGAGGATGGTCGTCCGATTGGTCCTCGACAGATCGCCCAGGGAGCAACAATGCAACACCGACGAGATATGTACAGCTTGCATAGTTGTCCTTTTCTCTGTCTTACCAATACTAAAATTGAGCCGAGAAGTGGTGGCATTTCATATCTTCATAGTTCGGCAATAGACAGCTATGCATCTTTTGCCGGATTCAAAAATATGTGTCGCCGCTGTTCCCTTCCTACGGCGAGTTGGCCTAGAAAGCCAGCAGGTACGCGTTTTCGACAATCGTGGAGAGCAAAGCAACACGTTTTAGCGACTGAAAATAATCAGAGTGTACCAATCGTTGCCGTAATCTGAAATTACATTTGTTTTGTCACAACACGCTGTTATATATAAAGCGGTAAGCGCCGGTCTGACCAGGTTTACCAAGCAATATTTAAATCGGCTAGTTGCTGTCATCGGCATGACTCGTAGGCTACGACTCACACAGTTTTAATTCATGCCAACATAGCCGAACATAGTTCCTGTTAAAAATATTCACAATCAAGTATTGATCGCATCTAAGAAAGCAAATACTTTAAGTGGAAAGTGCCAGCATTATGCGGTGTCAACAACCAACTACCAAAAATTTCTCGAGCATGCAGTATGTCACATCGGCATTTGTATTAAGAAAAGGAACATAGACCAAAGGTCGTTTTTAATATGAAGCACGGAAGCCCGAAACATCTTCACATTAACAACAACCTTTGGTCGGCGTCCCTTTTCTTAATGCATGAATACACTACCGTTGAAAGTCGAGCTAGTTGGTCAGACGACATGATGGACCACGCAGCATGTGTGTAATGTGTGCCTCTACTGTGTTTCGTCGCCTACTATGCTGCGTGGTGCATCATGAACCTACTACCCGACCAGGCGAGTTTTCGCCAAACATTAGATCATCGTCGGCGTTTCTCGCGGAGTTATCGTATTGTGTAAATGCGTGATGCTACAACTAGAGTGTGAGAAGACCAAACATTCAAGGTAAATAGAGCTTAAGTACGCCTTCCTTGCTGTGCAAAAGAGCAGTATATGTTTATTAGAGCAGCACATTTATTGTTAGATGGATAGATAGAGCTAAGAATGGTAGGCAGATATATTACTAAAAATGGTGACCTTGACGACACTCGGTGTAGCTGTCGTAAATACGAGGTCGCTTTCACGGAATTGCTGGTCACAAAGCTGTAATGTATATATAAAAAAAAAGCTGCTTAAGCTGGAAGCAGCAATTTCCATGAGTATATTAACGCAGCGAGCAGCTAACTTGGCTTTAAACCAATCATTTACTACGGCAACTACGATCACGTGGCCACTAGCGAAATAAAATTGTTTCCATAAGAAAATAATTTAGGCTGCAAAGCAATTTTGTTCCGCACTTAAAACAAGGCGAACGCAACTCGATTATTAGTACCTGTGCTGTCCAAATTGTGTGCTCGACATCTGCACGCCTACGCTTTAATACACTGTGCTAAATCAAATAGTGGTGAATAGCAGCACGAGTATTAGGAAGCAAACAAAGAACGCTTTCTTACCACAGTGCACTTCATCGGTAATAACTTTTTCCACGGAACAGCCTCTGTCCACGCTGCATTGGGAGCCGAGTCCGACTCAAACTTGTACACTTGCGCTTTGGGTCCATTGGCATAGTTAGAGCGACAGTTTAGCGCACAACAACACCCAGACATTGTAGATACCTTTCTCGTAAGCGCCTATGCAGCACGGATTAGGAACACAGCAAACACAGGCTGAAAACACGCAGGCCGAGTAGTTCCAGAATCGCCTTGCTTGCGTACGCTTGCGCTCGGCGCCGCCGATCTATCCCCAGATCTCACTGTCGTGACGTAGGAGTAGTGGAAAGGGGGACTTGCGCTGGCCTTCTCTTAGTATACTAGGGGAAGTTGCTCCGGCCCACGCACAACGCGGTGTTGGCGAGCCTACTGAAGCTTTTCGCTTCAAATGCTAGGTGCAAACAACGAAATCAGCAGCCACGGGCTCTGAATCAGGCGCGAGGCGCAGTGAAGGCAGCGACGACTGTTGATTGGTGCGCACAGTGAGGCACCGCGTCGTCGTAGTGCAACAAGGAAATGGGCCGACGGCGGCCCGACGGCTCAGCTCTCCGCGTCGGTCGAGCGCAAATGTCGTCGGCCGATTACCAACGTGCTGTAGAAGTCGGCGCAGTGTGACAATTACGAGGGCGCAAAAGATGCGTTTGCCGATAGCTTACCGACGTAGATCGGCCTAATGTGAAAGCGGCTTTCTCAGTATTGACCGCAGGGGCCAGCGTATCCACAAAGGAACTCGCCGGTATATTGGGAGACAAAGTTCCTTGCTGCAGCCTCCGGATTCGGCTTCTCACACCGAGGCCATGTCACGTTGTCTTTCACTGCCTTTTTACAATCCATAGCAGATCTTCGTTTCGCAACAACAAATGGCCTGTTGGCACTGGAATACTGGCGGCATGAATATCACCAGTCGCGTCGAATACTTCTATGGCATCCATGATGTGCTGCTCTAAAGTTTCTTCACGCAGGTTGCCTGCCGGTATATGTCACTGTGCACAACCCTGTCGTGCAACCGAAGCACCAAAAATAATCGTATCCTAACGTGCGGCAGTGCCAGAGAACAAGAGCGACATGGTTGCATGCAACACACACGGGAGGTCTGCCAGTGGTAAGGATGGGCTCTGTGTGCCGCACATGGCCAGCTTACATGGAATGGCACTAAGGCAGGTAGGCAAGATACCGGGCAACATCTAGGCTTCGCGTTCTTAAATGTGTGGTGACATCTTCCACCTTTAATCGGGGATGGTCGTTTTCCAGGCGGTGTATTCCCCTTATGAAGGCGTCATCTCGGCGCTCGAGAAGCCATCGAAGCTCTGGTTCCACGTGTTTCGGTTCAGGGTGCACAGTAACACGGCGACGGCTTCTAACGAATATTCTCTACGCATGACACAAGCTTCGATTTCGATTGCACGCGTGTGTATGGGACCATTTATACATGCTACGCTCTTAGTTATTCAACAGAACCCATTTATCTCAGATAAAACGATACCGTATTTCTTTGTTGTTTTTTTTTTTGTGGCCGCAACGTTTCACTTGGATAAATTTATTTAGTAAACACTTCCTTGCAATAAATATTTGAGGATAACGCCGGCGACAAATGCCGCTGATCAGTACTTATTCTGCGCCATGATACTGCCACAGAGGCGGCGCGGCTCTGGCGCCAGCAGCATTGCGTGAAGAAATGACACCATCCCCTTCAGTTTTCTTATCACCGTCTTTCTTATCAATTTTTAAGGTGTGCAAATTTGAAACTCCTTTGTCGAAGGTCCTGACGCCACGCTGTCAAAGTGGGGTGGGCTGCACGAAGGACAATGCGTGAGAGATGAAAGCGGGCCAGCGCAAGCGGCAGGTTTGCCTAAGAAGTCACGTGTCAAAGGGAGTGTTGGGAAAAGGGAAGAGGATAGGGGAAAGAAGGAATCGCGATTAATCTCCCCAGCCCCGGCGTGACTCGCGGAGGCGGCGAACGTTGAAAGGTGGCCCCGGCTGGGGCCGGCACGCATGCGGTGGGGCCTTAAGCGATCATTTTCCTAATGGAAGGCGGAAAAACGGCTTCTTCGCACGCCAAGCTGGACGACGTTCTCGGCAGCGGGGCGCGCTCGGAGTCGCGCGAGAGAGCTCCTCTTCCTGTTTCTGGCGATGCGGCAGGCTTCGATAAAAAAGAGAGCAAAGTTTCCTTCGACTTTGGTCACCTTTCTTTTATGGCCTATTTACGCATCGTGGTCTGCGCTGTCTACTCAGCGAAAGCTTTGTTGGGGAAACAAATTGCACCACTTGTACAAGCACTAAGTGTGCTTCCTACTAACTGTTTTGGCGCACAGTGGCTGAAAAACTTACTATGCAATTCACAATTGGAGATTCCGCAAAACATATATTTCATAATCAGATGGCTCTACAGAAGTTCTGCTTGTTTTGGATAAAGTGGAAAGGGGTCTGAACATGCTGGACACTCGAGGGTAAACCAGGTTCTCCTGGCTAATGATAATTTGCATGATAGTGTGTAGGATTATGATTTGCACATTTCATCCAGTGCTAGAGAAAGCACGGAAGGGGAGAGAAATAATCAAATTACTTCCATATACGACATGTTTGCTTATTAGAAACGCTCTTCAACGCATTCACGTACGATGTTTTATCGGAAGCATTACTTACATTTTTGTATAGTTCTCGAAACTTCGCCTTTGTTTCGCTTGACTCAGGCTATGAAGAGCGCTGTAGTGAAGGAGTCCGGAGAATATCGGCCACATGAGGTTTTTTTAACTTGCACTGATGTCGCACACTACATGACCTCCTGGATTCCCCCCGATGAAGAAAAGCCGCTGCGCCCGGTATTGAATCCGCGAGCTTGGGTTTAGCATTCGAGAGCCCAAACCACAGAGCACCGTGCCACGGAGCCATCGCGGCGCGGCGCCTTGTCTTTGAGCTGCGCGCCCTATACACGTGGAAGGTAGCCAAATACCATGATTTTTGCTTTGGCGGATTGCGCATCGTGAATGGGCTTTAGGCACGTACGTGCAAATATTCCAGCGCTTGTGAAGAGTAAAATCTGAATGTGGCAGTTTGTTGCTACGCCCTATTACGACGTTGAAGGCAACAGCGTTCCTCTGGGACATAACGTGCCCACACCCATATATCTACACTCAATCTTGTTCCTCAGCAGCTGCGGCCACCATCTCCTTGGGGATTTCCTATTCTCCGTGACACATCTTATCTCTAGATTCATGCAGCATTTCCACACCCCCAGAAACCATGCAAAGAGTTCTGTGCTCCGCGTGGCACGCCTGACCCAGGTGTGTTAGCGGTCTGAATTTTGTTGAAGAAACATTTACTCTATTTTTCACCCGAATCCCCGCTTTTCCATAATTCTAGGTCCAGATGAAATGTATCATTTCTTTTTCCAGCGCTCGCTGCACTCCGGTAATATTCAGCCCTTTCGTTATTCAAGCGAGAGCAATACAAAAAAAAAAAAAAAAAAGCGTGGGCGACAAACAGCGACATCCAGCGTCATTCGTTGACATGTGGATGGTGTATGTTACTACTTGATATCACATGATATGACTGAGTTAGCAGATCCGCTGGTTATCGAATGCAGCTGCGCGCGATGGTGGGCTCGGCATTATCTGTCTGCTGCGCTCGGTTGTGTACACACTCGTGTTGACCATTCCGCGTATTAGGTTGGAATGGAGACACAATCAGCGTTGCACGTGTCTACCACAGTGTAAAGTTGCCGCAAATGAAGAGGGAGACCACGGTAGGGAAGATGGAGTATCAACGTCTGCACAGACCCAGCATTTGAGACGAATAACAATGTCAGAGAAGCCAGAGTAGTGCCAGCGGACTCCAGGCCTCAGGCTGAACAACGTTGTTGCATTAGGTTACATTAGGCTGAACGTTGTTACATTAGGTTGTTTTCCTTTAAAAAGTGAATATTCAAGTTTTTTTTCTTTGCGAATATTGAGATAATTTGTGAGTAAGCTTGTGCCTTAAATGACTAAATAAATATGAGCTAGCAGGAAGTATGTTTGCAGGTCAAGTTTAAAGTGCAAATGATTGATTTTGAAACGAAAATTTTATTCTGGCTTTAGCTTTCTCTCACTCTGTGGTGAATTGATGCTAATTTGAGACATATGGAGGAACGCATCTGTGGAAGACATTATATATGGCAAGAACGACTGAGCTTTGTATCTGCCGAGTCTTGTTAACGCTTTGAAATGATCTCGAACTTCGCGGATGTATTAGAATTGAGATTTGATTGACGAGTTATAAACCTTACATTGTAGAGGCAATAGCCGGTATCTTTTTTTAATTTTGGGGGCAAGGAGTGACGCATGCATCCACAGATAACTTCATGGTATGTTGTCCCAGCGCTTCCACACTGTTTTCCGCATGATTAACAAGAAAAAGCAGCATATATTTCAAGAGCTAAAGTTAGACCGTCTACAATGTCTGTAAACTTAGCGCCAGTAGTAATATACTTCGTCGTTTCTTCGTGCTAATTTTACCGATATTTCTGGACTTATATCCAGTTAACCACACCTGCTTCTCATATACATTGTTCTCTCTTCTTCTTCGCAGACCTGACCAAATTATCTCCAACACGAATAGGGTGAAAACGAAGCCGATACATACGCGATGCAAAACCGAGGCCATTGTTATATGTCCAGCTGCGCCTCTTTTATGTTATAACACCGGCACTGCCATCTTTGTCCGCCTATTATATATAGGACATAATTGCTCAGACAGAGGTTTAGTGCCTCGGGAGAGGTAAATGGTCGGGTTGGTAAGAACTTACAAAATTGCTTCGTTTTCTGTATAAGCTGGAATGCATCTTAACGCATCAGTGGGCACCAAGGCTTTGTTTTATTCATCCATATCACTAGAGAACTCTAGAAAATAAAACGACCATTTCAAATATTAGCAGTTCGCAAAACGTTCATTCATATAGACAATATTCTTTCGAAATATGTATTTTTTTCTTACGCGGTATTGTTTGCCGAATAAAATAGGACAAAGTAGTACAATTCGACCTAAAAGCACTTTTGGCAATCCAGAAATGCGCTCCCACACCACCTGTGGCGAAAAGAAGTGAGCCGACTTCTTTTGTGGAAAGCTACAGAGCAGCGGCGGATAGCCGTCTATAAACAGCACGCGGAAGGCTTGCAGCAAATCTCTGCGTCAACAAGCTCGAATCCGATTAAAAGAAAAGCGATTCTTTTCTTTTATTCTGCTTCATCCGCAATAAACCACCGGAGGTCTCTAGGGTTCCATTTCGCTCGTCGTAAATCTCACAAGGATTAAATCTACAAGACCGAAGAATTTCCGCAGAACCACCTCTCCTTCTCCCAGAAAGGAAGCTCGTGAAAAAAAGAGTGAGCGTTCAAAAGAAGTCCGCCAACAGAAAGACGACGCCACTTCGGCGATGAGGGTCGAACAAAAACTCAGACGTTCTGCAAAAATAAAAGGAAAGGGGGAGGGGGGGGGGGAGAGAATTTTATTAATATTTTGTTTGACCTTTTTTTCATTTTCATTCGCTAGAGAGGCCGCTCTCGCTATTGTCTTAACAGGGTTTCTTCTTTCCTCTGCGTCTGTGTGCGTGTCTTTTACAGGCTTCTTGAGATAACACCGTTTTGGGGCTATAAGCCGACATGACGAGGAGCTTCGATCTACTTTTTTTTTTTCTCCTTCGTCTTCGACTTGGCAAGGCGGAATATAAAGGCGCGGAGGGCGGACGATTCTGTAGGACCCCGTTGCCCTCCGTCGCTACCTATGCCCGCAGCAATCCGCTTACGAGCGAACAATCCGGGGCCCCGGCGCTCAGCTCGCGAATCGCTCGCAGCCGGGATCTTTGCGCCGCGCCAACCGCCCCTGCTCACGCGGGCGCTGGGCTCTTTCTGCTCCCGAACTGTTGTGGCGTCGCTCGAACCTGTATCCGCGCTCGCCCTGAGAAAGTTTTGCTTTTTTTACGATATCTATTTTTTGGTCGCGTCATCACCCTTTTGTCTCTCTTTCTGAACCCCCCCCCCCCCCCCCCCCCCCCCCTTGTTTTTCTTGTCCTTTCTATCAGACTGTTCGGTACACAGCTTCGCTTCGAAAGAACGCACTGGAGCCGGGACGTAACGAAAACAACAAAAAATCACGAAAAGACGCATGAGCTTGGAACTTCCAACTCAGAGTAGCCAGCATCGCGAAGAAGTGGAAACGAATGGAACTTAAAGCATAGTCTTGCCAGGCGGCCGCACAAAGATGTAGGAAAGGCGAGCTCTGAGGTACTATACACGAGAAACTATGTTACCGCGGGAGAATTGTTTTTTCTTTCCTCCTACGCTGCTGGGCAAATCTACGGCTGTTTCGATGCGCGTACGCTTGGAGCTAGCGGCTTGCTGCGTTTGGCATGTAATGCCAGTCGCGGCGGCACGAGATTAGGCAGCAATGGATGAAGTCCGCAGTATCAGTACCCGGCACGTGGGTTCCTCCTCTCTGGCCGAAATACCGGGCTGCCCATGATGCCGCCTCTTTCTGTCTTCTAGGGAAGAAAAGGATTCGCTCTCGAGACTCAATCCGAAGAATCCGTTCCTTTTGGAGCTCCCTATATTTCATCGTCCATTGCATCACCATTTGTTTCGAGATGAGCCGGCACCGGATGGATGTTTGTGTTCCGGAAAAATGGAAGCAGCAGGGCGCTGTTGCGAAGGGCTGCGGTGGAGGCTTAGCTCATCACAGTGCTTTCAGAAGGCGTCCAGAGCCAGTGTTCTGTTTATTTGTGTTCAGCAGTAGTTTTCCATGGCTGGAGTCAGTTTCGTCGCTATCTTTGGTCGAACATCTGTTTGAAATCCCGAGCCAGTGCAAAAGTGGTTCTATCCAACGCAAACACCTTCTGCATAAACGCAAAAAGGAACAGCTGTATTCTTCGCTTATCTCCGAAGGACAGTACAGTTCAGGACACTCGCCCCAATGTAGTCTGAAACAAACCGACAAGAAAAAAGTGATTTCTTTTATGAAAACATGTATGTTTTTATTAGACGCTACACATTAGGACAGCTTAATGGTGTTAAAAAATACCTGCAACCTAAACAAAATATCTCGTTAATTATTTGGCTGAATATTTTTTTTTTTTTATTGCGAATGCAATACTACCGCAGGTCCAATTTCGCTCGTCACGTGGTTTATGGCCCGTGGACCCCTCTTGCTCCTTGAGGATGAGAAGAAAACGAAGAAGAAGACGTCGACGACGACAAAGAAGAAGACGAAGAAGAAGAACGCTCGATCACCCGCATATAATGCTTTCGCTCCATATACGGTTCAGCAGCCTTGAGCCCTTGTCTCTCTTTTTTTTTTTTGTTTTTGCGAATCGCTAATACTCATTGAGCGCACACGCCAAGAGAAACGTTTTCAAAACCTACATTTAAGTATACTGCAAAGGAAAGATAGTGTACTGGTCGCCACCTACCAAAAAACCGAAACTGGAACCTGTGACGCAAAGATCCCCACAGCGTCTCTGATTCCCGTCTCCAGGACCCTTCCGGGTGAGCGTACAAGCACTTTGAGACTTGCTTATTTAACAAATTCCTTAATTTGTGCCTTTATTATCTCACACATACTCATCCCTATACCGTTGCAAGGAACCTCAATATGTGCAAAAGGGCAGATAATATATATAAAGCCCCGTGGTGCTTTCTCTTTGTCTCCCCTTGGAGCCCTCACTGTTCAAAGGTCACCGCCACGTCGCCATTTAAAAAGTAAGGAGGAAAATAACAGATCTTTTTTTTTTTTTTGTCCTGCTGTACCAACAACACAGGGCAAAAAAAAAAATATTCCTGTTAGAGCTGAAGCTATTTTCTAACCACAATATCTGCAGAACGCCCATTATCACTGCAAACAATCAGTATGCACGCAAAGTAACGGGACGTGATTAAAGGCCTGGCGCTTGCTCGAGGCCAAAGCGGGAAACAAAAACTTCGCTCTATTGCACCATTCATTTCTGCTGTCTCATCTGGCGATGATGAACAAGATGAATGCACAGCATGCTCCACGTCAATACCACTTAGCGGATTGCTCGATGCCTTAGCGGACGCCATCCGGGCTCCTTAGGCAAACTGTCTTTGTGCAAGGCACACTCTTCGTGTTTGCTTTCTCGCGTTACCATAGCAATTTGCGCAAGATAAGCCAAGTCAGCTTGCGCTATTGCTGTTTCTGATGTCAGGACTCTATCATGCCATGTGCTCGGTTTGGCACAAACTGCTGGTGAAAAGTAACAAGCCGAAGACTTGCAGGGTAACGAAGATAGAAATGTTGTCTGAAGGGCGCTTATTTTATAGAGACTGACGAATAGTGAAATAATAACATTACCATATAAATGATGTAAGAATTAAACTTTACAGAATACGATAACTCTTAGCTCAAGATAACCATGTCGGAATAAGTTAACTAAATTCCTGACATTCAATGCTTACTGTATTGAGCCTGGGCCAAAGCTCATAAGAAAAAGAGTGCGTTCGGTTCCTTAGCTAGCCTAATCATATACTTCCACACTGAGAATAATATGCTACGCATTAATAACCAAATAAAATATGCTGAGGACACACAAAGAAGTGCTGACTAATTTCGCGGTGCAAAACAGACAGCAGCTCTCGAAAAACGTTCTTTTCTCTTTCCTTTTCTCACTAATATTCCCCTGCATTTTCTCTTCTTCTCGTCTTTAACCTAACTATATTAGTTCTTGCGTTAATGTCAAATTAATTAATTGTCGACAAACATCGTTAACCTGACCTTTGCCTCCTCCGGAGAGAAACAAGTAAGAAAAAACCGTACAAACCTCATCTTTTCTTGTTCGCGCTTATTCCGGCGAGAGGTCGGCGAAAATCATGAGAAACAAAAAAAGAAACGGTGAGAGAAAAGCGAACGTCCTGTGGCATATAAATATAGAGGAGAGTGCAACCCTAGCCACTGCGAATTCAGCAGCAGCAGCAGCGGTATTGCGTCTGGTACCACCGTGAGCTCCGATGTCGTCGCGTCCGAGCCAGGCCAGAGGCGGGCGGTCACGTAAGTAGTGGGCGCGGGAGAGCGGACCGTTCGTCACGCCGCATTAGTCAGGCGCAGCTCGCGTGCGCAGTAACCGCCTGCACAGGCTGTTTTCTTTTGTTCCTCTCTTACTCACTCTACCCCTCTCCTCCCCATCCAAACTGACGTGCTTGCTTGCTCCGCGACGCTCCCGATGCCCGCTTGTGCCCCCTGGAGCCCACCGCAGCTGCCGCTGGTCCGAATGGCCGCATGTACGACCGGAATCGTCGAAAACTCTCTTTCTCCCTGTCTGGAACCTGGATAGCCGCGATTTAAAAAGTCGAGATTCCCTTCGCTCTCCTCATTAGGTCTCCTTCGTCCCATCAATGTTGATTTTTATGGCCGTGTACCCGGTCTCATATCAGAGGAAAGTGAATTTCACCTACGCGTCTCCGAAGTTGGACAGAGCAACGGCATACCTACGAAAGAATGGATATCTTGTGTCATCATAACGACGCCTGCTCTACGACCTTGGCTAGTTAGGTAATCTGATTCTGTCAAAGGTTCCCACTTAAGAGAGTCACATTCAATTCAGAAGTGAGTGACTGAAAAGAAGTAAAACAAATGTGACTGTGTCTTTCACATTAGAGTGTACATCAAATCATGAAACCAAGAATTACATTAAAGATGGTGAAGATTCTGCAAGCATTAGCCATTTCCTCTTATGCTGGAATAAAAACTAAAGGAGGGCAAGAATCATCCGGTAGAATCTGGATATTCATTGCAAGCCCCACCTTTTAAATGGGGACCCATTGGGTGCCGTAAAACACACTTCAAAAATTACAGTCCATAAGATGATTTAGGTGTATTTCTCACGTTAGTTTAGTTCATGCGGTTTAACGTGCCGAAGCGACTTAGTCTATGCGAGACGCCATAGTGGAGGGCTTTGGAATTTTCAACCACCTGGGACTCTTTAATGTGCACTAACATAGCCCAGCATACGGGTGTCTTTCTTTTTGTCTCCATTGACAAGCTGCTGCCGCAGCCGGGATTCGATCCCGCGTCCTTGGAGTCAGGAGTCAAGCGCTCTAATCACGAAACCACCGCAGCGGGGCTCTCATAATATATATGGTTACCACTCAATCCTTCAAATCTTTTATAAAATCGACGGGCTTGCAGTCGCTCACAGCAACCATACCGTTAGGTGACGTTGTTTTAGTTGATAAGAGGTCAATGCATTATTAATAAGCCCATCTTTGTACCTTACTCATCTGCATATTATAGACAATAACTAAAAAACAGCAGCACAGAAGAGCTGTATTACCATAAAGCACAGTCATTTGTTTATTTATTTATTTATTTATTTATTTATTTATTTATTTATTTATTTATTTATTTATTTATTTATTTATTTATTTATTTATTTATTTATTTATTTATTTATTTATTTATTACAAAAAAAGATGACTGAAGTCGACATTACAAATAAGGGCCCGTATTCAGAATTTTTGTCGCCTTCCGAAGTGTCGTTATCGCCCTCGCTGCGACTCATCTGACAGGGAGAAACACCGCAGCAGGATGTCAGTTCGGTTGTCACCATTTCCGGTTCCGGTGTTCCCACCTATAAGGTGACTCGAGGTGAGGGCGAAAACGACACTTCTGAAAACGGCGCTAATTCGGAATGCTGTCCAAACACCGCAAAGAATAGCAAAGTATACAAAATCTGGTTCGTTTAATCGAACAGACCGAAGTCTTTTTGATAAGATTGTTAAGTACGATGTTTCTGGACGAAACGCAGTTGGAGTCTCAAGCATATACTCTAAGACGCTCTCATAAACACTGTTGGCAGTATTTCAGGGCAATTGACGTTGCCTTCAAATTACCTTCTTTAACACCGGTAATTTCTTTGTATCTTTGGGCTGTGTTCTTTCATTCTATGGTATTTCAATTCTTGCTTTCTCGCCTTCATTGTTACTTATTTTGGCAATCACTCTTCGCCATACTGTCATGGAATTATTTATATGGATTCGAATACTGGTTCCTTTACTGTTTTGCATGCAAACCTCTGCAGATATCCCAGTATGTATGCACGCAACATTTTCGTGTGTATGCTACCTCATAAACAAGATTTAATTTAGTGAGAAAATAAACGGCGTGACCTGCAGTTGAGAGTACTCCTTACTGAACGAGTTCATATTGCCCCTATCATAAAACAGAAGAACTGAAAACAGAGCGATTCTCGATGACAGTGAGATGACGTTTAATGAAATGCTGCCGGGCCCAGTACGAGCGCTCATGCCCACGCCACTTCCCTCTTCTTCTTCCTTGAATTGTCCGTAACATGACCCGGGGCCACCGAGCGATCGTCCCGATCGTGAACGAGGAAGTTTACCGATGTTGATTTCATGGCATGATGATGGGCGTGTCTGGATGCTTGAAGAAGAGGAAGAAGGAAGACTAGAATGGCTTGCCGACACGATGATTCCCGATGAACCTTGGCCCAGGACACTGTCGAGCCACACGTTGCCACGACTCGATGGCGGAGGCCAAGGCACGCATCGCATGGTATAGGCAGGGGAAGATGTCTTCAGGTGTAGCTGAGTTTGCGTCGTGGGATCATTGGTCGACACATCTGGTCAGTGGGGTCACATATGGTCGTTCGGGTCACTTCTTGTGCCTAGTGGTCATGTGTGGCGTCTCGGGTCAGTTTCTCCGTCGTGTCTTGTGGTCGGGGGGGGGGGGGGGGGGGGGGGGGAAGAGGCAGAGGAGCGGCAAGGTCTTGCTGGGTCCGGCAGGTTGAGAAACAGCCATGCGATGCCTCCTAACCTTCAGCCGACGGCGCAAGAGATCGCAGGGCACCGAAGCTCCGGACCAGAATGAGGAGGTGATGATGAAGTACCTCGCACCTCCTACCAAATGCTACGAAGAGGCAAGCCGATGAAAACAGGAGAACAGAGGACAGAGAGACGATGCTCGATGGTCGTGAGATGACGTTTAATGAAATGTTCCCGGGCCTAGCGCGAGCGCTCCTATCCGCGCCACTGCCTGCTTCTTCTTCCTTGAATTGTGCGTAACAATATTATGAAACAAAGCACTGCGATTACGGTAAATTATTTTCTCGTGCATCCTTGTTTTAATTGACGCGGCTTTCCATTTCACATGACTGAAGAGAACGAACCTGTTAAACAATGTAAGCCTGTTCATTTATAACCAGAAGTTTTAAGTAAATACTCATTTTGCTCTATGTTGATTTACATCTATACCCACAAAACTGCTCCAAAAGTATATTATATGATATGGGCCACAGAAATATACCTTTCTGAAAAATAAATTGTGGCATTTCCGTTTAGACTCTTTCTTGCATAAATAGAACAGAATGGATAAAATTCTAATACTGAAAAAGATGGATCTTAATTTACCCATCTTTTCTTATCGCAATTTTTCCAAATACAATTGTTCGCTTCTTATTTTACACATCAACCTTGCTTATTATATCGCGCATGCTTCTGCGGAAGGCAGCATACGATCTAAAGGTCATTTCGGAAAACAACTACTTGTACAAAACTTATTGCCTTCGCATGGTTTCTCTGTGTTCTGAGAACAAAAAAGAAAAGAACTTAAGGACAGAACTCAACATTAGAACACCAGAGCTCAAGAACTCAAGAACAGAATTCGTATTAACTGGTCACTGCCTAGTGAAGTAAAAAACCCCACAACAAACTTACCTAACTCAAATCTTGCTCATTTGAGACTTAGATGTATTATTTGCCTATTCCTACGCCACCTGTTGTGGTAGACAATTAGTAGACAAATAGTAAACATAGTTATTATTCAGCGTTATTCTTCTAGTCGCCATGGACAGGAAATCCAGCTGCCGGTATTCAAATGGCGTAACGGATGGCTATTCGAGTCGACTTCTGTGTGTTCGTATGCGTAACTACTCAGTCTGGCGGCCTTCGACCTGTTAGTTATTTCTCTTAGAGTGTTGGTTGCGTCAAAATAAAGATATCTTGCCCTGTCATTTATGATATCCCTGAGATGCGCTTCGTCGTTTATTATTTCTTCTCTCCCTTTCCTTTTTCAGACCACGAAGTTCTTCCCGAGTTCGCCGAGCCGGTGCCAAACGTGACTGCTATCGTGGGGCGCACGGTCAAACTTCCTTGCGTGGTCAACAACTTGGGCCTCTATCGGGTGAGTCCGTCTTCTAGAGGCTAGACTCCAGCTCTTTCTCTTGCGATTCCATCACTTAGTACTTGTAGCTTTATTTCAATGTTCAATGTGACATCGTGAATTAATTTTCGCCGTTTTCACCGTTATGATGTACGCGAAAATATAAATCAAATAAATGCACGTTAGACAAATATTAATTACAGATAGAGCTTTTTTAAATCTTATGCCAGAATGAAGCACTGCCTGGTTACCGTAGAATGAACCTTTATTCACTACCATGCAGGTAGACCCAGCGTCAGCAGTCATTCTCGCTGTCTTTTTGTATCGACATCAAACGATTTTCAAACTCTGCATACGCAAAACTCGCAATTATTACTCCAGCATGTACAAGGCCAAGGAATTGGCGGGGTTGACTATAAAAAAGTTCATGCAAATCTTCGCCGCAAGTTCTTACCGTTACGGGTTCGCAGTGTGCACTAAATTTTGTTTCATTTTCTGGCTGCCACAAATTCAGGATTATTTAGCATTACCTTACTGCTTCCACAGCCTGAATGCGTGTCTTAATTACCATTTATATAAAAAATCCCGTGCAACGTCAAACTTCGTATTTTGTACTCTTCCCGCGTTCAAACAGGGAGCGTTGCATAACAGCATTAGCATTTCTTCTGTTTAGTTGGTACCCTATACTCGCAGATTTCGCAACCTCCTTCCTGCGTAATCTACACATCATGAAAGAAGAGAGGTAATGTTAAAACCAACAACGAAAAAGAGTTTAAATATCACATGCCCTTTAAGCGGGAAAGATTACAGCAAAGGAGGATAACGCTGATGAGGTAAGAACGTTATTTTAAGAACATTCTAGTCGGGTCATATGATATTGTGGCGTAAGTATTGCCAATAAAAATGCGCAGTACTCGAAATGGGGGTTCTTAAGTCTGCTGCTGAAGACATTTTCCACCTCGTCCACCCCTCCTCACAAAGAAAGAGAATATATTAAGGAAATAACAGATAAAAAAAGTCTCATGAGACCCACTGTCGATGCCTGACCTTTAAATAGTACATGTCTTAGGAAACGTATCCAGAAAACATACTCACAAGCATTTTTCAGCGGGAAAGAGTTTATAAAGACAATTGTTTTACATATTGCAGGATTTAACTCTACTATTTAGTGTAAAATGGGGGTAATTTTAAGTGTTATAGATTCATTGTAAAACCTTTTAAAACTAAACTTGTAAACTAAACTTGTAAAAGCTAAACCATTTTTTAACGACAGTCCTAATCACTCTTAACGAGCGCAGGACAATATTTAAAAACAATATTTTGAAGTATTGCAAGGTTATACCATTGCCATCGATATGTTCATGAATAATGTTTGCCAATATTTCACAGTTAATAGCCACGGAAATAAAAGTGATGTTGAAAGTTGGCCTTTGATGAAACGTCTTCCAATTCAAATGCATCTCCAAGTGGTTGCACGTATTCAGAGCAAAAAAAAAAAGATAAAGTATCAGCAGGCTTAGTCAAAAAGATGTTAAGCATTAATGAATACATTCTCCCATTTCAGCATTTAAGTTGATGCATTTGAGCACTCCGTTTGGCTTAAAGAACTTCCTCGCGTGTCTAGCCTTTAAGTCTAAGTGTGTTGTGCATCATCGCGCTGACTGCAGCATCGCAACACGACGCAGCCTGGAAATTTATACAAGCGCAACTGGTTCCTAAAGCTACGAAGCAGCGGATTAATGAGTAATAACTAAAACAACTTCAGCATTTAGGACTCTGTGAGCGCGGCGAGGGGCAGCTTGTCCAAACGTATTGGACGTCCACACATCGTTGATCCTGCCGTCCCGATTCCAGCTTGAGTTCATTTGCTGGAAGAGATTATGTATCATCGCACCGCGAAGTGCAATAAGAGTTTCGTGATAACCCGCTTTGCATCCAAAACAATACTCTTGTGCGTCGATTACATCCCCCGAACGTACCATAATAACAAACTTATTCTTAAACTGCGCAAAAAGAAAAGATTACAGACAGAAGACGTTTCCAGTGGATAGAGCAGCAACCCTGCGAGATTACTAATCAGGCTCGACTTTCCGCTGTTGGTGCTGCCGTTTCTTGCCCTTCTTTTCTTTCCTCCGCCATTTCCTTCCTCGCCGTGTCTAGAGCCTGACGTTGTTGGCTCTTGTCGTCCGACTGCGCTCTCGTTAATTAAGAATCGCGACTAATTCAGCCCTGGCCTTGTCGGCCAGGCAGACGTCGGGGGAGCTCAGCTTTCCCCCGTAAAAGAACCATGCCGTTTGATTTTTTTTTTTCTCTCTCACGAGAAACTGATATCGGACAGCGGGACGACGGCCTGCTCTCCCTACCCGCATCTTCCATCCTTTTCTTTTTCGACTCTTACTTTGGACAAGCACACTCGAAGCTTTTTCTACGGTTATCGTCGACGTGACTTTTCTTTGGGCTGCTCTTGTTCACCCTCGCATTTAAAGCGCTTCGGATGCAGCGGAATTAGCATTCGGACTCATTCAGTTTCGGCTCGGTAAGCGACTACTTCAGCGAGCGAGTTTACATAGAGAGAGGCCGCCCTATTTGAAGAAAGTTTAATTACCTCAGGGGCGTCACAGCAGCGTCTTGTGAGGAGACCGTGAAGAATTTGAGAGCCAGAGAATGAACTGCACCTAATCTCGACGAAGATAAAATTAGGCGTATTTAATAGACGTCTCCTATATGCCGCGTACTAGTCGCAATTTATAGATCAATACAAGTTCAGTCCTATTCTGTATAGTTCAAAAGGAAAAATAACCGCTTCCTTGGTAATGAATTAATGGATAAGAAGTGTCAAGTGTAGACACACTTTACGCTCTTCTGGCCTTATCAAATAAAATAAATACCATGAAAACGTCATGATGAACACCATGGACATTGCTATATACGGACGACGTGATGCTCGCATCACGCACATGGCAAGGCCTACAGGAGTGGACACAAGCTTGGTGAGATGGACTTGCCACGTACGGGCTGAGATTAGATCTCAAGAAGACTGAGTGCCTGGAAAGGAGCCCGAAGTCAGGCATCATCTACGCAACAGCTGCCCACTGCCAAAGACTGCCTGCTTCCGATACCTTGGATCCCACCTGCATATCGATGGATTCGCATACTTCGACGCCAGAATGCTCATCAGCGGAGCGTGGCTGAAATGGCATGAAATGTCGGGAGTGCTTTGTGATCGTAGCATTCCCTCACTGCTACGATCGAAGATTTACAAAACAGTTGCACAACCAGGAGCGTTATACTCCACGGAATGCTGGCCATCCACCGTGGCCGTCGAGAACAAGCTGCAGACTGCGGAGATGAAAATGCTCCGCTGGACGGATCGCTCCAGCCTGATGAATCGGCAACGAAACGAGGACATTCGACGTCGCTGGGGTGTTGCGCCGATCATTGACAAAGTTCAGGAAAGTCGCCTGCGCTGGTACGGACAAGTCCGCCGTGCCAGCGATGGAACCGTGGCAGCAACTGCCTTCAACTTTAAGGAAGACGGTAAACGCCCAAATGGTTGCCCGAAGATGCGCTGGCTGGACGCTTTGAAACGCGACCTGGCCATCATCGGACTACTGGCCACAACACTGGAATATCAGAATCGCCCAGGATGAAGGAAGCTGATTAAGGCGGTCGGCCCCAATCCGGGATAAGGCGTTGCTGAAGATGAACAAGCAGAAGGGATCGATAAGCTGATCAACGGAAAGCACGGCTGTACTAGTGGCCACGTAAAACTTACGGGTTTCATTTTGCCAATATCAAATGTCTTACAATAGGTACTACGTGTGTTATCTCTTGTTATTGCTAGCTCTAAAAAAAAAAAAGAAAGCAATCTGGCCGTTTTTTTGTGGCCAATTTGTTTTTCATTTGTATGCGAAAGGGCCTACACCTGGGGAAGGGGGAAATAAAACGCTGTCTGTAGTCCACAAAGTTCCTTCAGAACTTGAAAAACGGCTCAAAGAAGTGTTCAAATTATCCTGCACATACTGCTACCAATAACAACAAATTAGACATTTTTCCGAAGCGGCCAAGTCGTGCAGTGGTTAGGGCGCTCGACTTCTGAATTCAACGACGCAGATTCAGTCCCGACCACGGCTGAAACTTTTTGATGGGGGCGAAAAGCAAGGTATCCGTGTACTGTGTGATGTCAGTGCACGGCGTTAAAGAGTTCCAAGTGGTCTAAATTTCCGAAGCCTTCCAATACGCCGTACACCCTTGTGCAAAAGTGGAGGGATCACGCGTTTTGACAAAGCTGCCCATCAGCTTTTTCTGATGGTGTACCAGTGATTTCTAAGTTATGCATAAGGTAGCCTAACTAATATGCTTGCCATCTTGCCCAAGCATATTTGTCAGGTGCATCTTTTTATACCGAAAAATAATAGTTCTAGCGCGTGTTGTGGTCTCTCCATTTTTGCGGAGGGGTGTACATCATAGCCTGAGTGGATTTGGGATGTTGACCTCTATAGGCTGAAGCAAACCAAAGCTTTGTCAATTGCGTTCGGCACAACGTGGCCCGAAGGTTTCAAATAAGACGTTTAAATGTTCCTATAAGCTAACAGCGTTGTTGGAGGGGGTTTTAAGGAAGCAATATTATCATTCACATCATTCTTCTTTTTAGTAATTTAATCTTAGAATAAGCCTTTGATAAACCCAACTATTGCGATAAACGGTTGGCGTAATTTTTATCGCAGGATACTGCTAGCATATTTCCGGGCTTCTGAACATGATCAGCGAAATCGGAATTTTTTTAAACTGGAAAGCATGTTCTGAACATTTCAAACATACTTGGTTGAGCCGTCGTACTGACCGCTTTCACTTCGCATTTATGCTCGCGGGGCCACGCTCTCTATAAGAGCACCCGAATTGTCCCAGTCGCGTTCTCTTCCGCTATTTCCCTCTCTTTTTTCTGAGCCCACAAAAAGGTAAACGATTAAATCAAAGTTATCTTTCTAGAAACACTACTTCATTTCCTGTTTCATTTCTTGTCTTGAGACTTTCTTGCTGAAATACTTTTGAATATCTATGTCATTCAAAAAGGTCTGGTATGATATATGAGGATTAACGACAAAACGCGACGTGTCATATGTCAACCCCGTAGTGAAGAGATGCGCTGATATCATGCTGATGGGCGCTGATGTCATGCTGATATAATGCGCACTTCAACGTAGGCGTTTCGCCTCCGTTCCGTCCGCGACAGCCGCGTTCGGAATCGAAGCCGCATCCTCGGCACCGCAGTCAAGAATTCAACCCGTTGAGCTACCCAGGTGGGGCAACTGAAAAAGACGGCGAATTTGAAGCAGCTTATTTGATAACTATGCAAAAATTAGAACACAGACTGAATGCGAACAAAGATTCTCATTCTCAAATAGTATGCTAGTTCAATCATCTTAAGTGGGACGCCCTGAACAAATAAAAAGCAAAATAATGTACATTTCAGTTCAAGAAATGTAGGGTATGTAGTGAAGGAGTGCGCAATACAAGCATTCCAGGACGCTCGACAACACTGCAGAAACCTGTAATGCACACCCACCGCAGAAAGTTTGTGAAGAGTGGCCTACACCTGTATTCCGCTATCCGCCATTTCACAATTGCAAAAACAAAAGGAAATAAGTCAAGCACAATTACTTCGTATGTCGCATTTTAATGTTCTTTTTTTTTAAGCGCATTCGTAAAACATGAAACAAATGCACGCTGTCCGCACTCAGACGGACTGTCATAAAGTTGGACTAAATAAGGGCCTTTCTAGCTCGCTCTATGCCTCTGTGACCGCGCTTATGCCAACCGCGATGTCCATCCGTCTGGCGCCCCATGGTAGGCGTAAGGAGGGCAGCGTTTAGCGATGCACAGCGCCCGCGACCGTGGGCACGGGCAGCCCGTAATTGGAGCCTCCTCGGTTCTCATGAATTATTCTCCTCTAGGACCACCATTAACACCAACCGTCTTGATTGTTTTTACCGGCGCCGCGCACGTTGTTTCTTTCTTTTCCGGTGGTACAGTCCGAGGCTCAGAAAGTCAGCGCTTCGCTTGTCAAATCTATATTCCACACTCCACCTAGGCTCGTGACGTAGTACATGTACCAGCACACTTTCGCCCATCTACGAGGCTTGCATTCAGAAGAGAAGAATGCGTAGGAAGCATCTTCTCTGGCACATTAGGGCACTTGCTCGGTGTTTCGAGAGAAGCAGTGGCAGCCCTTGGCTCACGCGCGCAGTCATATATATTTCCTCCGCCTAAACCGTGTCTCTTCGGCTTTACGCAGACCCCGGCATTATGCACTGTTCGCTAATGTCGCTCCGTTCCTGTAGTATGTCGTTGCTGTGCGTGTGACGATTTTAATGTTTGCGGTGAAATTTTTAGCGCGAGGCAGAATTAGGGAGGAAGGGACGAAGTCGGTTAATATGCTTAGTAATATACCGCGCCAGCTGCTATAAAACGCGCCACTGACAAAAAACGCAATGCCGCCTCTTATACATAACTGTACACAACAGGCCTTTCGCGCTACTTATGGAGCAAAGAGTGAGACACAAGCTCTTCAGCAAAGCTGGCACGTCTATTTTAGTGCTTCTGAGTTTAGAGTGGCGCACTGGACATGTCACAAAAGCATAAATACTAATGTGGTAAGCTTATAGTTTTTGAGGTACTCTTACTACCTAGTACGCAATTCCACTTTGGTACACACATACCTGTGTGTACCAAACTGTAGTAACCTTCTTTCGACGTAAGCAAGCTGCTTCCTACGATTACGTAGATAAAAATTGCATACTGAGGGAGTCTAGAAGAAAACTGTCAAAGTTTACTAGCTGTTCAAAATGGCGACAAGGCTTCTAAGGATAACGTATTAAGCAAATGTACTTGTATTTATGGCTACTTCTCAAGACTTAATGGTTACAGCGAATTTGACCCCACAATGATGAACAAAGGACACAACAGCGCTGTTGTGTGTTTTATTCTTACTTGTGACGTCAAATGCGCAGTAGTTATGGAAGTCAAAAATTAGCTTGACTAACATACTGTATTCTCAAAGCATGGCTGGTTTTGTTTCACGCTTGCTGGTCTGTTTTCGCAGCGGTGGGAGGCAGCGCGAATACATGAGGAAAAACCCGGAGGGAAAACAGGACTGCCCTGAACCCTAGCGCCGTGAGGTTGCCTGTGAGCAAAAGGGCATTAACCGGTTTGGTCTAGGCTTTCTTATCCATGAAGCGCACATGAAGTTCGAGGTTAGCGTCAAGAAGTTACTTTACAATAGCGCATAGAAATGTTGTGCCTCCATTGTCAGTAGTGTGTCGTTTCTTGGCTTTCGTCCTAATATTGGTGCACTGTCGGAAGGCTCGCAACAACATTGTGGTCAATAAAATGTAATTCTTGCTGAAATTGAAAATTTGGACTTACGATCATCTTGGATTTTCGTTTTGGGTGGCACAATTTTTTACTTGCAAAAATTATATATATATATATATATATATATATATATATATATATATATATATATATATATATATATATATATATATATATATATATATATATATATATATATATATATATATATATATATATATATATATATATATATATATATATATATATATATATATATATATATATATATATATATATATATATATATATATATATCGTCAGCAATTGCGGCATTTATATCTAGGGGCATTGTGAAAGGTGCACTAGCCGGAGAGAAAGAAAATTAATTTGTAGTAGACGGAAGGTGACCTGCCTATTCTAGTTACTTAATGCACCAGAAGTAGATATTCTCTGGACTTTTACGGCTCATCTTAGCGCTAGTCTGAGGTTGAATATTACGAAATTGAGGCTTTTTTTCTTCTTCAGTGGTAGACAAGCAGAAATGATTTCCTTTTATAGATTTCAGCGTGCCAAAGCTACTCAGACTATCAGGGACACCTTAGGGGAGGACCTCAAATAATCCGGTCACCTGAGGCTCTTGAACTTACTTACATGGGCACTTAAGGAAGCACAGTACACGGGTACCCTACGTTACGTCTCCCTCGAAACTGAGCAGTCGCGGGAGGGATCAAATTAAGCCTGCATCCTTGGGATAAGCTGTCTAGTGGCCCAACCACTGAGACACCGCGGCAGGGGACAGAGTATGGACCTATCTATAAACATACCTAATAAACTGCACCACCTGACATAATAGCGCAAGTGGTGCTCTGTGACCTCTGCGGAGCGAAACTAAAAATGCTGGCTTCACGTTTTGTGTTCGTATTCACGTGCGTTAAGGGTAAGGGAGTTGCGCCCAGGTTATAATTAACATTTTTCAGGGGCACCGTTATATGATTGCTTTTTTTTTTATTCTGATTCTGTAATGCACTGATTGAAAATAAGCAGCATTCCGTAGGCTAGCGTGGCGAGAAACGTAACGACCTCCAGATAAACAATAAGCTCATACCTAGAATTAAAGCACTCGGAGTCGCGCTATTTTTTCGAATGTCCCCATTGCGATTTTAGCGCTGGATAAACCACCTGCAAGTGACTTGTTATGTTTATTATTTTCTTTTAACTGTGGAACACCTAAGGTCTGCCTTGAAAGGTATGACACGATATTGTTAATGACTCCAATCAGTGGCCCCTCTTGGTGGGCCCTCGTCCAAGTACGCTCACCCGGCCCTCACTGACATGCACTTTCTACTAGCTTAGTACCTAATCTCCTAAATAATGTCTCAATAATCTCCCAAATATTCATTAGCTTGAAGTCTCTAGATGTCACATTGTGTGAAAAACCACACGAAATACATCTCGTGTAGCATATAGATTTATGGGTTAAAAGCAATTGCCGCCATAATAAGCAAGACTATATCCCACCTGTAGCATACAACTCAGCTCAACTCACTCAACTCAACTCAGCTCAACTAGCATATAGATATCTAGAGAAATAGATATAAAGCCCCGCTTCACCGAGGTACCAGCATACTTGCATCGCGTTGGGATAGTGTGTCCGACTCGGCAGCCAAGGGTTCCAATTTTGATTGGTATACCTCACTTCTATTTCAACTTTCTTTTCAGCGTAGTTATTTAATTAATACTTACATCTCCTAACGACGTTTAAGTCATGTCGAGACCGTGTAATCACTATTATGTTAATGTTTTTTTTAATGTAATGTAATTCCTCCACTCCACATGTGACGTCCAAATTCCTGACCAGTCAGATTTTCTCTACACGCCAAGGGCACCTTCGACCTGCGCCGACTGGTTAGCCGCTGAATAGCAGAACGCTTTAGCTCTAATACTACGCTCCAAGTCTGTTCGCCCTGAACTAGAGCTAGGATGCAACTGAGGTAAGCGACAGAAGTACACAAACACCTCGCACACGCTTGGTAATTCAGCAGGGCTGCGATAAATAAAGAGGCGTTCTGGCACGTACCGTTTTTTCACTCCAGTTTTCCTGATGCCCTTGATTCTTCGCTAATTTACCCCTTGTCAGCTAACCCTAATTTGCAACATCTGCTTTGCTGCCCCTTCTTAGGTGGCCTCTGATTTGATAACAGTACTAGCTCGCATATTAGTGGCGATGCATTTTAAAACCGTTTTACATGAAGCCATAAGCCTCTCATGTATTTTAACTTACAATTTCTTTCTATTTTTTCGAGATCACTAGACCAATAGGTATATATATATATATATATATATATATATATATATATATATATATATATATATATATATATATATATATATATATATATATATATATATATATATATATATACATAAATTTGTGCGCTGCCTTTACTAACCAGAGGCACTGACCTGAGCCAGCGAAAATTGACACGCGATTTTCTCGTTGAGTGTGCGTTACTTCCCGAAACTTACTGAAAAATATTTACGAAAAAGGTCTCGGAAGAACGCGAAATAATATCTGTCTTACAAAGCTGGGAGTAAAACATGAAGAACCTTTTTCGCAGAGAAGAACAAGTTCAGCGCTTTAATTTCCACATGAAAAACAGTGTTTCTTTGCGTTTTTCTTTCTTTTTTTTTCTTAGCAGAACGTACATTTCGGAACGAAAACATGAGCGTACGCGGACTACTACAGGTCAGGAGGAGGGCATGTAAACGCACGCCGAAATAATACGGAGAGGAAGACGAGAGGAATGGGTCGAGGGGACAAAGGCGGAGAGGAGACTAAGGGATGCTTCCGTGAAGCTCTCTGAAGCACCATTATCAGAATCCTATCAAAATCCACGACACCCAAATACCTGCCTGACTCGTTCAGCCCGCCGGTCCATTTTTGTTGTTTTCGTTTTGTTGTTTTTTCTCCTTACTGCTCTCTTTCACCCGTTACTTGGTGCTTGTCAATCGAACGCCCACTGGCTGGCGGCAAAGGAAAAATGGGGCTGCCTTGCAAAAGAGCTGAAACGGCAACAATGGGTGATCGAGCTAAGGTAACAAGGCGCGCCGTGGCGGCGCTGGCCTAAAAGCAAAAGTCAGGAACAAAGCGAACACAAAGAAACCGGGCAACGGACACGGCGCTAGTAGCGGCACCAGCAGCAGCCGCGGCAACGAATGGCCACGCACGCATCCGGTCAGGCACGTCTGTGCCTCGTTGTTGGTCCGGCCGTGCACACCGCGCTCATCGATCCATGCACGCGTCTCTGAAGCTACCAGGAGAGGACTTTGTGCGAGGATGCAAAAAAAATATATAGATTGGGAAACGAGAAGGGTGGTAAAGGGAAAGCCTTCGGCCCACCGGTGGATCTCCTCTGTATAGGCGTGCGGTGGGACCCTTCTATAGGGGCTTCAATATTCGCCATATTCACGTCAGTGCACCTTATGTGGAGGGGGTAATGGCACTTAATTGCTCGCACGTGTCTGTGTGTGGGTGTTAGGCGGTAGGGGTGTGCTCATGTGTGTTTGCGAAAGGAGACCAGAGAGGTCTCGATGGTAGGATATACTTGGGCGGGCAAATATGACCCTATGCATATGTAGGGACGTGGCCGAAGCAGGGGATATTTGAGTTGCTGACTTAAAGCTCAGTGGGATTAAATGTGTATGCAGAAAAAGAGGGGCAAATAAAACCTGAGACGTGAGCTGGTCTAGTTGCAAGGGCGTTCTGAGTTCAATTGGCTAGACGAGCCAGAAAAAGTAGCGTAACTTAAAAAGTAAATAAGGTTATACGACACTAAAAAATAAACCTCGTCCTCGAAACTTTACTATTCGTCTTGAAAGTATGCGAATGCATATACGTATACGTATGTGCCTGCTGTTACTATTATTAACTAAGTTATCTGAATACAGGAGCACAGTAAGTTTCGCTGGCTGTTGAAAAATCACAAGCTTCTCCAAAATAACAGTTTTTGTCCTGTAAAGCAATTCTTGCAAAAAAAGCTCCGAGTGCACACATTTCACTGGTCCGGACGGCGAATGTGTTATCAAAGCTTCGAAAGACGAATGGTCAAGACGGAAAAATGAGTCAGCTTGGAAATAAATTATGAGAATACGTCCATTACCGCAATGGACAATATTTAAGCAGTTAAATGTTGACCACAGCTGCTTTTCATTTGGTTGAAAGAGGCTTCTATACTAAACGCTTGTAAACGTTGTCTGCTTTTAGAGTTTAATCGTTTTTAATTAGCAACTAGATCACTGCACGGGGTTCGAGCCAGCCCGAAAGTCTCTCCGGGATGGGTCGGAACATAAGCTGCTTGGCCGAGCCTGGCCAAGGCCCGAGTCTAAAGTTATGGGCTCGGGCCGTGTTCAGGCCTGTACATAGAGATACGATATCTGGCTTTTCATTCATTATTGTAAAGTGGAGTACACCGGGGGCTTTAAAACAAAGTTATAGTGCTCGCCAGGAATCTAGTCCCGCATCTCACAACTGTGCCACACAACGTTCTGGAGTAGCAGCGGCACTGTTTGAAAAGCAGCAGCGTTGACGTCCAATTAGAAATGTAAGGTTTTTGCTTTATGATCGCGTATATCCAAAACGATGACTCGATCATATATAGGCTACATTACTGAAACTGTGCATTTCATCAAAAACAACTCGGAACTGAAGAATGTAGTACTACTCGGCAGCGATTTCCTCCTAGAGAAAAAAAAAAGTGACAACATCTGCAAAGAAACTGTGCGCAGTTGTGCTAGGTTGGAAAGCGACAAACTGCATCGGTAAAAGTAGTAAATTTGCCACTGATACTCAGGTACTTCACGAATAAAAAGCATATCGCGCGAATATTTCCACAGACAGCTCAGCAATCTCTAAACTAAAAGGGGGCTGCATATTTTCTTTTTTTTTTTTTTTTACGCTTACGTGTCAGTGGGTAAACTTCACAAATGTGCGAAATTTCTATGGTCACACATTCGATAACTGAGCATGCTGAGTCAAACCAATCGATCAATCGCTTATAATACAGCTTGCAAAGCGTTGTTTCGTTACATCCTTTTTTTCTTTTTTTCAAGAGGAAAAAACCGCGATGAAATGTAAATTTTTTATTAAGTGTATTTTTGGTTGCTGCGTAGTCTCATAATCAAGTAAATTTTTGTTTTTCATCTGTCATGCGTATTTAATTTTAATACCTATCCAACATATTTAGGCATGGCTTATATTGCCATATGATTGTGAGGCACGCCAGTTTTAGTATTTTTGAATTTATAATTTTTTACTCGAAGCAGTTTTGAGATAATAACGTAATATAATTGTTCATAATTATTATACTTGTTCATGGTTATATACTGCCAAGCTCTTTTGCTTGAGAATTCATATTTGCTTTTTTTAAAGAGTTCGAAATCAATTGAAGATATAACCCAGTCGAAAAAAACTACAGAACTGTGTCAAAAATACGACAAAATATCCTGTAGTTCTGTCGTAATCATCAGATCTTTCTGTAGTTCTGTAGTACTTTTCTGTAGTTATGTAGTCTTTCTGTAGTATATTTCTGTTGTCCGTAGTTCTGTAGCATGTTTCTGTTGTAACTACAGAAATTTCTGATGTTACTACAGAATGTTCTATTGTCACAACAGGTTTCCCGTCAAAAACCGCACAGAAATTTTGTCGCAACATCAGAAAATGCTCTGTCGTTTTTCCGACTGGGAAGCAGGCTTCTTAACATGGCACGCTTTCACCTATACTCGTTTTAAATGAAGCTTATTGTCACAATTAGTCAGCGCTAATTGAATATTTAATTGCTGGCTTCATACGCATGACCTATTTTGTACTGAGGCAGGAGGGCAGGCACTATTGGCGTCTACTCCTCCGGTGTTCTTCAGCGCGGTTCACGTGATACATATTTTGCAGTGTAATATAATTATGACGCGGTTTGTGCATGATATTCTGGTTCACCAGTTATATTTCAACTGGTCTCATTTACCCGTTGATTCTTTGTCATTCAAAAATACATCTGTATGCTAGTAAAATACATTGGGGAAGAGTACATTGATATAGGACAGTTACATGTTTTCAAACACACACCACCAAATAAGCAAGCTTCATGGCTTTTCGTCTTTATTGATAGGTGGCCAGTCGGGCCATGAATTCAGTCAGTAACATTGTGTTCATTTCCCGGCCGAGAGGACGTTTAACATTTACACATTGAGGGCCATAAAATGAAAACTCCTCAAGGAGCGCAAAGTGATTGATCATGCCTTGCTCTTAGAAATTGCAAGCGCCTTTTACTTTGCCTCTACGCATCTACGAGGTCACTGCTGAAACACCGACCAGAAAGACACGCCTCGTTATAACTTCATCATCATCATCATCATCATCAGCCTGAATATACCCACTGCAAGGTGAAGGCCTCTCCCATATTTCTCCAATTAGCCCGGTTCTGTGCTAGCTGCATCCACTTGACCCCTGCAAACTTCTTAACCTCATCCGCCCGCCTAATTTTATGCCACCCCCTGCTACGCTTTCCTTCTTAAAAAAAAAAAAAAAAAAAAAAAAAAACGAATTTCTTCAAGGGCTACTGCGATTTCATCTTCTTTGCCGGTCATTTCTGTACTTCATCGCAGAGCAGTACATGGGAGTCTTACGTTTCGGCTGCACCGTTTCGGCGGCTTATTTCGGTTCCACCAAAACCTAGCCTTCGAACCAATGTGTCTCCCTGTGCAAAAGTCGAGCGTTCAATCCACCGGGCTGCCGCTGCAGGGAATTCGCCGAGAAAACGTCGTCTTTTTTTGAATTATAAGCGATGCGTGGCCTCTCAAATACAGGTAAATAAACGATAAGCCTTCATTAAAACAAATTTGAGGACGATGCGAAAAGCTGTTGTGCCATCTACGCAGGGCCTTTGAATTCTTCGATCCAGACTAGATTTTGTCAGTCGGGCTAAACTCAGTACCTCCCCTATGATGGCCATCAAAGAATTATCTTTCATCATCGCACAATGCTAAAGTACCCACACGGAGAGTAGTTATGTATGCACATTTCTGGCTTGCACAATGATTTGATTTGAGGTGGTAATTTTAACCCTCTTCCAAGGCATGTTATACGCAACGTTACTTACTGTAAGGATAAGTTACGATAGCTCATTTATTTTAGGTGCGGAAGGCAGGAGCATGCACTGACCGAAAGCTATGTTACCCATGACGGCGAAGCAACGCGCGCCTCCAAAGCTGCTCCTTATCTAAAGTTGCCTCTGAGATAAAATTGAACCATTTTCGTAGTGAACAAAGGAAGATTTTTTCGGACGCACCGTCGTGTGCTGCACCTGAGATTTTTTGTGCTACATAAGCAGAGTGGTGGTGCAAATTATTTCTACTTAATTTACGCAAAAAGCATTGACAAATAGAAATTATATTCTCGCAAGAACAATTGTGCTAACAGTTATGGTTAGAAAAACAACTATGCAGTTTTCAGATTTTATTTTTTGGTTTAATAGCTCACTTTGTGCCCGAATTTTGGTGGAGAAGAGCGCCCATTTTTTATCCCCCGAATGTTTGCAAAAGAATAATGCGCGAGGAAAGGAATCCTGAAATAAACACGGAAAAGGGAGTGTATGAAAGTTTCCTCGGCTGTAAATGACCGTACAATCTAATGAAATAAAGTATAATCTATAGAACCAACAACAAAGCTGCTTTTAATTATTTATTTTACTCCATTGTTGCCAGCTAATTACAGTCTTTTTTTTTTTTTTTTTTGCGGCTTTAAGACTACTCAATGCGTCCCCCAGGCAAACTTAGTGTAGTGCCTCTAAAATACCCGCACCTCTTCTTTCTGGCCAACCTCGCGCGACAGGTGGCGTGGCTTCGCGTAGAGAGCAAGACGATCCTGACGATCCACAAGAGCGTCATCACGCAGAACTACCGAGTCCACCTGAGCTCCTCGGACCGCACCTGGCTGCTGGTCATAGACAGCGTGCAGGAGACGGATCGCGGGGGTTACATGTGCCAGGTCAACACGGTGCCCATGCGGAGCCAAGTCGGATACCTGGACGTGCTGGGTGTGTATGCGCCGCTGCCTCTCTCTAGCGCCTTTCAATTGATTTGCTAATTACACTTTTTCTGCCAGTTAGTGCATAAAAACCAAGCAGCAAGTAAGGACGACAACAAACCTTGCTCATTCGGGGCTGTATTCGAACTGGGTACGATCTTCCGTCACCGTTCAAAGCTTCAGGCTTTAACATATACTACTTTTCAGTTGAACCATTTATGGGGAAAACCTTTACAAGTTGAACATGATCACAAAATGTTTCTGCATTCAAAACGTACCGCTACAAACATTTGTCTTCTCCTCGTGTTCATTTATTGAAGGACCACGTGTGCAATTACAGCGCAACGACACCAACGATTCCATGGCCGCGAGAACATTTCCGGATGTCGTTTATTCACTGGCTAGTTTCGTTTATGGAGTTTAATGTCTCAAAGCGATTCATGCTATAAGAACCACCGTAGTGAAGTGTTCTGGATAACTTCGACCACTGGCGTATTAGTCTATCCCTGCGGACAAAAGTAAACGGACCACGCTATTTGCTTCTAAAATTTTCATGCGAGGCATATTTGAAACTGACAGTCGTGGTATATGTGTGAACCGGTGGTTGACGCCAGTTCCCTTTTACTTGGACAATTATTGTTTACCCATCTCCTGTGCAGAAACGCGTAATTTTGATTTGAACGAAAAGGCATGCTTTGTTGACTTATTTCCGCACCTGTACATATCTTGGTATCACACAGTGCACTGATTTATTTCGTTTCGCCTCCATGGCAACACGGCCGCTGGGACCAGGATCGAACACGGGTTGCCAGTGGTCCCTAACCACTAAGCCACGATGGCGAGGCTAATATCTTGGATAGTTGCTTATCAATGGCATAAATCTTACCAGTGTGCAAACTTACTTCACATGAAGGTGTAATAATAAGAGCGTGGGACGCTAGTAGTACGTCATGACTAGGTTCTCCGTTTGCTGGCGATGATTTTAAATCGAACTTATACCTAATTCGATACCAGTAATTGATTCCCGCTAATAAACCACATTTTTTATCGAATTTGGAAATTGATTACTGTATTCAACATGAATGCTGTGCTGTCAAGAATCCAATTTTTTTTTTTCAATAAACTATTAGTAGTCCCGCCCTAGTAAAGCAGTGGCTAGGGCACTCGACTGCTATGCCGAAAGATCAAATCAAATCAAATTAATCTTTATTCAGCATCATTGAAGTCGGAGGGCACATTGAAAACCTCAGATAGTTGTCTGACGCGGACTGTGCCCCCTGTAAGCGGCCGCCACGGTCGGGATCGAATCCCGACCACGGTGGTCTCTTTTGGATGAAGGCGAAAAGCAAGGTGCCCGTGTGCTGTGCGATGTCAGTGCACGTAAAAGAACCGTAGGGGGTCGAAATTTCCGGAGCCCTCCTCTACGGCTTCTCTCATAGCCCGAGTCACTTTTGGACACTAAACCGCACAAACTAAACCAAATAATTTTTTTATATTTTTTCTCGCTAAAATGTTGCTTTAAAAAATTGAAGCCGGTGCTCTATTTTTGAGAACCGGAACACAAGGGCAAAACACGGCTGTAGTATATGATTTCCTCTCTTTAGAGCGATAAAGGCCGAGCTTAAGAAATACCGCTAGCTCGCGATGTTGCACGCGCGTGCAATTTCGGCAGGCCTGCATTTCACTAGCCTCGTGTTCCACGGTTCTAATTTTGCATTTCACCATTGTGGCACAACTGAATATCATGTTCATTGAGGTTGGCCTTTGTTCTCTTTAAACTGCGAGCAACAGCGAAAAATATCGATCAGCATAAACAGACGCAGGTGAACTTACCAACTATAACAAACTATATATATCGTCACGTAGTGGTGACGAGGTCGACGACACAAATGAAGGGTCGATGATTGCACTAAAGAAACTCTTTATTTGGGCTGACTTGCGCCCGCAAAAGAACTAAGCAACTCGGCGGCGGCGATAGCAACAAACGCGCTCGTCGGTCGTCGGACAAAGAATGCCCGTTACACTCGGCAACGCTCAATTTAAAGGCTGCCAGAACAATCTAGATAACGTCGCTAACAGCTACCAGCACGGGCTGGAACATCGTGGAAAGACACCCGAGTGGCCGGAACCTTCGAGACAGATCTCGGTGCGTCTTGCGCTACAACAAAAACTGATAAAGTTGTGACTCGCGACATCGAGCAGTAACAAACAAAGTTTACGGAACTGATACGCGGTCCAGAATCAGAGTGATAAGCTTGTATGCCGGCGGCTGTTCAAAAACAACAAATACTGTTTTGAAGGTTTCGCGGCATTACTATATCAAGCAAGCCACACGAACTCGTTCACATCCGTGTATATTTCGACTGTGATTACAAAAGGTCATGCTTTTCAGTACAGAATTACTAGCGAGTCCGTAGAATCCGCAACATCTTTCAAATACCTAGATTTCACATTATCCAACAGCCTAACATTGAATGTATGGGCTAATAACGTGATAAAATCAGCTAACAATACGCTGGGATTTATTAAAAATGACCTTTGTCTCGGCCCTCGCAAGGTGTGAAATCGCTCGCCTACAAGTTACTCGTTCGGCCAAACTAGAATATACACACGCCATATGGAACCCGTCTATGTTAGTATTCCAAACGGCCTACAAGCCGTCAAAAATCATGCTACAATTTTATTAATTCTTTTGACTCTCATGAAGGTAGTATTTTAGCCACAAAAACTAAATTTGTGACTGCCACCTCTTTCTTTGCGTCATCGCATAGTAACTCTATCGCGGTACCACAAGTTATATTGCACATAACTTGGGCCCCTTGCATCATGCCAGCCTCGTACACCTCTCACCTCATTAGCCATGCGCTTAACGACTTTTTGTCCACGTGCCCGAACTGTTACTTTTGCAGCCTCCTTCTTCCCACGAACCCCGCCGTAGTGGTGCAGTGGTTAAGGCGCTCGACTACTGCTCCCAAGAATTCGGGATCGAATAGAGGCCTAGTCGGCTGCTTTTCGATAGCAATGCTGTAATGGCGGCTAGTTGGTTTTCCATCATCATGTAGGCGCGCTGAACTTTAACAATTAATTCACCAACACCAACACCACCAGCACGTACCAGTCTTGTCTTGTGTTGGTGTTGGTGAATTGTCTCGAGTTAAAGTTCAGCGCGCCTACATGATGATGCTTTTCGATGGCGGCGAAAAGCAAAGGCGTCCTTGTGTTGTGCACTATCAGTGCACGTTAAAGAACCCCAGGTGGTCAATATTTCCGGAGCCCCCTACTACAGCGTTTCCCGCAGCCTGAGTCGCTTTTGGACGTTGAAACATGTAAAGCAAACCAAACCATCCTTCTTCCCACGTGCCGCTAAAGATTCTAATAGTTTTCCCCGACATATCGTCTACATCATCATCATCATCATCATCATCATCATCATCATCATCATCATCATCATCATCATCATCATCATCAGCCTGACTATACCCACTGCAGGGCGAAGGCCTCTCCCATATTTCTCCAATTAACTTGGTTCTGTGCTAGCTGCATCCACTTGGCCCCTGCGAACTTCTTAACCTCATCCGCCCATCTAACTTTCTGCCGCCCCCTGCTACGCTTTCCTTCAGCAACATTTGTCCGTTATGATTAGCGCAAAATTCAAATAAACCTTCTTTTTATATCAACACATGTGTGATTGTTATGCACGTTTTTCTGATGCTTCCAACCCTCATGTAATACCCCAGCCGAGGGGTTTTTAAATCAAATAAAATTCAATCCAGTGAAAAGCAACGCAATAACAATCGTTTTGGCTAGTCAGCAACTTATCATGGGCTGCAAATGAGCACTGAAATCAGTTATATTTCTGAATAAATAATAGTCATCTCAATACATTACTGATTTTATATAACACGTCTACAACACTGTGTGAGCCAAATGTCCACTAGTAATAATGGACTCTAGAATACCGAGCTTTATTGTCTTTTGCGACGGCGAAAAGCTACGCATAAAGAGCGTTTTCCATGGCGCCCATTCACGTTGCAAATCCGCCTGAGTGCCCTCTTACCATGTCTTTCGACATTTTTGTATATTGTGACAGGTGATGCCGAGAATCGATTTTAACCTGAAAAAATGTGCGTAACGTAATACTACGCAAATTCCTTTCTAACTGCGCAAACAGGTTCTAGCGAGGGCGCGCTCGGCGTCGTCGCCCACTTAACTGCGAACAAAAATCTGCCCTGTAAAGGCAAGGCCGGAGTGCTGGGGCTCTTAAGCACGATCGGTCTTCCCATGTCTTAGTAATCTGCGTTGGCGCTCAATAGATCGCCTACAGGGCCATCAAAGACAGTCAAGAGGGTTAGCGGCAAGTTATTGCTGTAGTGCAGATCAACTATTTGCTCAATTCACCTATATATTACTATTTTTTTTCGGAGTGGAATTAAACGGGTAACTCGGCTGCCTTTTGCTTCTACCACATAAAATTTTCGGCGCCGACCGCTACGTGAGTGAACTACTAATGAAAGACGCCTAAGTGAAGCAGCGATGCGCTTAAAGAAAAGAGCTGAAAAGAAACTCCATAGAAACCGTCCGAGAGGCAAATTAGCTTAAATTGAATAAGTCCACGGCAACCCGCGTTTCATGCACCCTAATCTGCACCGCATGTCCCCACAGTGTTTATTACTTCCGCTCCAATTAAAGCGGCGCGACTCATCTGTGGCCTCCCTTCGTGCGCGTTCCGTCAAACGGAGCGCAAAACCAAAGACACGGAACTCAGTTTGCGGCGGCCGTGGCGTAAGCCAAGGGGAAGAAAAGGGGATCCACGCTGGAACGCAGCGCTAGACATTTTTTTTTTCTTCTATTTCCCGCTCAACTTCGCTCCAAGGACAAAGATAAATCAGTTGTGGCCCACTCTTTGCCAGTAAAGAAGACGACAAGATAAAGTGTCTGAACCAGAAGAAAAGAGGCACCGCAGGTAAGAAAAAGAGGGACTGCTCTGCTTGCTATACGCAAAAAGAGACTCGAAGCGGCATCGAAAGACAAAGCGGCCATTATACCCCGCGAATCCTTCAAATAAATCCCTCTTTTTGGTTTAAATTATTGTTCCCGAAAGACGACACCCCACTGTCGTCGTTGTCCCCGGCTCTTCCGCTCCACCTTCCACTCTCCTCTCTCTCTTCTCATCATCCTCCGCTTCCTTCATTCCCCCACGTCTCCTCCCGTACCTATATACTGCCGAAAGGAAGCAGTAACAGACGCCACCTCTTTGCCGATCCACTTATAAGGAACAAAGCGAGAGCGAGAGATCGGTAAGAAGCTGGAGACGGGAGGACACGCACCGGAAAAAAAATTACCAAAAAACGAAAGGCCGAGATAGCGGGAGCGGGAGAGGCGTATAGCCTAGCTAGGAGCGCTGTGCGGGAAGATGTGAATCCCAAATTAGATTGTCTCAGGGTCTTTTATTTCTTTCCCGTCTTCTCTTAGCCTATCACTGCGCTCTTGGCTTCCTGTCCCATCTCTTCCCCCTTCCATTCTTGCTTTTATTTCCCTAACTCTGTCTCCTCCTCTTTAAGCTTCATCCACGGCACCCCGCTTTTCCCACACTTCCCGCAGTTCCGAGCGTTCCGCTCCTCTTCGGGTTCGGTTCCGCTCCGCCTGGCAGCGTCGCGGCCAGAGACACAAACCTTTCTTCCCCCTTTTTCCCCGGCTTCCCCAACCAGTTCTGCGCCTTCCTACATGCGGCGTGGCTCCGCACCTTCAGAGGCAACAATTGGGGGAACCACTTCATTGCGGATCCCTAATTTGATTTGGCTAACAAAGATGGCAGCACCCTTCCACCTTCCCATCTCGGCCATTCTGCCTTGAGCTTGCAACGAACAACGGTCCCGATCTTGCTCAGCCGTCCTCCGCGTTTTCCCCTTTTACCCACGCGCGCCCTCTTGCACCCGTTTCTCCATAAGCAATTCCGGTCTCTGTCGGCGTCGCTGACGCCTTTTCGGAAACATGAGCACGACGGCTGGCTTGCTGGCAGAGCTGGGCGATTCTGGCGTGTTTGTATATTCTGGATGCAAAGGCTACACACACGGGGCTTTCTGTCGGGTTTCGACTGGAAAGCGCTTGGGCCCTGCGCCGCTCAAGCCAGCTGTCGCGTGACGTCCCCTTCTTTGCAGGTGACTAATGTCTCCACGCCTGGTATGGTAATATGCAAAAATGTAGTATAGTACTGGCATTAAACTGATATAGTTTTGGTACCGTTTTTCTTCCTAGAACTTCTAGAGCAGAAAAGTTTGATAGGTGCGTAGCGCCAGTAGTAACGCACTGAACAGTAGAATTCTCGCGATTGTTTTTGTGCCAAGAATTTGCCATTTGCGCCATTGTTTCGGCGCGAGCGTCTGCCGCAGAGTAGTTTGAGCAGGCTTTTTGGTATAATAAGCATCATTTTTTGTTAAACAATTGATAGCGGACGCTCTTTGCAGCCGAGCAGTTTGCACGTATACAAATGAATTCATTCTATCTTTGAGGCCAACCTTTTCTCACTGAAGGTGACAAACACCGTATTGTAAAAGAATGTAAATTTTCACTTATGCGCCTATAGAAACTTCGACCCATATACTATCACAACTTCCCGCCTGAAGGTATCTCGCGAAACTTCAATACAGAGCTGGTGTCTCCTGTCAGCAAGGGTTTAGTGTATTGCGACTCCATTGCGTCTAAGCATTTGTTGGTTGGGCTTATTAAGCCCATGCACGGTTCAGCCTCAAATATGACTTCACGAGATTAGTTAGACGCGAAGAAACTGGCTACAGTGCGTCTACACATTTACAGCTTTTTCTACCATCCCTATGTCCGCTTTCTACGCCGTTCTTAACGGTTCAATGACAGTAGATCTTGCCACAGCTATGATTCTCTGACAAGGGTCGGGCTAACTTATGCCACCTCCACATGCACTTAGGGGCATTCTTAATTTCGTCGGTACTGAAGATACCAGCATTATGTGCTTCAAAAACCGTTTTAATATTGTGTTTCTTGGATTACATGTCAAGCATGGAAACTATGTCTTTTGTTTTGTTATGAGTTTAGCACAAAGATTCAGTGTAAGATATGCTCGGTCACTGGCTCGTTGTCAACATATTTTTGCGATTACATTGCACGTTTTTACACTGAGCCTTGCAAATGTGCAAGGAAATAACAGAGCTCACTCACTACATCATCCGGACGTCTCATTTCATCCACATGCATTATTGACGGAATCGCACGTTGTCAGCTTTAGGAGATTGGCCGACATCAGGTGCCAGTTTTTTGCTTGGCATCGGTCATAAACTCAACTACAACGAACGCGAGCTTCATGCTTTTTTGAATACCGGATAAAATAATTTGAGACCTTACAACTTCAATGCAGTTATCAAACATATCACAAACCTTATATGCGCACGAGGTATATTTGCCAGTCAAAAAGCTACACAACCGTGTCAACAATTTCACAAAATAAGCTGTAGTTCTGTCGTAACGCCACAGTTTTTTGCAGTTGTGTAGTGCATTTCAGCAATTCTGTAGTCTTTTTCTGTAGTACTTTTATGTATTTTGTAGTTCTGTAGCAGTTAATTTTACTCTTCACCACAGAATTCTCAATTATCATGCTACTAGAGAAATTTCTGCTCACCTGCAGCGGTGGCTCAATGGTTAAGGCGCTCAGCTATTGGTCTGAAGTTCCCGGGTCCGAACCCGACCGCGGCGGCTGCGATTTGATGCAGGCGAAACGCAAAGGAGCCCGTGTGCAATGCGATGGCAGTTCGTATTAAATGTTCTCAGGTGGTCTAAATTATTCTTGAGCCCTTCGCTACGGCATCTCTTTCTCTCTTTGTTCTTCACTCCAACCGTGATCGCTACCCTTACAACGCAGCTCAGGTGTCCACGACGCTATGTGACAGATACTGCGGCTTTTCAGTAAATAATATTTAGATCTACGTTGTCGCAACAAGTTCATGTCAAAACGCGCGCATAAATTCTGTTGTGACAACAAAACATTTTGTTTTTTTTTTTTTTCGACTGGACTGTCGCTCTTCTCTATCTCTGCGTTCCGCAAGCCGCAAATGACAAAAATCTCGAAATGCTGAAACACATCATCCTTTAGCGGCCATCATCATTATCACCATACGCGTCGCTAGAAGTGCCGATACCATCAAAGAGAATTCTTCCCTCCATTACTAGCTGTTCAGGATTCACGCTAGCAGAGAAAATTTCAGAGATCGAACGGACACCGAGCAGAAAACTACGTTGGTGTGTATCGGTAAGATACAACCTCCTAAAACGAAAAGACCTCTTACTGAAAACAAAGCTCCTGTAAGGTAGAAAAGGACGAAAATTAAATGGCAGCTATAACCGCCGCAATCCATTCTCGCAAGTACAAGCGCTGTCACGGACACATTATCTCGGAAGCTGACAAATATGCTTTTCGGGTACGCGTCTGGTTGTGCAGCACGTCATATCTTTGAAGCTACTTGAAGTACTCACAATAATAATATGACAGAATGAAATCCTACACATGGGGCGCCACAGACGGCAACTCCCATATCAGTATGTTTCTGTTTTGCTCGATTAGCGGCTATGTGCTTTGTATGCCCACGTGTTTTCGCCTTTCGTGTGCCTCCAGTTTACAATCGCGAAGCAGCAGGAGAATTCCAAGTTTTCCTTCGCCGAAGTTCATGCCTCTGAAATTAGGTGGCCCCGTATGAAAAAAAAAAAAAATATTATAAAACTTATGCAGGATTTGGTACGCACGTTCATTTGCAAGATGAATATGCATGAAACCAGGTGGGTCTCCTATACAGGCTGTCGCCATATTATGCGACCATCTTGTTTGCTGGAAAAGTAAAAGGAGGTTGGCGTAAAGTTCGACTCCTTAAAATTGTAAAATACCACTATGACCCCCCCCCCCCCCCCCCATACCCACAAAACGAAAATAAAATCGAAATATTTGATAAGCTCAGCATCTGGAAAACAGAAACCTCGGCGAACACTATACTCTGCAGAATACTCACACATAGCGGCTCCAAGTAAACTGTAAACAGTAGTGGACGTAACAATTAACACCCTTGATCTTTCAAAGGGGATAACATTGACGCGAGCTGTGAGAGGCAACCATTGAAATAGCAACTATCAAAAATAAAGCAAGGTGGAGCAGTTACAGCGGCAAAGATACATTGGTTTGGTGACTACCAAGGCAACATTAAAGCAAGAGAGGTCTAAGAAAAGGAAAAGAAAACTGCGACAAACCCGATCAAAAGCTATTGCCAAGGTCAATTCGAAACCATGGCAGCCTTTTACGAGAGTTTCTATACAGCTGTGAAGACTCTATGTAGGTACGGAGACCCTCAAGCAGCAAGTCTGACGAGGCGCAATCACCGTCGAGATTGAAAATTCCAGCTGTTTGCAAACCGTACGTTTTTAACATCTTTAAGTCCTAATGCCTAATGGGCTCTGCATATCGGCAATTTTCCTTCTTCAGCACTCTTTTATATCAACGAAACAGTACTATATACAGGTTTTCTGTGAAAATCGGAAGCATAATTGGGTCAAAAAGGGCTTAAATGACTTGTACAATTCACCAAAAACGCCGCCGGGGTTTCGCGTTATGAAAAAATGGTACATGTCATTATAAATCTTCTCCATTTCAGCTAGAGCTAAAGACCGACTTATCCAGCACCAGTCGTTCTGACAAATGCGCTCTCCTGCTCAGAAAGAAGCTGAACAAGAAAGTCGAAGCACGCCACATCCTCCGCATCAATGTCGTGGGAAGAAGCTGAGAACAGAGTCACATTATACTTCACGAATTCCGACAGAAATCAGATTGTGTCAGCGACTAAAGTACTACTGCATTAAGTGCTAAGGCCTCAGCAGTCACCTCCTCTAATTGCGAGGTGTAAGTGGCTCGAGATTGAATACGGCAGTCCTGTATCTTTCCAAGTCCAACTGTTCAAGCTGCTACTTCACACCTGCACATTCTAATGAATACAAGCCAGGGGCCTCAAAATCAGGGTGACAAAGGTTATAAAGGGTATTTATTAGCTGCTCCTTATCAACTCTTCCAAACAAGTATCATCTTATTGATCATTTTCAGCAGCTGTGCTTTGCGATTTCTGCCTAAAGCCACGCCCAACGCAGAAATTGCTTTTTTTTCTTTGATTGCATAGGAACACAGGCACAAACAAAGTACTGAAACGTACTCGTATCTCGAATCACTTTGCTACATACCGCTACCTCACTATTCCTCCGCACTTTATCACTATCACGAATATCAAAATTCTGTAGCGCACAAACATCGAGATAGGACAGTCATTCAGAAGGTTCGTTCAGCGCAGCAAGTGCTTCGCGCACCAAAGTGTACTGCCCTCAAAACACATACTTCGATTACTGTCGTGTTTCGACATGTCTGTAGGTGACACGGCTCTTCCAGAGACTGGATGCTCCCAGCAACACAGAGAGCCCAAGGCAAATTGGCTGGTTTGGTTTAGTTTATGGGGTTTAGCGTCCCAAAACGACTCAGGCTATGAGAGATGCCGTGTTGGTGGGCTCCGGAAATTTCAACCGCCTGGGGTTCTTTAACGTGCACAGACATACGGGCGCCTTGCTTCTCGACTCCATCGAAAGGCGACCATCGCGGCCGGGATTCAATCTCGCATCCTTGGACACAGTCGTCGACCGCCCTAACCACTACACCACCATGGTGGGACTAAGGCACATTGGCTTTTCTTCAGCAGACGAATATATTGTAGTACACAAGGCCATTTCAATGCCTTTTTAGGCGTTCGTTTTTATATATGTTCTGGAAGAACATCGCACGAATACACTGAATGGCGCATTGATCAGTGGTCCTCAGGCTATTACATAGGCGGCAGTCGATCGCCCATGATCAAGCATCTCCTTAGCGTTGAAGCCATGTCTGCATAAGCAGCGGCGAATGCGCCATTTTAAAAAAAGAACGTCTTCTGGGCAGAGAGGACGCCATTTTTCTTAACGCATTTTGTTAAAGGTACCCCTGATAATTCTGCCGTTGTAACGGTACAGGAGACAAAGGCTCAGCAACAACCTAAATCATGTGCCTTGTGAAGAATATATAGAGGTAATCAATAGAACCACGCACAGCAAGACACCTGAAGGTGTCAGCGACTCCCTTAAAACGGATCTCCATAGAGACCTTTCACGAGAGAATCCAGTAGAGATGAATAGGTAAGGAGAATGAGCACTTAAGGGCCTAATGATCACAGCTATTAAAATGAGATGTTTTTCTGATATGAAAAGCGAATAACGCAAAACAATTTGATGAACGAATAAGTGAACAAACCCTATTCCACCAGAAATCAGAGGGAGAAACAAGCTTTCACGGCATTTGACTTCCATTGAAAGCAACACACAAATGTTGCATTCTGCACATCACCTGTGACTTGTTTTGTCGCATTGTGCAAGGCTTGGAGGACGTAGGCATGCTTTGCGACGAAAAAAAAAAAGCATTGCGTACCTGTGTCAGAGAGTAATGAGAGTCCTCGACCAATTCAAAGTCGTTTTTATCTCTTTATAGAAAAAGGCTAACGAATCCCAGTTGGTTGCATTGTTTCGAGCCAGTACAGGGCCCCCAAGTACTGAATATTTCCATAGTGCCAGCTAATTCACCAAAATAGCTAGGTCTCAAACCTCAACGACCCAACTAAAGACTTTTGGATTTATCTAAATATAGAGTCGCACTTTATACTTTCCAAACTTCTGAGTCAAACTTAAAGACTCAAGTACGCTCTTTTTTACGAACAAAATAAAATGGCATAAAACTCTCGCCTAAAATTTTGATTTCATAACGAGGTAGCTGAAACCAGTTGTACATTTAGTGTTAATGACATGGAGGCCAAGTGGTTTAAGACGTGGGGCAAATAATAAAAGCGACAGTGTACAAGATTGGTGAACTGACTATTTTAGTGGCACAAGGTTGTTTCCTGGTTAACTATTATTCCTGTAAAAGAATTATAGGACCGTTTAATGCTCCTCAGGAAACCATCGCCCACATCTTCAAGCTTTAATACCGCAAACAAGAAGTCCTGACAAGCTTTAGCAAACACCTCTGCAAAGCCAATTTGAATAAGAGATTTTTAAGTGATCAATGCAATCTAATACTACCTTCAATAGCAGACATTGAATACAAATGTGAGAACTAATACTACAGTCTAATACCACAGACCTGATTCGAGCCATGACAGCTAGCTGCAGGTGACAACAAAGAATGTTGGCGAATAGTTTATAATCTACATTACATAAAAATCACCAATATCCTCCTGCGGTTTTCAGCCGTTTAGTATTGGTGCTTTTTGAAGGCCATGAATGGTATTTGTGCTTTTTCTATGCCATGAATAGAAAACTGTAATCAAGTGCCTGACATCTTTAAGGGCTTGGAAAACGAAATTTACTTTTTGAGCTCGCTATTAAAACCATCAGAAGCAGTCTGATTTTTACCTTGCAAATATCAAGCAATATATTTAATTTTGTGCAGTGTGACAGGGCTCCCTAATGCATACAGCACACCACTCGTCGCCAAGTCTAAGAAAAGACTCAATGAAGAAAGTGAAACCTAATCCCAAAGTTTATCTCCACAACCCCCAAACGCCATCCAGTAATTGTCGAAGAAATTATCAAGAATACCAGGCACACCACTTCACGTTAAAAGTCGATATTAAATTTGAATTATTTACTTCACACGAGCATTTCTCCTTTCGTAGCTCAGAAACCGAAGAGGTAGTTGCGTATTTGGAAACGCCCTAGATGAAGACCGTGTCAAGGTTTTCGCCTTTTATTTACGAAATCTTCAAAAACAGCACATTCACGTCATTTATTTTTGTAATGAAGACACCTGGAGTAATTCTATACAGCTCACGTAGCTCTGTATAGTACATCTGAAACCACCAGGGAACTCTCACTTCAGGAAAGCTGTTCTTGCTGACACTTCGAAAGCCAGGTTCTGGTCTATTATTTAAATAAGTGCCACATTTAAAAAACATAGCGATCATCAAGTGACCATGTGTCTCTCAAGCAAACAGATACAAGTTGAGAACTTTCATATAAAAACAGACAGTCATTAACCTTCCATACCTCTCCATCCAAGGCAGGGTTGCCTCCCCTATCTGAAGAGATGCCATACGGTGATCACGGTTGAATATGGACTGCACCCAGTAACCAAACAAACTTCGTAACGTGTCTGTAGAAAAGTAAGTTCTCTCAAACTTGAATCCACCGCAACAATGCAAATGCGTTAAATGGATACTGTCGACTCGTTCTTTTTCGATATCGGGAAGGCTGTGCCCCTTTATCAAATCAGTCAATAAGGCAGCACCAAGGCTATGACGTTTACTTAGCACTGTTCCATCGATGTGCTTTTCTACATACGGGACTTAAATTCCTCTATAGCATACTTTTTCAATTGGTTGCCTAACTAATGACAGAGAGAAATGTCCTCTATTTTGTTGTTTACAGGTGCATAACTGCTAATAGTTCGCATCTGTACAATTGAAGCTGCGAGACCACAGCCTACAAATCGCCCCTCATCATCTAGTCAGTATGCCACGATTGTCACCTCCCATGTTTTTGGTGGCCAGGAATAGCGCATACCATCCAGATGAGTATCTCATAGAGATAACGATAAAGCTGTACTTAGGCAAAAATGCTTCAAGAACTGCTTTTTGCCGAAACTGTATTTATGATTTTTGTTTGCTTGCATAACTGCGCTTGCAGACAGCAATATTTTTCCCAGGCGTTGAGACTGCAGTCATTGTTAAACGACTGTTCTGCAAGTGGGCTGAATCTTTTTGCTAGCTTTTAGGCCGTGCCACCAATCTCCCGCATTTTAATAAGCATAGAATGTTCAAGACATACGTCACAACAGCCTAATTTCTACTGCTCGCTATTTTATCATCTTCTCAGTACTCACGTAATATTTACCGCAACTATATAGCACATCAATTCTTAGCATAATGCTAAATTCAGCTTCACGTCCGACCTGAGGAAAAGCGACACAGATAGATATTTTCGGGTACGGGTAACATCTTTATCATGTGTGAACACTCAATAAAGCGTCGAACGAAGAACAGATAGATCAGTTCGTACTAAAAAATACAACAGCGATAAAAACGGAAGAAACTGCTCAAAACAGGCCTTCCATTTTCCTTTATTAAGAATACATGGTTCGTCCCTTGCCACTCGTAGTACGTCGTGAGAGTGGCTCGGCGATGTGAGTGCCGGCACTACAGTCTCAACCGCGCTCGAGCATTCCTGATATTATTCTACGCCAGCACCCTCAGTCCTCAAAAGCATCGCTATACTACGTGGTACTAGATTGCTAAGTGCAGGTCAGCGTTCGCCGTGACAGCTGAGCCGTCGGACTCGTGGTTGAGATTACTGGCTGTAACAAATGAAGCGGAAGCTTCGACAAGTGGTGCTGGCTTCAAGTGAGCATCGCTCGCCTCTCGCCAACAATAACAGTGTCCCCCTTTTGGACATTGTTTGCGTCATTTTTCTTTCTGGTGACATAGGATAAACTCGGTTGGAATGACGAGGGCGGGGCAAAAAACCTCCTCAACTTCGAATCGAAATAAGTCAACAACAGCAATAAATGCATATTTTGTTTCCGGCACAAGCGACAACGAAGTCCGGCATGTCATACTATCGGATTTTGCTAACATAAGAAAAAAATGTGGCAAAGCTTTCCTCCACGTAACTTGAACGCATCACGCAGATATAATTGCAGCATTTTTATAACGTAAATCAAATTTTTGCTGCACCAGAAAGCCGCAGGTGCTGTTTAAGCTCTGCACATCGTGTGTGATAACAAACCAGCCTTACAAAAGGCACCCATACAAGACATTTGCTCCCCACCCCCCCTTCCCCCGCTATCCTTTACTTTCACTTTCTTCCAGTATCCTAGAGAAATGGCCATTTCGAACAAATTTAAGTATAGTCAACAGGTTAGAAAACCACGCAGGTATAATACCGCACATTAAATTTCCACAGCTTTACAAAAGCACACCATATGTGATGATTGAAATATTTAAAATCAGCGTTTCGATGTCTATAAATAGCATAGCAAATACTTCTTCCACCCAGCACGGTGCTAAGATAATCATTCTCAGGCCCATGTTCGAACACTTAATCTGAAAGGCTTCTAGGCCTAGGCTTACCGGCTTCCCGCCTAATTCAGAGGAGGATGTTAAGCTATGGTTCAGCCATGCAACCATTTCTGCTGTAGAGTCCTTGTCGGATTGCGCAGTTTTTTGTTCTCAACATAACATTTCTCTTCCAGGAGAGCCACCCATTGGTTCTTTCTTGCCAGACATCTTCCGATTATGCAATCATTCACTCTCTCTGTAGACTTCCACCATTTCCAAGATTCTCAACATCACTCTTTTGTCTTGCAATCCCCTTCTGTGAAGATGATGAATTCCTTATTTCTACACTGGCAACTGTCCCTCGCGAATATTGACAACTACGTCAACCTAATATTGTCACTGGTCTGGTAGCTAACACTTCAGAGTGTACGGTAAAATTTAGGTCTATGAAATAAACCAATCCTATAACAACTTTCGCCATAAAGAAAATTAGAGCGTGTTGAACAACGTCGCTCGGCATGTTGTTTATTTACGTGTAGTGCGCCTTGCTGCCTTCCCTGATTTTGATTTAGTTCCCCCGGACATCATGGGCAGCGAGAGCAGCTCGGACGTGCTGGTGCGCGAGGGCTCCAACGTGACGCTTGTGTGCCGTGCCAAGGGCTACCCGGCGCCCCGCATCACCTGGCGAAGGGAGGACGGCACGCCCATCGCCGTCGGAAACTGGCAGGAGCAGCTGGGCTCTAGCGTCACCGACAGTGAGTGAAAATTCTTTCCTTCAATGTTAGACTTCGAACCACAGTCTGTTAAGCGGCGAATATAAATCGACACAGTTATCTGTCTCTCGTCCTGCGCAAGAAAATGAACACGCACACACACACACACACACACACACACACACACACACACACACACACACACACACACACACACACACACACACACACACACACACACACACACACACACACACACACACACACACACACACACACACACACACACACACACACACACACACACACACACACACACACACACACACACACACACACACACACACACACACACACACACACACACACACACACACACACACACACACACACACACACACACACACACACACACACACACACACACACACACACACACACACACACACACACACACACACACACACACACACACACACACACACACACACACACACACACACACACACACACGCGCGCGCGCGCGCGCGCGCGCGCACGCACACACGCACATACATATACACAAAACACTGGAGCCGAGGCCAGAAATGTGCACCTGACCAAACGAAGCCGGTTAAAATGTTTTACACCAAATTTCATTTTGTTTTATCCTGATGCATCTTAGACCACTGCTGGAGTGACATCTTTATCGGTAGAAGCATAATCCATGCATATTTGACAGTTCATTCCCCGAATTAAGCATTTAACTTCTTATTATTGGACCCAGTATGATATGACAGACAGCCTTAATAATTTCGAGTACCTCGGTTAGTTTATTCATGAGCAGAAAAGCGTTATGGGTATGGCTGCGATATTCTAACATCTAGTGGCCTACTGGAAATGCGGTACATCTTAAGATATGTTGAGAAGGAGATATCTTGAGAAGCGTGTCTTCCCATCAGGTTTATCCTTCAGCCGAAAGCAGTTCACAAGTGAAGCCAGTGTCTTCCGTTTCAACGCGGTGCGTGCTCTTCACATTGCTGGAACGCTTACCATCCAGCCTTTTATCTCGGTACCGCACTGCTGTTTCTGTCTTCTGTAGAGCACAGAAACCACGTAGCACACGATAAACTTCTCGTTGCGTTTCCGCAGCAACGTTATGCAGATTAGCAATACAAAAAACAATAGTGAGTAAATGGTTGGTTAATGAAACAAAAACATAGCAACAAGAAGAAGCTTGCACGAAGTAATCAGTGAAGCGAAGGCAACCAGCAGCTCTGCGCTGCATTCTTGCGACATCACATCAATTTTCGGTTGAATAGTTCAGAATGTAAAGGCATATCTCTAAGGCTGGAATATTATGCTCCGTGGTACTTATATTGAGGTCTACTATGTGTACAGAAGAATTAAACGAATGCAGACGGTTGGTTCGTCGATAACGTTGTATTACCAAATGAAAAGCTCTATTTCTTGTATGGTATGGTTGATAACCTGCGACGTTAACGTTATCACTGACTCTATGCCTAATGCTTCCTATGGTAGCCTCCAAACAGCCTTTCTGTCAAGGCTTTTCGAAAGGTCCGGGAAGGTTGCTATATATATATATATATATATATATATATATATATATATATATATATATATATATATATATATACATATATATATATATTCAACTGAACCTATAACAACAATCACAAATTTAACTTTGATGTCATGTAGGCCGCGCGCGTGCGCTTTATATTGGCTAATCTGGCAAGTGCAGGGCATTGTGTACACGTCCGCCGCTAGGCTAGCTAGTTATAAACTGCTCTTTATTCTAAACGGGAGCTGGTCAGTGCAGGTTATCCTGACCGGTCATCCATTTGCTTCCGAGCTGGGTTATTCAATATATTTTTTTGTTTCTAGTCAGAGCATCGGCCTTACTAACAACACAAAAAAAGGAGAGCGCTGTCAAATAAACATACAAGAATAATTGCAGACAGAATCGTAACTTCTTGCTTTGTCCTGTTCTGAACATCGCCCTTTCAACTAGGAACGCTTGATGAATTGCTTGCGTGGGCAAACGTTTACAGCCGGCTAAAGAAGGTCATGGTTTGCAAAGCTTCGTAAAGACTGGTAGGTATTTTGTTTTTTGTAACATTGCGCTCGTTCAAGAATGCAGCCTGCATGTGAAGGTAAAACAGATTTGCAAAATAGAGCATAGGGAATAAAGTGATGACGTTTCCTAAAATACTCGCACTGTGTGAGCTGAAAACGTCAACAGGAATATTAGGCCTCAACAAAGCCCGCTATAACGGCCACCAAGTTGCAATTAGTTTTTTAACGGACAAACTAGGAAATACATCTCACTTAGAGCCATGACAAAAAGACATGTTCCTCTTTAAATGCTCTTAAAAAGCTACATCGAAATTTAGTAGTTAAAATTAGAGTTAACCAATGGCAATACTTTATGATCGTCTTCTCGTGAGTAATAAACTTTTTTACTTTTTATTTTAGACGCCTCCTACGAAGGTGAAGAGCTGAGCATCACTAAGGTGAGCCGTCTCCACATGGGGCCATACCTCTGCATAGCCTCCAATGGTGTCCCGTCGCCCGTCAGCCGGAGAATTTTGCTCCAAGTTCACTGTAAGTATAATTGCAATGCATTTCCCACAAGTGAGCTATCGGAGCTCATTCTGGGTCAGTAAAACTCATCAAGAAACATTGCGAATCTAAATAAAGCTAGTGAGAACATTACTTCAGGAAAACGTGCTACGCCCGGCTTACCAGCTCGTCAATTTCTCCTAACAGCTTGAAATAACTGCGAAGGAAATAGTAAAGATTTTTTTTTTTTCATATTGAATTCGATTATATCGTCGGTGGGCTTCCTCTTTAGCACTACGAGTTTTTACTTTACACCAACAGACCATTAAGCGGGACTTTTCTCCACAGGGTACATTCAAATATGGTCTGAAGCACTCAAGACGTAGCGATAGGAAACTTGATCAAGATATGAATAAGTAGGCTGATAATATGATAGCAAGTGCAAAGATTAGACGCCTAACTGCGACTTGTTGCAATTCCTCGGCAAAATCTTACAAACGTCTATTTCTCTATATTAACATTTCACCCTATCGGTGCCAAAGTTACCACCTCATCTTGTTTACGGACATGAGCTTGCAATAAGTGCACATAGCTCTCAGCCTTTTCATTTTGTCTTTATACTGCAATACAGAGCGAGAAGCCTACACGTGAAATGAAACATTGAAGGTGGATGTGTAACAACTGTGCTCCTGACATCTATCGCAGTTCCGCCGATGATATGGATTCCCAACCAACTCATTGGGGCCCCGCTTGGTGGCGAAGTGGTTATGGACTGCAATACGGAAGCCTTTCCGATGTCCATAAACTACTGGACCCTTGAGAGTGGCGACCTCATCGCAGATTCTGCCAAATACTCGCTTAACCGCACCGAGAACGTATACAAGGTACACATGAGGCTGCGGATACGACGCATCGCCCCGGAAGACTTCGGCGCCTACCGATGTTTCGCCAAAAATTCTCTGGGCTCTACGGAGGGATCCATACGGCTGTACGGTTAGTGCGAATTATTCTCTAAACCGGTGTGGTTTGGGTTCTTCCGTTTTTCCTTATATCATATCACAGAAATGATCAACAGGCCGTTTTATTTTCGTTCCTCGTGAAAACGGCCGCATAGCTATCTGCACGGAGTGAGATAACAATTGTATCACAGAGAAAAATGAATTTCAAGAAGCTCCCCACTGAGCGCTTTACGGGCATTTAAGTGCGCTCAGAAGCGCGAAAGCTGAAAAACATGTATAAGCAGCATTTTATTTAGGCATTGATTGATTGATTGATTGATTGATTGATTGATTGATTGATTGATTGATTGATTGATTGATTGATTGATTGATTGATTGATTGATTGATTGATTGAAAACTTTATTGAGTACATGGGAGTTCACGGAGCTGTGGGTGGTCCGCCTATTCCGGCAGCCCACTGGCCTGCGCCGCAGCGTGGGCACTGCGAACCAGTCCTTGCTGTTGGCCGGGGTCCCCGCTGTGCAGAATGGTCTTACACTGCTCCAAATTGGGAATAGGAAGTTTGTCGATAAAGGGATTTAATTGGCGTACCCACATCATGTCAAAAGGCGTAGCTGTTTCTTCACATTGTGGGCACTCTGATGTGTAAAGTGAGGGGTACCATTGGTGGAGTTTAAATTGTGTAACGAAAGTGTCTGTTTTTAGCCGGTGGAGGGTAGTCTTCTTCCGCCTTGTCTAAGATTTTGTGAGGTGGGGTGTATGTCTGTCTGGCCTGTATGTAAGCCTACAGGTGCTTAGCAAAGGCTATTATGCAATCCTTGATAGCAACAGCGTGTTTACGCTTGGTTTGGTAGCACTGTGCTAGTAAAACGCATACTTACTGCATGTGATGGTTGGCATGCTGTACTATTTTGTTTACTGTATAAATAAAAAACTGCTATTTAGAGGCTGCGAGCGAACCTATTACCTCTTCTTCACTTCCATACGATTGATATTATTTGCCTGCCGGGTGGTATTTGTCCCTTCTGTCACTTGGCGAGGTTGTTATGGGAAAGAAAGGGATATCTGTCACTCTTTGTCCACGTACACTTTACCCGCTCCGTAAGGGAAGTGAGGAAGGTGGGAGTGAAATAGAAAGAGAGAAAGAGGGGCCATAGTGGAGGGTGATGGAGTAATTTCGACCCCTTGGAGATTTTTAAAGTACACAGACATCGAACAACACACGAAGACCTATCCGTTTCGCCAACGCAGCCGCCGGCTTTAAAAATGGGATCAGCGGTGGTAACCCGGTGCGCTTCAACATCGGGCCGATGAGGTTGTTAGCAGTGTTAGCAAATGGTATGAAACAACGCCCTCAGTGTACACTTCGTTTTCCATTTTCTGGCACTGTTCTAACCTTGCCGAGCTGAATCTATTCTCTTACAGAGATACACGTACCACCACCCCCGAAAGTTAAGGAACCATCGACAGCCAGGATCCAAAGCATTGAAGGTAAGCAAGCGTGGTCGTGCATGTCTGAAAGCTTTTTTTTTTTTTTTTTAACAACTTTGCTCAAAGCGTTAGCACTGAAGCCCGCTTCAGCAGAAAGCCCTGCGCCGGCCACGGGAGCATGAAGACAATATTCGGAGTAATCGGAAAGGTCTGACGCCATGCGTGGAGCAGCCGCATTGAAAAGTTAATAAAAAATACAGGAATTGTGAATGCAAGGTCTCATATTTTCTCAAACTTCTTTAGGACATGTAAGCGTAAAAACGCGGATATAATGCGCTGAACCGAATATATAGGATGGAATCAGGATCGTACCTGCGGTCTCCGCATCTCGATCCTGACAAGCTACACCCAGGCCACGGCAGGTACTTTTTCTTTAACGAATGTGTGAATGGGTATAATGCCAGGAAATAAAATTTAAAATATACCCGTATTTGGAATAATCTGAATACACAATACAGGCCACCACATCCCCGCATCTCACCCCCCATCAAAATATAAAACTTATCGGAGGTAAACACAGGCGTCGAGGTAGGACAGCCAGACAGGAAGTTGCTCGCTCGTATAGCTGTAGGTTAAAGCGAGGTTTATATCTATATAAGCGCAGTCTCTCACATATCATGATAGCTGACGACTGTAGGCTAACTAGAGTATGTGAGTTTAGAGACACACTAATTGAGTAGTGATTAAGCGAGTAGCGTAGGGCACGTCAGTGAGGGGTTCGTCAGTTTGCACGAATAAGAACCCTCAAGAGGAGCCGCAGACTGGTCCGTTAACACTGTCGCGTCGTGTCCTTAACGGCGGCGCTTAAGTGCCCCGATACGGTTAAAGCTTATTTTTGTTCTCACTTTTTTTCTGCAACGAAAACACCAACTCAGTAATCGGAGCGTACGAACTCGACGGCTGAAAATTTTTATATCAAAATCAGCGTGCCTATAATAATGAAGCTGTAGACGGGCATGTCATGAATAACAGATTAAACCTTAATCTTGATATAATGGTGGAAGAAAATTTGGCTTTTGTGACAAGACAACATTAAAAATGATGCGATAGGTATTAGATATACAGCTGCTTTGTTAGCCCATCAGAATGTAACTGGAAAAACTAGAAAAGCTTCGCTACTCTTCGGGATATGTGACTGGACCAATATCTAAACATCTGCTTGCACTAGATGTCTGCTAAAACCAAGCTGCCTCCCTACCGAAAGACTTAAACATAATAAACGTTAAAGTTTGGACCTGTTTCCTTTATTTTTGCTTTTTCAGAAAGCAAAATGGAGGTTCCACAAGATTCCATGACAAAACAGCGCAGCTTTCCTGTAAAACCACACATTCCAAGGTTACCGGCTAAAGCACAGGGTAAGTAGAGTGGCCTGAGGTGTTTATATTGCAGCATGCGTTGTACAATGAAAAGTTGGAGAAAAAATATTTGGTTTCAAGTGCAATTGTAGGTGCAGTTCTAGGTAACCATAAGCTATTGAGAGCATAAACACATCTTGACAGGGCAGTAGTTACTTCATGACGTTACGTTGTGTGACGTCACTTTTCTGTTAGGGTAACCAAGGTGTGTCGCTATGTGTGTTTTCTAAATTGAATGTTTGGTCTCCTGCACGACTTCCACCAATGAAGAGCCAACAGATGCGTCCAGCTGCCTTGCAAGCAATGTCCAGATGCTGTCAATATGCTTAGCGGCCACAGTTCGTCTACTAACGTGATAATCTGCACTCAATACAGCGGGCGTGATACAAATGTAAGCATCTCAAAGTTTATTATATTTACTTTTCATACTGTTTACCGTACTGAATTGTGACGACATTGCAGTCATTAGGCAATATATATATATATTATATATATATATATATATATATATATATATATATATATATATGCACGAAGGCTAAGGTTTGAATATTCCTCCTATAGGCATTGGCTTTGCATAATTTGTTTTAAGCTTCCCATAGCGCCTCAAATGGCATCCTTAAAGAAAGATAAACGTATTGAGCATGTTCAAAAACCTATAACGGAACACTGTTAGTAGCTGCAAATATCGCTACCAGTTCTGAGCAAGGTGCTGATATTTTTCTGTAGATAAAGAAACTGCGTATAAGAAAATTATTCAAAAGGAGTTCTGACTCAATGAAAAACGAGGCCAATCCTTCAACATCTCTCAAAGCTGCTGAAAATACTCATCACCTAAGGACATCCTGAACCCACGACTATGGCGAATATTACGCAGTCAGTTCTAAGACAGTCAAAAAAGGCATAATAAGCCTCTTTTGGCTTGATATTCATGAAGTCCGCAGCACGCAGATTTGGCCTTTAATGAGGGCGTGACAGCTCCATTTTCCGGCTGAGATGAACATGCATTTTCTTCGGGACTTTTGACAAAGACTGTACATGCAAGTACGTTTACATGTGTAGCGAATGCCTCTTGTCATGCCCCTTAAGTTCTAAATATGTAAGGAGAACCCTTGTTCTCATTCCTTAGGACCGTTTGATATTTATGCGCATGAAGAAGACAGGGGGGCGGGAGTGCTCTAAAAAATAGCTGAAAAGTAAACTTTGTTGCTCAGTCACCTCAGTTAGCGAAGGCACATATGAGCAGCTGTACACATCGAAGAAATTCCTTTCTTCTAAGTGGGCATCATTGCACAAGTACTGGTCGGCGGTTTTTCCTGTAATTAGCTCATCTGTTTTTTGTCCCCGTTGTGGCACAAAAATGTCCGCGTCTTCCTTTTTTGCTATAGGAGACGGCGTCGGAAAGCCTGCCATTTCCTCGTCGCTGAAGACGGCCCGAGTGAGGAGAAAATGTGCGAGCACAAGTGATACCGGCTCTGGGCTCCCCTGATGCCTGCCGCGTCGCTGCGCCCATACCTGGCACGTCACCACGCAAGCGCTCCTACGAAGTATCCCAACCCGACGTGCCCCAGGATCCTCCATCAAAGAGCTCAGTAGCGCGCCGACACAAGTCAAAGTTGTCTGTACAGTAGAGTAACGTAAATAAGACGCGGTTGCATTGTTGCCCTGACCTTGTGCGGGCGCATTATTTGTACATAAGCGTATAAATATGTGTCCGCGACTAATTGTGTTCGACCAGCTATACCGGCTTTCAGCACTACTGTTGGTCCTTTTTACCGCAGCCAATGTTTTGCTCGCAACGGCTTAATATTGCGGGGATATCTGCTGCACTGTTATAAGCAACGGACAGAGTCTTCAAAACTGAGTGCAATAAATCGCAAGTTCAGTATAGAGGTAATGAAGTGAAAAGCATTTCTGAATGTCCAGAGCTCTGTATGTGCATTGCATCAACCCGTAGCGTACCGGTTTTTATGTACAGGGCTTTCTCAGCCAGCTGTCTTTTTTGACGCACATTTTGTTCAGCCATTCACATTAGATCTTAGCATTTTCAGCCTCATCAACTGTGAAAAAAGTCCGCGTATAATATTGAAAAGAAAAAAATGATCAACAGTACGAAAACAGTACAACCATGGATGGTTGGGAAGGCCGATTTTGTTGCTGTGTTGCGCGTTTTGTTTTCTGTGACAAACCACGAGAAGTTAAGCTTCATGTTAATCAATGAGCGATGTTCATGAAAATATTAACTTTTATGTGTTAAGAAGTATCAACGTTGGGCATGCTACAGAGAGCTCTCGAGAAAGTGTTTTTAAATATTTTTACTTAGAAGTAACTAGAGCTGTAACTGCGCTGATTTTTTTCAGATAACATTGCTTTTAAGAGCTGCGTGCAATGGACTAAAGTGGAAACAAAGCTCACCGAACTTTTCATCCGCAAGCTTTGGTTAAACATAAAGATGGTACATCCCTGACTATACATTGAAGCAGTGTAAATATAGGGCATGAGGGAAAACAGACTGGTGATGATGCGCGTGTCTTAGCCTCCTGTCTTTTTCTGTTATCATTGTGTGAAAATTCATGTGTACATAAAAACATCGCTCTTCATTATAAATAGCTTCTTCATTACTGGCTCGTCGACTTCGATGTTGTCTGTATAATAGCATGACTTGCTCTGGACAAAGAAAAATAAAAGTGGTCAAAGTTCTTTGCGCAATTGCCTTACAGGGATCGCTTCATCATGAAACTAATTGACAGGTGGTTTCATTTCAAACAGTTTTCCATTCTGTCTTCTGCAACTCTTAAAGTTCTGCAATTATTCTTCTATAGACGAATGATCATAGAATTTTAGAACAACCTTACAATACTTCATCGCACACAATAACCCAAACTATTTCCGTAGATCTGGCGTTCCTCTCGCGTAATGTTACTTTCTAGAATCTTTCAACTTCATCAATCTCGAAGCTCTTATTCCGTCACCGACTTGGCTGCACTCTTTCGCTTATGCATCCCTTTTTCGAGCTTCCATCGTCCCCCGCTCTACCACGCATGACAGGAAAGAATACTCAGCCATCTCTTCGCTCAGCTTCCATCTTCACGTGCTCTTGTACATCCGCATATAACGCGTGCATAGACACCTTTTCGTTCAGTTTCCTCTGTCACCAGCTTAGCCTCACAAACTCGGGACGAAGGTTTAGACACGTCATCTTCCAACTTCCACCGCCTTGCCTCGCCCATGCGGAACGGCTTTAGATTTCGTCAGTGAAGTTACGCGTGGTCAGTTGCGGAAGGTGTCCTGTGAATACCTCTCTCTGTAATGTAACTGACCTGCAAAACGGTAGAAAGCGATGTCGTAGAATATAATCTTGTAACGCTATCTCGAGCGTTAGGTGCAATCGACACTCCTATTTTCAGCGAATAAGCCACACGCAGGAGGAGGAGGAGGAGGAGGAGGAGGAGGAGGAGGAAGATGAGGAGGAAAGGCAGGGAGGGCCACACGAAAGAAATCTTTAAATTCTAGGAGATAACATCTGTGGTGCCTTCGATGCTGTGGGAATACTTGGGAGTGATTTTGCACTCCTCACGGCTCTAGAGACACTTAAAGCAGGTTGTCGATCCTGGTCAGATATTTCGGGTCAATTTTTGTTTTTAAAATATTACGCCGTGCTGGTGGGGCCCTGTGACAGCGCTGCTACATGTTTCTGTCATTACAGCCCGACGTGCTCGTTTCGCTTTTCTTTCATTTTTTTTTCAACACTGTTTGTTTGCTACGTGTTCATCCCGGTGACTTCGGATTATTTCTTCAATGCAGGAGACACACGCGGCGTATAACTTCGCTCTAGTCTAACCTGATACGCGGAACTGTCTAGGCCCACCTTCACAGAGCTAAGCACCAACTACCAACTGCCGATAAGCCCCCAACCACGCTTTATCGAGTAGCATAACCAGCACATCTGGAAGCTTGGTCATGTAAGTAGTCTTATGACGTCACAGCCAGGTAACCAATCAGCTCTCGCTCACGTCATCTGCACGGTAACTTGCCCTCTCGACCACTCCATGTGTGTCCATGACGTCACTCACACACACACACACACACACACACACACACACACACACACACACACACACACACACACACACACACACACACACACACACACACACACACACACACACACACACACACACACACACACACACACACACACACACACACACACACACACACACACACACACACACACACACACACACACACACACACACACACACACACACACACACACACACACACACACACACACACACACACACACACACACACACACACACACACACACACACACACACACACACACACACACACACACACACACACACACACACACACACACACACACACACACACACACACACACACACACACACACACACACACACACACACACACACACACACACACACACACACACACACACACACACACACACACACACACACACACACACACACACACACACACACACACACACACACACACACACACACACACACACACACACACACACACACACACACACACACACACACACACACACACACACACACACACACACACACACACACACACACACACACACACACACACACACACACACACACACACACACACACACACACACACACACACACACACACACACACACACACACACACACACACACACACACACACACACACACACACACACACACACACACACACACACACACACACACACACACACACACACACACACACACACACACACACACACACACACACACACACACACACACACACACACACACACACACACACACACACACACACACACACACACACACACACACACACACCGGCCAAGTCATCACGTCGCTATCGGATGTCGCCAGGCTTTCGATCAATCAGTCAGGCTTACGATTAATGTCAGCCGCAGATTCATGATGTTAAATCTAGTTCTGTAGAAGTAATAATGCTAGTTGGAATATTTAAAACAAATGTTAAGAAAGGAAATTAATGGTTCCATTCCATGATCGAAAGCATTGAATGCAGTATATTGTTTCCATCATTTGAAGCACTTATCCACCATCAACAAAGCCACAAGTCAGTTTGCTCAAAGCTAAAAAGCTCCGTGTTCTTCTAGATCTCGGCGACAGAATATTACCTGAAACTTTAGTACCGGCGTGCACAAAAGTTTCTTTTCCAGTGAAGTTATCTTAAATATTGGCCAAACAAGTTTTTTTTTTTTTTTTCACACACCAGATGGCAATTAGGGAATGTTCTTTATGAGCAGCGTACTAAAAATACAATAAGGTTGTTTACTTTTACTGATGTTTGCTGCCTCAACTTATGTATTTCATTGAATGATAATTAAACGTTCTTTAATACAAGGAAGGATGCGAACTTTCTGGTGTGGATAGTTTAGCGTTTTGTTTTGTTTCTTTTTGCAACAGTACAGAAGTACTGTGAGAACCTAACGGTGCCAGAGTCATAATACGCTTTCAGAAAATACAACAGAAATTGTAAACTACAAAGATCACCGTGACACGCAGAAGCAATGACACAAAAGAAAACTTGCAGATCGCAGTGATTAGAAAACGGGTAGAGGATGGAGGGGCAATAGCAAGCCCTCTTCTTCAGCCGAAAAAAAAAAAGGAGTTAAGAGAAAAAAAAAACACTAGCAAAATCATCAGCGGGGCAAAAAAAAAATGGTGTTCTATTTCCAGAAGCGAATTTCCTTCGGATGAATGGCGAGCCAATCTTCAATCAGTTTCCACCCGATTCACCATTCATCGCTTCGAGAGGACGGCAGCACGAAACGGAAAATAAGAGGGCACCGAGTGCAAGGAGACGGGAAGACGCAGCGGAAAATAAACGATTTTGATCGACGACCATCGCCTCGGAACATCCCAGGGGCCGAATTCACGCCGTCTGCCGCCGCCGCCGCTAGGCGGCCTTTCAATTCACCCTGTCTCTTTAGGACACAGAGGCAGATGCCCTGGCTTCTACATTCTCTCTTTTCTTGCTCCACCCCCCTCGCCGCTCTTTCGGCAGCCCTAGAGTGCGCTGAAAACGCGGACCGGTAAGAGCCGCCGTTTGCCGAGGCAAAAAACTCGAAGTGCACGCGCTGGATTCGGCCAGCCGTTGGGCTCGCAGCACGGGAAAGCCGTCTCTTAGATCGTCTGAGAGCTGCGCTGCTGACCGCGTGATTTAGAATTGCCTAAAACTACCGTGACTGCAACACCAGTTATGTGTTGTATTTGTTTTGTGCTGACCAGCGAAGGCAGCCGCGTGCGCCCCCCCCCCCCCCCCCTCTCCCCATTGACCTCAGTTCCTATCGCTCATGCTTCCCTCCCTCTTCTGTAACCCTCTCAGTACGATAGGGTTTATAATCACGGCTCTGGGCAATGAACGCTTTGTTCACTGCCGACCAGCACTCATGCTGCTGCGCAGTTCGCGCTGGCTTTACTACAACATCAGTTACTATGTAAAAAAAAAAAAAAAAAAAAAGTGCGTAAGTTGCACCTCAGCTGGGAGGCACGCAGTACGTGTACAGGCTCCTGGGAAGATTTAGTTCATTTCTACGGATATCTTAATATGCTGACGACATTTTTCAGCTGAATCTCCATCGAAGTGCTGCATGCATGCTGTCGCAACCGGAATATAAGCTGCAGTAGAGGGGTCAGTGCCTGACCGTCGTGGCAGGTTAGTCATGGTGAGGGGTTCAAAGGGCTTACAGAAATAGTAGTAATAGCCTAGCGTGTCGCTGCACAGTCGGTCCACAGATATATCCGTAAGTGAATGAACAGATTCCCGCAGGTAACATAGCCAACCAAGATAAAGATCTTTTTCTGAATTTTCGGAATTTTTCTGAATGGGGGAAAAGGCAGCTTTTAGCCAGCATATGCAGTAACGATACGCTTGATTACCGCCCAGACGTCATGGATACACGCATTCATTTAATTACTACTTCTTGAACCGAGCTTGAATAAAATTAAGCGCCGTTGTAACAGATATTGCCGCATAAAGTGGTACAGAATTGCATCACCTGAAGGTACTATTTTTTTTTTTCGAATTTAAAGGACGGCAATGGTGAATAATTAAATATGTTAGCCCCTCTACGCCTTAGGTTGCGTTCTTATGTTTTAGGCGTTCGGGCTTGAAAATGGAATCTATGAGCTGTTCCTAAATGAAAAAGAAATGAAACATTAGATCGCTTGTCAGATATTGCTTCTAATCTTCTTCAACGCGTGACATAATCAACAAATCATGTTAAAGAAAAAAGTATAGGTCACTTGAATGGCGTATTGACAGAACAATACAGCTCAGCTGAGGTGAGCTGGAAAGGGGTTTCTTCAAGGTCCCTTAATCTGCGACTATCTAAACACGAACACAACACAGCTCAGAACACAGACATCATAGTTTTCCTCGCTTGGATTCAAGAAAGAAGTTACAAAAATTCTGTGCTGGCATTTCGATGGCTCGTCCACCTCAGCAAATTTCGAATCTGCGCTGTTCATTTTTAAAGTCGCACGTGAGTAGCTGTTTCCAGCTTCGGTCACCCCGGCTAGGAGGCTTTAAAAAATTCCAGCCATTCTTCGAATAAAAAGCAAACAAGCGGATAGAGCAACACCAACGCAATATATCCATTATAGCGACGCTTCACTATAACAATAACAAAGCCTCTATAAACAACACAAGTAATTAGGAGAAATAATAGGGTGAACACTTAAGCTTCATCTTTAGGGAATGGCGCGAAAGCACTGACTTGCCTTTTCAGCGGACTCTTCCTTTGCGCAACCGGATCGAGCGCGCGCCAGCCGAGCGTTGACGTCAGCGTAACACTTCCTAGAGCACGGAAGCAATATATATTCGCCAGTCCTTAGTCACGAAGGTTCTAGCCCCCGTTCCTCAGGCCTGCGTGTCAGGAACGGGGAGTAGGGTGCCTCCTAAATCGGCGGAAAATAAAGTTTTAATCAATCAATATATCCTAGAGTACGGAGAATGCGACAGGCTTACGGCGTTGCTGAGCTTTCAGGGCAGATGGCACGTCGCGTCGCGTTCACGACGCCCCTGGCCACGCTCGAGGTCACGGACATCACAGGGCCATGTGGCATATCACGTGACGGCCCACGATGACAGGAAACGTTCGCTTCCCATGATTCAGCGCGGCGGCCAATAACGCAACGGCACCTAGAATGTCTGACAGTCATTGCCACACTGTCAACCACATGACGCATAACATCACGCTACTCATTTATTGCACCACTATAAATAAGCTAATTCCTTAATTCATGTGCCAGATTCACTCATCAAATGATTGTGCCGCAATTATTACAAACTAGGGTAATACATACTAAGTCAAATACCGCCGACATGCACTTGACAGCGATTAAGTCCTGTAATTACTAACTCTCTAATATGCACGTGTCCACATACCACTCAGTTCTTTAGCACATCTGTACGTACACAGACACACAGTTCTGGCTGATGAACGTAATTCTACTTAAATACACTAATTAATACGGTACCAGTTAGAACAGATTAACCCTACTGCATTTACTAATTCGTTTGTGGGCACATCACACAGAACGCGTTCACATTACTAAACTTATGGTTTAGTGATGTACTGAAATACGCGCACCACCCTCTAGTTCACAAATTTCTTTCCTTTAATTATCCCCGCTGAAAAAAAGATATGTCATGTCATCATCTTACACACGCTTTATCTGGCATGTATGTACGTATCATGCTAAGCGAACGTCATGCAATGTAATGCATTGGGTACGATATTTGTATGATAAGTAATGACTTTCTATGACAAAAACCAGTATGAGATTATTGCATGATAAGGCTTTCTTCAATAGGGCGTTGTAATTAGTATTTCTTTAAAAATATGCCTGTAGAGCGCCTTAATCGCCAGCACTTCCTTGATATATACAATTAAGCAAACACCGCAAACACACCACGGTCATCACCCCCACCATGCCACGTTGTGCATCTTCTCTCTGTCCGTGTTGGTGCGCTCTTGTAATCTATATTAGTACTACCAATCTGCCCAAATTTCTTCATTGAACACCCTCCTTGCTGTACACCCAGCAACGACAACCTGCCGATTCTGGCGCGCAACCCAAGGACACAAGAAAATAATTAATTTCTATGGCTAAATAATTTGGGACACGTGCGACGCTTACTTTTTCTTTTAATCTTCATTTTCATTTATTGTAATGAAGAAGCTGCTTCAAAGAGCAGCATGACGGGTCGACAACCCCTGGCTTCGCTTTCGAAGCCCCCTTTTCAAGTAATTTTTTCAGGATGTCGACGTGTGAAGTAATATGGAGTGTCGCAGACACGGCGCCGTAACCTTGCCGTAACGCCAACAGGATAACGCCGGGTTTTCCACTGGGCGGTAGTCTTAAAGCTATATCGCTTGAAAGGTTGGTTTGAGGGTCAAGCGTTAGTGAACAATTTGTGCCGCAGATAAGAGTGTTACACTTGCGCATCATGGGTGGCTGAGAGTGCGGCATTTTTCATGCCCACTGCGACTCAGAGCTTCGCGTGAGAAATACTGCTGACGTGCGTGTTATCAACGTTTCGCGCTCGTCCGCTTTTACTCGGGGCTTTGTTTTTTACGCCGGAAAGCTTGTCCGCCAAAACTGTGCTTGTTATCATGGACGGACGAGTATTCAGTGCGTCTCCTGCTTGGATGCTTCGGTCCGCATTTCCTCATAGCAAGGGACGAAGCGGCTCAGTGATCAGGAGTTAGGCCTAAATCACGTCGGCGGTTGGAAGTGTGCTGTGCGCGAGTCATCACTGTGGTGAAAAAACGTAAATGGATATGTGCATTATCGCCTTCCTGGTGAGAAGAGAAGCGCATCACCTTCCCGGCAAGTAGACTTTTTCCAGTAAAGTGCCTTACTATACTACGTACGGTATAGTATAGATAAAGAGCCTACCTGCGCCAGCGTATAGGCACCCTGTAATGAAGCTTGCTGTGGCTATCGCCGCGCCGTAACACATAGCCTAGCGACAAGCGGAAATAATAATGCGCTTTTGCAGGGCGCTTTCACGCCACGTGCACGAGATTACAGGGATCAGATTGCACGCTTAGTCGAAGCTTTGCAGGGCGCGTCGGATAACTGGGCTACATCGAGAGCGCCTAGGCAAAGACATTACTGTCACATGCGTATCTATAACAGTGATGAATATGTTCGGACATTTATAGCGAACCAAGCGGCTAACAGCAACATATTTTAGGCGCGCTGCGGAACAAAGGCAGCGCCGCCTAGCCAGTGCAGGTTCCCTATAGGGAGCTTGCATGAAGCGATGCATGATGGGTAATTCGCCATGATGATGTCGTCAGCGGACGGCGGGCAGCACAGCTATCATAGCGCAGCCAGGCTGAATTGACCGACTGCCTTGTCGTTTTCGACGGTCCACCGAAAAACACGCGGCTGTTCGTGCGCTGCCCTTACGTGTGTGTATTGGTGTCGGCATATTCCAGAGGAACATATGCGTCGACTCTACGCCCGAAAGGCCTGGCGCCTTATGAAGAAATGCAATGCGGCGCGGACCAGGTCAAGCTACGCGCGGACGACTGACTGCACTATGCGTCTGGGCCTGTGGCCGCCCGTTGACATTGCCGTCATTCATGATTTCTAGTTCTGGCGACTAGTTTGATACTTGCCCGGATTGGCGCCGATATCGCGTCTGTTGACCCGTGTGAGCCAGTCGCGTCGGCGTCGCTGAGGGATCCTTTTGCCTCCTCGCACTCGTGCAGACGTATTTTTATTATCATGAACAACCCACAGTCTGCCTGTCCGATCGCGCCAGCATCGTCTGCGCGCATTAGGCGACTATGTAGACAAGGCTTTGTGGAAATGCCGTGCTGCATGGTCTGCTGCCAGCGACAACAATATGGCAGATTACCCAGCATGCATCGCTTCATGCAAGCGCCTTTTACTCTTCCACCACTGTGATATTCAAAATCGAGTGCATCCACGAATTCCTGGGGAGCGAATTGAGTCAGGTAGTGCGTTTGCTTTTAGTGTGCGCTGTGTAGTGCTTCTGGTCTCAAAACAACTCTGGTTTATTCTTCAACCATGCGAAGAAGTGAAAAAGCTTCCGCCGCGTTGACCCGCTCACAGGGCTAGATATTATTGCCCTGTGTTGACCTGGGAAATGAGAAAGCCGTGATTACATTTTTTTTTTCATTTGCGGGACAAACTTTAAAAAACTCGGAACTGTGGTAATTGAAGCACGCATATTTGCTTGCATTTATTCGCTCGTTGTCTGAGTAACACTAACGGTGAGCATTCATCAGATTTGTATACAATCTGGTTTGCGGGTACTTGTCTTTATTCCTTTCTTTTTGGGCTCGCCGTGTCTGTCTCAGTTGGCATACAGTCAGTGACAGTAGATATATATGCATAGTCAATAACGAAAACACTCTTCATCGTTAATATCTTCATTTAAAACAGCGCTGGCAACAATTTTATTGGCTTTGAAAAACTTTTCATACATACCTCCTAACTAAACGTCTATTTATCATGCGCATAGTTAATCGAAAAGGTTTGGGCAAGCGTGATTTAGGAAATATTAAACAATGCTGAGAGGCGTGGCTAATTTTGACAGTTCTGGGATATGTCTGTTTTTGTTGTTTTTTTTTTTTTTTTTTTTTTGTGGGGTTTAACGTCCCAAAGCAACTCGGGCTATGAGAGACGCCGTAGTGGAGGACTCCGGAAATTTCGACCACCTGGGGTTCTTTAACGTGAACTGACATCGCACAGCACACGGGCGCCTTGCTTTTCGCCTCCATCGAAAAGCTGCCGCCGAGGCCGGGATTCGATCCCGCGTCCTTGGGAACAGTAGTCGAGCGCCGTAACCACTGCGCCAGCCCGGCGGGGTTGATATGTCTCTGTGTTGAAATAGCAGTCGTGCATGAACTGAATCCTAACTTTATAAATTTTGCAGTCAAGGTTTCTGGTGGGCACATTTTGGATTCTGTACGACTGGACGGGTAGGTTCTGGACTACCTCATAACGACACAGGCGACATAGACGATTAGGTGTGCGACTGCATGCACAATTAGAGAAATCACTTCCTGTAGTCATTTAGCGAGAGCAGTAGCTCGGTACTCTTGAAAGCTAGCACCCTACAAACTTCAGAGCCTCCCGATTATGATATCTTTGTATGCCTTAACTTTATGCCTTAACTGTATGCCTTAACTATATTTCTACAGGCAGCAATCATGGAGAAATGGGTGTGGGTAAATTGGCGAACACTGCAGATCACCTGCATTCGCAAATCCCAGGCCGTTTGGATTACCTCGTGTTCTACGCGCGGTTCAATGGCGTTGCAACTTTGCGAAGTGACTGGTCGTGAAAGAGTGTATCTGTGAAGATCGCAGGAAGGTGTGTATATTGTTAAATTGTGGAGAACGGCGTACGCTGACGCGGCTGCGCCGGACACGAAGGACGGAATGCGGAACTTGATTACGCCCTGTAACGATGACTCGCTTTGTATAAGCGACACAAAGTTTAGCAGCAGATTCGCCGAGACGGCGTAAACAAACATACATTTTAGTAATGTCGTTCAAGTTATCAGTATCATTCTATTGCCGTCGCTGCGTTAAAAAGGCCGAGGGGTCTTACGGAAACATGTGCTCCTTTATTTGCGCAATTTATTTTTCTGGCGCCCGCATAAAATGAAGAAAAAGAATGGTAACGCACTGGACTCATCCAGGTTTATAGAGAGAAAAAAAAAAGTATTGCTATAGCATCTCTTTCATCGCGTGGTTGTGAATGTATTGCAGTTTTCGTTTGCCAGGTGGTATCACTGATGTGGCTCCACTGTCATTCGCCTTGTGCAGCACATTTTCTAGAACCTCGCCGATTATACAACGTCAAAAACCAATACTACATTAACATAATATACATTACTTTCATGTGTGGTTGACAAACACTGGTCAGAAGTTACTAGTTGCGAACACACAACAGATCTATTTCACCAGTAATTAATTCTAGTCGATATAGCATCATATTCTAATTAATCTGCAACCGTCTGCTGGGAAACGTAATAGCTGTTAACAAGAAAAAAATAGCTAAAAAATTTCTGCAGGTGAATTTTAGGTACATACATTCACATTAACCATAACAATCCAAAAAAGACGCGATGCGCGTGGGAGCACGTCGATTCGTATACGGGCATGTGCCCGCAAGTATATGCACAAGAGTGTACCCCTGTTACATGGGCGTTTTCAACGGCAGTTCAGTTGAGCGTCAGTTGAACGCCGTAACGGCCGTGGGAACGGAACGGGGGTGGCTGCGCTCACACGGTACTTTTCCGTGTTCGGTCGGTTCGTTTCGAGCTGGTTGAACAGCGCCGTCATCCTTGCGCACACGGTCGCATTGTGTTTCTGCGCTCGCAGTTCGGCAAGGTGATCCTGCCACAAGTTGATAAGTAAATGCATCAGTGACGCTATCCAGGCAAAGTGTTTTTGCGCCGGAGAGCTCGCCTGCAGCGGAGAAACGTTGTTTCTGGGGCTTCCATCTTGCCTATTTCACAACGAAACTGACGAAGACGGCAGCAAGTAACAGGGGTCTTAGTATTCATGCACAACTGAATAAAAACGTATCTGTTTTCAGCTGGCTAGATATTTCATTTAAGGTGAGGGTAGTTTTCGCAAAATTTCTCAGGCAAAATGTACGTGGTGAGGCACACTATGTACAAAAAAAAAATAATAATAAAAGCTGTTTTGACCGCGCGCACTGTGCGCACGTTCAGTATTTCCCACGCCTGTTTTTGCGGTCAATCAAAAAACAAAACTGAGACCATTCAACCATCGCATGTCGCACAAAAGGGTGCTCTTTCATAGCGCGAAATTTTCCTGGCCAATTCTATGAATCTACATTGACCGCCGTTTTATATCACGTTTTCCTTCAGGAATACAGAAAAGGCCTTTCCTGACTCATTCCTGTTGCCACACTCAATGGCGCAGCAGCCAGTCCTCCTGTCCTAGAATATCTCATACGGAGACTTCGACAAACAATGGAAAAGAAGGAACTGCCGCACAAGCGCGCACGCTTGGAAGGGATATGGCGACGCGAGGTCACGTTACCCTAGAAAACCGCAAGAGTAGTCGTTTATAAGTTCGGCTCATGCTCGAACCGCAGCAACTAACAACCACAGACAAGACCACCTCTTTTATGTCAGTCGTGTGGAGAAGAGGCTGTAAGCAGGCTTGGCTAATCTAGCGTGCGTTGACCGAATGCAGGACTCGGGTTGCAAGTAGTCCGGGACTGTCCTAAATTGAAATTTGAACGTACCCACTTTGTACCTTTTCGGTGCAGTTGTTCTGATTATAGTTTAATGTAAATTAAGTTGTGATACATATTTCTTGAAGAGAGGTATTCTAAATACGTTCCTCCAGCGTATCGCATGAACAGCAAAGCATGGGAATACCTTCAATGCTCTGAAGTCCCACCGCCTCCACAACGTATGGGGCACCTATATCTGTTCATATCAAATAATACGCCGTCATGATTTCCAAAACTAGCACGTGTATTCCATTTCTGCCTGCGATAATACTTTAGGGTGCAGTTGGGTGGTATAAAATATAACAACAGCTACGGGCTTTGTTGCACTCAATTTTGGAATTAGGATTGGGATTTTATTTTTGCGAATGTTGTAAAATGCAGGAGCTCGCAGCTAGAGCCAGATAATTCAGCCTCACGACGCTTTGGGCCCCAAGCGAAAAACATGAGTATAGATATATACGCTTAAAGCAGCAAAACTGTGGGGCAATGCTTTAAGAAAACATACACCAGTACAAATTTTATTGTGAGACCAGTGTGTCAATTGAAGCATGAAACATAACACACTGCAAGAAACAACACAAGTGGCCTGGCCTGAAACATTAACATGGTGTCAATTTTTTTTTTTTAATACCATCAAACTTGTCAAAAACTTTATATTCACACCTGCTGTAAGAGTTTTGGAGGCCCGTGCGTTAAAAAATACGGAACTGCCATCATCACTAGAGGGTTAAAAGCCTGAGACGTTGTTGCAAGGGAAAAGCGAAAATTGAAGCTTGATGCTGAAATTGTTGAGGATAGCGGCTATATTGGTCGTTCTTGGAGATGCTTCCGTTGAGTGTTGCCCACGTGACTCTTGAATTATGCTCTGTGATAGAAGAAGAGCTGGAGGGGAAGCCACTCTCTTTGCCATATAACCCCTTTTTCGCGAAGGTAGATTAGAAATGTGGGAGTTATAATGCTATAGCGTTTGAGTTGTCTTCAAGGGGGAAATCTCGCGTTCTGTGTCACAAAATTTCCGTATTGGTCGAGAAGTTGAGGACTTCACAGCCGATTGACTTCGTGCGGTTAATCCATGCACCCCACGACGACGACCATGCATAAAACAGTGATGTCATCACCATCCATTTTTTTGTCACGCGTCATTCCTCTCGACTATATATTGCCTCCAAAGAAGGAAAACACTTCAGAAGGAAAATATATTTGGGCGTGTTGGAAATCCAGTTCTTCTGTGAAAAACAAATAAGATGGTGGAGGGAGAAAGTGAACCGCTATCGTTTCGGCCATGAGCCGACCAGCACTGAAGTGCGTCCGTTGCAGGCTATACTTCAGAAGCCCTTCGCGACGACCTCACTCGGCAGAGCAACCGACCTTACGCTACAGCAACTCTTAGTTAATTGCAGTTACCAATTATTAACTTTATGAAAACAGGCATATTTTAATGCTATGGAACGTATAAAAATTCAATATAAACTTTCATGTCCTTATACTGTAAAGAAACTGTCCAAGAGTTCGTACAAGAATAATAAAAACTAACGAAAGCTAAGGCTTCCAAAGGGAACATTCCAAACTGCGTACTAAGCCTTGGAGCCCTGTATTATTCCAGTGCAATTAAACCCAATATCAGTATGCACAAAAAAGTTGTAGAGCGCAGATCTTATGCTCTGGTTTCACGGTTGAGCCACATCAACGTTGTTGTCGGTGTAACACATCGAATGAAAGTCACGGGCTAAGAGAGAGTTGCGAGGGAAAGATAATTTTTCGTAACAAAAGCTGCACTACGCTACCCTTCGCGCAATTCGCTGTGCCTGAAAAAGAGCGACAGTGCGCATGCGTCGTTACCATGGAAACCATAAATGGTCAGCGCGGGGTCGCGTATACAGCTAAGCACGAATACCAGTTTGTGCACTGTGCCACCGAAGTGGTGTATAAGTTCCCGCTGCGATGCGGCAGAGTTTACGTTGGGCAGACGGGTCAATGTATCAATGAGAGGCCGCGGCAGCATCACCGGTCTCTGAAACCCGACAATGGGGCCAATCTTCCAAAACACTGCCGAGAATGCCATGGTTGCTATCCCTTGCTGAACACAGCCACCATTATCGGGAGAGGAAAAGCTAGACTGGAAAGGGAGATTTTGGAAGCTGCGCATGTGCGCAGACTTGGGCTCGACACGTGTGTTAGTGAGCCATCTGTGGCTCTTTTAGATAGAGACCCCTTTTTTGATCAACCTGTGACGCCCGCGGTTTTGCGCTTTTCTGTTGCGTGTACGTGGTTATCTCGCCTACCTTCGACGAGAGATCATCTTTGCTTGTTCACTTCGCCCTCTACGGAGGCCCACAAGGGAGCTCGACTCAAAATGAATCAATCAAAATCCTACGCTACCCACATTCCCCATCTAATTTTCATAACCCTACTTCATTCCTACTTCTCCTTTCCTATATCATGTTCCTTCCGCTACTTCCCAGGGGAGATACGTGGGGTCTCCTTGGGCCCGCTTTCTCGGGTGTGGGTCGCTACAGTAGCATACCCCCATTTATTTATTAACTTTTAATCAAAACCTATTGTCCGAAGGACCTGTTCATTTATGTCACCAATTGGCTGATCTTTCTCTACCCGCGATACATTAGTGGTGCGGGAGAAGTCTGACTTTAGACTCCATCGTACCATTTGCCGATCATGCATGTGCGGCAAAACATCATGGTGCTTGATGAAACTAATGAAGCTAGGTGCACTTATGAGGGCTGAAGCGGGAAGAATAGGAGCTGGAGGCGCCAGCTAAGCGTGTTGAAGGCCTTGAAAGAATAAATGCGCGACAAAATATGATAAATGAAATAGAACCCAATGAATCAGTAACCTGCGACACCATATGTCTATTCAAAATACATTTTACCAATATTACTGCGCGCGCTTTTCCCATCACCCTGGAAACGGTGACCTGTTCAGGGCAGAATACTTACCCATTTTTTGTTTATTATAAAGTTTAAGGAGAGTATCAGTCATAATATCCCCGCACGGCCCCCCTCCCCCCCCCCCCCCCCCCTCTATCTCAGTAGTTAATTTGTGCACCATATGCACAACGTCAGGGATTATTGAATGCCACTTCGGGCATGGATATGCAAATTAGGTTCCCAGGTAATGGAAGTTGTATGCTTGCAAATGCTTACACGGAACCTAACATAATTAAACCGTATCACGCGACGTACTGGTGATGTCCATAGAGTCACAAACCCGGTCCTGAAACCGTTAAGAGACTGGGTGAACTGGACGACTGGTAAATAAGTATATAAACAGATCTTGGCCAGCCGTTTAGTAGGCGGTTATTTGTGCAAACGAATGAACTCCACGTAAATAAAGTTTTCAGGCTCTCATGCGAGAACACCAGTTCCTACTTTTACATGCAGATTGAAATATATGGGCACCACATACTTATTGCACCGCTACATATGTTATAGACGTTATAAAGTCACCCTTATCATTTCGGCTCATTTTTCTCATATAATTCTAGACTGATATATTCTTTATTTACGAGCCAAAATTTCAATCGTTTTATTTTTATCTTTTTCTGAGATCCAGCTCCTCCACCTCAGCCTCGAAATATGAGGTTAGTGAAAGTCTCTAGTGACCTCTTGAGAAGTGACGCAAGGACGGCTAAGGAGACCTGAGCCTTAAATGATGAGGTCGAGAGCGAATTACGTCACCGAATTATTATTTTTTCTTAGAAAGAGATAAAGATTGCTTGGACAGTACGCATCACGCAATACAAACTGTTATTAGGAAGCAGCCCATCGTCTCCGGACAAAGCGATCGCGCTCACTTTCTTCGCAGGTCTGGGTGAATCTACTTCTTACAAGGGCTAGCTCTGAAAAGTAGAAACTACGACGAGGTGTCGATGTTTATGTAACGAAGTGTGTCGATTGAGCGCTCTACATAATGGTTACGCAGACTGTATATATATGAAGTCAAAAGGCACCTCTGATGGAATCGATTGCTCCGCATAGCACGGTGTAGCCTAGTACAAAAAGAAAACAAAAAGAACAGATGCCTGGTTGTTAATGGCATAGTGATCAAACAATACTTACCATAATATATGTTCACCGCTTCTCTGTAGTGCTGCTCAAACTCACGGCATACGCAGCACTTGATGCCGAATTATTAGCGACATTGAGATCACACAATACTTACCATAATGTATGTGCAACCACCTCTCTGTAGTACTGCTCAAACTCAAGGCATACGCAACACTTCTTGCTCGACGCTGAGACAAATATCTCAATGTCAAGTTACTGTCCTACTTGGAGAACCACGCATCACATTTCTTTTCAACTGAACAATAAGCGGTCTTTAAATTCTCGGTCTCCTTACATTTTCAATTTCAATTTGAGTCATTTATGATTATTTTATAGAAAAAAAAAAACGGTGTTTTCATTGCACAAACAAAAAAAAAACCGATGCGAAATGGCCAGTTTAGTATTCCTCGTTCTCATGATGTCGCAGCCGAATGATAGGAGGGGATGCTAACCTGAGGCCTATACCTACCCGCCGCTGTGCTCTGCAGCTCCCTTCTCGGAGGTGCGGGGTAAATGGATGATAAAGCAGTGCGGCTTCAGCGTTATCGATAGCCCTGGGCCTTCGACTGCGTCAGACGCTCTAGCAATATGAAGTGTTGTACTTGTTCCTTAGCAGCGCTTTTTACGATCCTATAGATGCACCAGGGACGTTCCGTCAGTTACCGCCGCCGAAATTTCAATAACCACGACAGCAAAGGAGTGGCAAATTCTTTTTCGACTACCAAGCAAAACTTTATGAAAAAAAGCGAAAATGAAAAAAAAACCCGCAAAATGTTAGGACAATGTTGAAGCTTCTCCTTAACAGTAGTTGCGATAGGGCATTTAGCATCGTTATTTGATTCCATTTAAGTATGTCTTGTTTAAAATATTTAATTTCTCTAAATTATTATTACTGTAACATTATTACACATCCCAATGACACACTGCCGGGGTGGCGCAGTGGTTACGGCGCTCGACTACAGTTCCCAAGGATGCGGGATCGAATCCCGGCCTGGGCGGCCGCTTTTCGATGGAGGCGAAAAGCAAGGCGCCCGTGTGCTGTCCGATGTCAGTGCACGTTAAGGAACCCCAAGTGGTCGAAATTTTCGGAGCCCTCCACTACGACGTCTCTCATAGCCTGAGTCGCTTTGGGACGTTAAATCCCACAAACCAAACCAAACCATGACTATTCCAATGACAGGTTAGTAGTCAAACGCACCACAACGCATCCACTAAGTGCTGCTATAACATACTTGGTACCAACGACCCTTCACTGCCTATACGCTGCGCGCCGGCCTGTTACGTAGGTGGTCAGCGCTCGAATCCCAGTGAGGACAAATTTACATTATTGAATTACGTAGTTTTGCCGGCAGGTTTCCGGGTTACGGTTCTCAAACCTGGGGTACGGTGACGGCTTTTCGGCTGAATGAGCCCAATACGTTATCACGTAAAAGATTCACAGAGGAACCGTTAGATTCATGCGGCGTGCACGCTTGAACGTTACTATTCTACGCAATGCTGGATGATTGGGTCATAACTTTTCAAAATAAATGACAGGAACAATAATGTTTGTTTCCTAATCACTTATTGTGTTGTGACAATTTTGTTTTAAGTGACCTGGACCATGTACAACGTGCAAAAGGCGGGTGCAAAGGTCCCTGTGCGTTCGATTCCTCTAATCCTTCCAAATGAAAGCAGCTGCATGCCTTAGTTAGTAGTCCTCCCAGCTTGATCATGCCATCTCGTCCCGTGACGCCATTCAATCAGTGACCGGGCCATGTCAGCTGCCAGCTATCACCTCAAGCTTGTGGTTTTTCAATTTCCTTTCAAACGAGCCACGCCGCAGACGCTGTCGTCATCGGACAGCTTTTTTTTTTTTCTTTCGTGGGAATATTAACTCTTAAACGCCAAAAAAATAGTCTATCTGCACATCTGTAGATAAGCTCGCATCCTTCATGAATGGCAGCAAGTCACCTTTTAATGCACCACATATTTTGTTTTACTTTCCAGTAATGTTGCACATCACTGTCTATACGCTCTTGTAACCTAATTTATTTTTTTGCAACCACTTGAGATTGCTTGCAGTAAAATTATTCTATTCTATCTGCTGTGCTCACCACGACCTCGCACGGGTGGCAGGTGTAACCCAACTTCTTTTTTGTTGAAGCTATTGAAGATTTTAATATTTTGCTTGATTTTCCCGTTTTCGCTCGAGATCTCAGCTGCCGAGCCGAGGGTATGATCAGCCACCCTGCTTCCGCTGACACTAATATCTCACGCGCTCCTCTACTCACCACTTACACGGACATACTCCAGCTCTACCGACTCCAAAGGTGCACATATCCTCCCGCACACCGCGATCTAATAAGACGCGAGGCCGTTCAATGGCGCAAATTACAAACTGGCAGCTTCCCACACCCCCTCTTATACAGCAGGATCTTTCCGGATCAGATAGCCCCCATGTGTAAACACTGCTCAACTCCGGCCACACTCATACACATGGTGTGGACTTGTACACATTACAACACAGACAACACAAACACCCCAGAGACGTGGGAGTCTCTCCTGTGTACTTCCGAGCCAGCAGACCAACGCTGGCTGATCCAGCGCGCGGTGGAGGCCGCGGCATCCCAAAGTATCCCCGCCGACCTCCTCTAAGTCAGCGCAACCGGTCCTCTGACTGGTCCCCTGTTTTTGGGCGCAATAAAAGAGTTCACCACCACCACCACCCGTTTAAACGCATCCTATGCATTCGGCTGTTGACCCCGAGGTTGCCGGATCGAGCCCTGGAAGATGGGATGCATTTTGATGGAGGCGAAATGCAGAAGGCTCCTGTGCGCTTTGCTAGAACAACCTATGTGCCATCCGGGACACAAAATCCCACAGAACAATCTAATACAAAAAACTTGGTTTATTCTTGATCACTTGAGTAGGAAGTAGCACGCCTTTCAGCTCCGGTACTCACGAGTAGCAAAGGCCATTTTTGTCACAAGAATACTTACCACATTCTACATCCGAAACTATTTCCTTTACCGCCGTCCCCTGCGGTGAACTGTCTAGACATATCCATTATGCGATTAAATCACGCTAGCGAGCAAATGTAGGAACCATTACTAATCGCATTCTCACACTGACACGTCGAAGCTTCTTTTCGGTACAGTGTAATGAAAATGGCGCGTCAAAAAAAGAACGTTTTGCACGTTTTGCGGCAGCGCGAAATTTAAAATTTTAGCAGGGAATGAGCAACTTTGCCTCCTATTCGTAAAACATTGTTCGCAAATCGCGGGTTGACGTACAAAGTAGAGATTCTCTTGACGCCTGAAATTATTTGCAAACAAACAGGAGATAAATCTCACGTTTTTCCTTTCTTTTAGAGCGTTAGCTCTAATGCTACCATTCCTGAAGGTCAAATGAGGCCGAGAGTTGACCTCTAACGAAAGAATGCAGTCGCTAATCACGTATGCCATCGCCGTGGCAGGGGTTTCTCTCCTGGCGCGTCGTAATGTGTGCAAAATATTCATGTCGAACCTACTTCAGCTATGGCGAACACGATGGTCACTCCCAATTGGCCCGGGTCAACTCCAAAATTTTATTTCGGCTGATATTTGGACCAACATCGATTTCCAGGCTAATTTCGCTGAGAACACAATTTTGACCTCCAAATTTGGCCCAGACCACCCTCAAACTTGACCTCTGCCGAGTTGGATTAAAATCGTATTATATCGCATGCAAAAATCCTCATTAATGAACAGTTTGTGCAACCAAGCAATACGCGCGCGCGTCTTCCCGCATTTCGATGAAACTCAGAGCTACCTATTTTCAGGTTCGCAGACCTCTATCGGCAAAGGTACTTCATGTGATGCTTGCATAAATGTACTGTCATAAGTGTGTCATGAGCAAAGCATTATTCAAAAGCAAACATATAAAAATGACATCAGTAATGCAAGGACGTATTTAGTCGTCTATGGCAACTTGGCTGAATGGCATTTTTCTTGCTAATTACATAACAGGGCCACTACGTGCAAGGTTGAGCACGTAAAGTCTGTTGAGGCAAAGTTACGACGTGTTTAAAATAGCTCCTATGACAGATAATAGGGAACTGGGAAAAATAGCATAATGAGCTCTATGTTTAATAATTCATTTCGTGTATCTCTATGTACAGTTGAAAAGGCGTCTTTCCATTCATTTGTTTTATTACAGTGCGTCAGTGACAGAGAACAACTGCTGTATTACATAGCCATCATTTCTTGCAGGCCGAAGTATCTACACTTTTCTCACTTCTAAACTTGCAACAACAAGAACGAAATACTCGCTGTAACTTGCAGAAGTATGTATGAATATGTAAAATTAAGACATGTAAATTGAATCTATATATATTTATTGCGCTTTAATGTGCTTTGTGTGCTGTGACAAACAATTACAATTTTTAGTAAAAGGCGATCTAAATAAATCTTTCTGGTTCTATCCGAAATAAAAGCCTGTCGTCAGTTCTATAACTTTCTTAAATATCTTGTGTACGGAATGCAACAGAACATACAAAAGTTCAACCAATTTTATTATGCGTCTAACACCGCTGGCACTTGATTCTGGTCACCATCTGTAAAACACTAAATCGAGAAATTCCTCCGATGTGCGTATTATCAGAAACGAAATTTTGCTCCTTCCTTCATATTTTCTTTTTTTGCAAAATGTGTAGGTACCAAAATAAGCAAATAGAAAAAAGGGTCACAGAGGTAGAATTTTCATTGTCATTGCCTCACAAAGATAAGCTGCTCACCTGCCAAATACGCAGTCGGTGAAAAGCATCCTACTAGCACTGGCTGAACTGAACCATACAGAAATCAAATAAGAAAATACATCTGCTTTGTATAATGTTGTTTGTTGCAGATGCCTTTAGAACATGAACCACCTGCAGACTTCGCAGCGTTATAGTTGTGCCAAAGGTATCTGTCGATAACTGCATAATTAAACTGCGATGTTCTAATCGGCACTCATAGCTTTAACAGCCGCCTGACGCCGAAGGTCAAAAACGGTTAGCCCGTGGCTTTATACGAGAAAATTCGAATACGCTGATTGTTTTATACTTGAATTTGGCATATGTATTTATGCGTCTGTAAACTAATAGCTGCCAAACAAGGCCACCTGAATCGTTAGTCACTGGGCCCACTGGTCTGCCGGAGTTGGATCTTCGGATCTTCTCTACTTAGCGGGTCCCTCAAACTGTCTGTTTCAGAGTCGACCCCCCCCCCCCCCCCCCTCAATAAAGTTAGCTGGCTATTTTGTTAGTGTAAACAGAGGTAGGCACATCTTTTCTTGTTTAAAAAAAAATGTGCCTTTCTTGTGGGACGCACAAGAGTGCGTCCGAAGCACCCCATAACATAACGATACGTCCAATGAATGCGAGCTCCTTGTTTTTTTTTTTTTTTTTTTTTTTATTTTATCATTGATGAATACCAGGTAGGCCCATTTTTTTATTTCCCGAAAATTAGTTCTCTGAAGCCTGAACTTCTCCTCGACGCCTCCCCCCCCTCCCCCCCTCCCTTCCCTCGCCTATTTCCTGGCACTCAATCGTGCACTGATCAGCCAGTTACTCCAAATCTACCGTTAGTAAATTCAATGATAAAACCGATTGCAGGCGTACCGCAGTTTGAATACCGCAGTTTGCACAATCTTGGTGTAAATAAAAACAAGAGCCCTGGTATCTGCTGGCGCTGTACACTGTATACTATAAATGAATGTTAATAATGCTATTATGTCATTGCGCAACCAAGCTAATCTGTACACTAAGATTGGGCTCTCCCCCAACATCCTGCATTGGTGGTCGACGCATACACGAACAATGGGGTTCCAAGTGACGCAAGGAATTCTTATTTGGGCCCTTCGAGGGCCCTTCGGTTTTGGCTTTTACTTTTTTTGCCGAATTGGTGAGTTAAATTGCGTGATAAAATTTAAGCCCAATTTTGGTTACAAATCTTGTTATTCGCCAAGAAAAAAAAAAAGACGTCTTCATTCGGAGGTTCTAAAATTTCTTGGCAAATGACGGGATTTGCTTTAAATGTTTGTTTTTGTGCAAAAGTAAAAACACAACTTTTTTGCTCAATATTCAAAAAATAACATGAAAATCACAGTTCTCGCTATAAGGTTGCTGTTTTCGTATCAAGATTTTTTTTTTTTCTCTCTCTGGAGCATTACAATTATTTTGCGGAATATATACATCACCAGTCTCCTACGCACACTTCCATGTTCATATAAGACCGGCCTGCCTGCTTTCGTAGACTTTTAAAAACTTAAAACAAACATTTAAAACATTCATTCTACATCACAACGGTGATTTTAAACGCGCTCGAGTCTTGTAACAGGAAGCCATTAGTGTAGATAGTGCCTGATAGAATAACAGCAATGCCATGTGTGGAGAGCAGCCAAGTTTTGGTCTCTAGATTCGAAGACGCCCTTTTCAAAATTACCCAGAAATTGAACCGTGCCATGTCTAGTAAACATTAAAAAAAAAGCTGAAAACCATTATTCAACAGAAAACACCTTTTAAATACGCGCAACGTATGCGAAACTTATTGCGTGATATCTCCAGCTTGGTGTACTGGAAAACGCAGTTTCCAACAACGTATTTTTGAGTCGAAATCATGATTAATCCAGAGTACAGCCATCGGTTCGGGAGGAAGGATCGGGTAAAATCAGTATTCGATTGAATACGAAGGGCCCTATATACGTATAGAGTGGTAGCGCCAAACACAGCGAATCGAACGCGTCACAAACGCACCAGGTCGCACAATGTCCTAAACTCCATGTGCATTCCATAACATGAGTACTTTTCTACGGCACCGCTAAGATCTTCGACTTCGTTCTGACGCACAGTGCATGTGACCACTGGAGCGCTTCAAGCAGCAATCGCCGCAGCTCCATGCTGCCCTCGGTTGCGTTCACACCCATGAGTCTTGTTCTGTGACACGGAGACGTGGCTCAGCGCAGAGAAACCAGCGTGAGGGAAGCTCGAAGCTTCAACTGGAAGCACAAGACGGGGCCGGGCACCATTGTTCGTCCACAAAGTCCTGCTCTGAACTCGGCACCACCAGCTCAGCGAGCAAAGCGCTTCTTCCAGTCATGATCACGTCATACACAAAAGCAATACCCGTGCACACAGTGCCAGTGACACTGCCCAGACTACGCTGGAGACACCGTTGACGCCCGCTGAGTGTGAAGTTGAGCCTGTGAAGAAGGATTCAGGAAAGCTTCATTCAGTTACTACACAACTGCAGGCTTAACGCAGGCAACGTCTAAGGCTGAAACTACACTGACACAGACTCGTGGGCGATAAAGGTACTGGGTTATCAGCTGCAGGCAGTCTGAGTTTCGCCATGTAGCGATGGCATTTGCTTTGGCGGGTTCACAATCGGAAAATTCGTGTCCGGTACATGAAAAAAAAAAAAAAAAAAAGTGTACGAGACGATCACTCATCTAATGCGCTAATTATGCGAAAGTCATTGCATTGCCCTCAATGACTGCTTTGCTGTTTTTACTCTAATCTGCTTACACAATCGACATAACCTTTTGGATGGGGAAGGCAGACAGAGTTGAGCGGGTGCACGCTGGCTACATTTTTACTTTGATGGTGGCTTGCATGGGATGCGGCGAGGGCTTCTAATGGCCTTGCGTTGACCCGTTCCTGACACTGCAAGAACTCAGTGGAAGCTATAATAACAAAAACATCGTATTTTGTTGCAATGATACATTTGAGCCGCTTTGAACGACAAAGCAGTATCCGAGAATGCACAGTAACGGGAAACAAAAAGTGTGTTTTTATTTACAAATACTGCTCTCTATTTTGTTAGAGACATTGCCGGACTAGGTTATGGAGCGTTTCAGTACAATACCAGGTAAAATGATTAGGCAGTTATTTCTGAAATTGTTTAGTTTGCAGAAAACGCAGAGAACCGTCCAAGTTATTCCATAATTCAATCGTCCGTGAAAAAAAAAAAAAAAAAAAACTTAAGCCAATCTGAAAAGAGCGTGAAAGGAACTATGGTCAGTGAGTGAGTCTGTCGGGTAATTCGTGCTGTGGGTGTGATCAGTGTGATAGGCGTTTCGATGATGTTGATTCGTGTAACATTTTATGCTGCATGATTAGGTCGTCACACGTGCGTCGGTACGACAGTGGCTCCAGTGATAATTACGCGCGCTTGAGATGAGGGTGAAAGCATGCGGTCGTAGGGGATGTAAATGAATCTGATGGTTTTTCCTTGAACAGATCCTATTTTAGAGATGTCATTTATGAAATGCATACACGCTGAGGATGCAGATTAGAGAATATATCTTTTGGTGTTTTGTAAACGGTCAACTTGTACTGTTTAGTGCCGTGTTTTTGCGTGCGTTTCAGGCATCCAAGCCTTGAGGTCCAACGTCGAGCGGCCAAGTCTCATCCGGAGAAAAAAAAACTACAGGAAATTTACTGCTACAATAGAATGTTTGACCGGATTTTGACAGCGAATGTGTTGTACAGAAATTTCTGGAGTAACAACAGAATTTTGTGTCGTTACAGCCGAAAATTAGTACAGAACTTTAGAAAAGGCTGACGTATGACAGAACTACAAAATATTTTATCGTAATTTTGACATTATTCTGTAGTTTGTTTGTTTTTTCGACTGAGAATTATTGAAATTATCGGTTACATACAGCGTTAATTAATCACGCTGAACTGGTGTAACATTGTTATTGCCTGCGGCAAGGCACGCACGTTATATGCAGGTAATAAGCCACACTCTGCGAGATCCGCCTGAAATCAGCGCTGTCTGAAATCGGTGCCTTCCCTCTACTGTTACCATTTCGTGTAGATGCAAGTGTTGTATATTTTCGGATAATTAATGCTTTCGGGTGCTACTAACACACCTAATAATGTAAAATTTCCTCAACTCTATCTTTCCAGTTTAACATAAGTGAATGTTTGTACCTTTTCGTTATGAAAGACGACAGACTAAATTTGTTATCGCCTGCAGTTGAAATGCAAAAAAAAAAAAAAGAAAAAGTTATTTATACTAGCTCCATCCCGCAGCTATGTTAAACCCAACTAATAATCCCAAATGTTTCCACCAATTCGTTTTTCGAAGCACTGCAATTGCTTTTTAACGGCTGAACGTTTATGCTTTGCAAAAGACAAAAGGTTTTCAAGTATTTAGGTACTCGTTGCATCTTATGAACTACTCTAGAAAATACGCGGACTACATGACAATGTGCAGTTTAAAAATATTCTGCGTCTAAACATTCGCAAAGAAGGACACTACTTGCCTTCGCCTTCCGGCAAAGAACCGGAGATTGGCGGCCTCAGTGGGAAACTTTGATGCTTGGTGATGGCTGCGTCGGAAGCCTCAAGTTTGCCCTCTGGACAGCACAAGCAGAAATTCGTATAAGTTTGCATGAATGATATGCGCTGAACAGAATCTAGCAGCATTCAGTCGCAGTCGGTTTACGTCCAACGATGCTCTTCGCGAGCATTTTCGTTAAAATTTTCCAGAGAGCAACTTTCTAAGGAATAGTTTCGAGCAGTAAATTTACATATTTGGGATATATTTCTACTCCCCACTCGTCTAAAGCTAATCACAATATGAGTATGCTAAAAATTTGAGTCGTAAGCTCTTGCACACGCATAAAACACGTTTGTTGCAGTGGGCCAAAAAAGTAATGGGGATTATGGAAAAGTTTAGCCCTCCACACCAGCAGAGACCAAGAATTGCTCGATGTATCATTGTAACCTTGCGCCACGGGGACCGCGGCAGGGTGACTGTGGACTCTTTCTGTGACATAAGGCGACAATAACGCGCAATAATGAACTTCTGACTCACCTTCGACGCTCTGAATCCTTGCAGTTGAAGGTTCTTTCACCTTTGCTGTTGGCGGCACATGAATTTCTAGAGAAGAGCGACAAAAAATGATGACCGTTTAGGATATCAAAATAATAAAAAGTAAAATCAGTTTTAGCGTTTATCACTCTCATTTCTTGGAATAAGTAATTAATAAAGGGTGTCATACTTTACGCTCTTCTCACAATCAATAAGCTCACAAATCCATGTAAAGGTGTGCTTCGAACCGTGCTAATAAGTTGCATGGGAATAAAATCAACAACCACGCTGCTCAACATGGTTGTTACTCTGTAGCAGGATAATCCGCTTTATCTTAGCTAGTTAATTAATAAGCGCATCTTTGCATGATCCCAACTTGTATCAACAGATGGGATGTTTGCTGCAGGATACGGTGCTGCGTGACCAAAACATACATAAGTCAAATGGCGAGAAGCTTCTGTGTGTGTGTGTGTGTGTGTGTGTGTGTGTGTGTGTGTGTGTGTGTGTGTGTGTGTGTGTGTGTGTGTGTGTGTGTGTGTGTGTGTGTGTGTGTGTGTGTGTGTGTGTGTGTGTGTGTGTGTGTGTGTGTGTGTGTGTGTGTGTGTGTGTGTGTGTGTGTGTGTGTGTGTGTGTGTGTGTGTGTGTGTGTGTGTGTGTGTGTGTGTGTGTGTGTGTGTGTGTGTGTGTGTGTGTGTGTGTGTGTGTGTGTGTGTGTGTGTTTCCTTATGTACGTATATGCGAATAACGGGAATCTAAAGGCCAGCTCCAAGTGTCAAGTGCTAGTCTCCATGACTTGAATTTAGGAAATATGAAATGCAAAGCTTCTGTATGGAAACATACAGTAAATAACACAAAAAAAACTCTATGCACAAGAAGTATGCAAACTCGACTTTTAAATTTCCTTGCACCGTCCCCGACCATGAGATGATGCACTATTGTTCTTACCCTGAATTATTTTGAGAGTGCATGTAATAACGTACGCACCTTAATGAATACATTAGTGAGCAGCTAAGCACGCGCACGCTTTATGTAGCGTTAGCGCTGGAAATATTTGTTTGACACAGTGCCTGCATAATATTTACATGCTCTAAGAGGGCATGCTGTTGGGCCAAGCGCTCTTATAGCATGACCTACTTACGCGAGACTCGCCCTATACATTGTGCAGGGAGGTTATCAGAGAAAGAGCGATTTCAGTTATGAATCCCTATAGTGCATTTTGTTAGGTATTTGGTGCTAATTTTACCAGCGGCACGTCATCCGAAGGTGGCGATGACACAACTCCGGTGCGCGCTCACAGCATAGCCTGACTGAGCGAGCCTAAATTTTCAATGCCATCTTGTCGCTACTACGGTGAGCTTGTAACGCGAAGCCTGTACACATGCGCGCTAGGCAGCTTCGAGCCTGTTCTCTCTTTGAAATATGGCATTACTTTCCTCTTCCTTTTTTTTTCCAGCACCCTCCGCGGTAATCGCTGTGGAAAAACTGTTCCTTCAGCAAATTGTTTTTTTTTTTTTTTTTTTATCGCTTCGGAAGTGGCAGCTCATCGCAAGCAGCGTTAATACAAGGACCCGCTTCGACCAGAGAAGCCGTACTCTCGGAGGCCGGAACTGAGGCTGGCCGGCCATCCAGCCAGGAAGCGCGCAGGAAGAAGCGAGGACTGTCATCCACGTCGTCGGCGCCGAAGTGTTCGCGCAAGCGGCAATAACAAACACGGACCGGAAGCCATTATGTCGGAAATCCGCGAAATCGATCAGTCGTCTCGTCATGTTTTTCTACACGACTCGTTCGGATCCCCACGGTCCGTTAATCGGAGGCTGTTGCGACGCCTCCAGCCAGCTGACCGCGGCTCCTCGTCGTCGTGGCAGCCGGCACATACGGGACCCCATTTCCGGAAGAGTGTCGCTAATGCTCAACGTGCCTCGATGTTTCCCTCTTCCTCATCCTCTCCCCTTTCTCATCTAGCTCTTTTTCGCACGGCCGGCCAGTGAAGAGGAAGGCTTATACTGGATGTCTTTTGTGTCCCCGTATCTCTGCCGGCCGTATGCTCAAAGGTGATCATCATTGCTTCTCCCCGCAAGCTCGTGCCGTCGTCAGCGCCTTTTCGCGCAATGTTAGCCCGACAAGAGCGAGCTAGAGTTCAGAATTAAGATGACAAAGGGAAGCGAATTGCTTTGCGAAATGCAGCCTGAAATAAATGGGAGGCACGTAAAATTAATAAAATGTTTTCACCAATTCACGTGAAAAGCGAAAGCTGCCTCATGCTTTTTGGATACGCTAGAGTAGAGTGTCATCGCGAGGTAACTTCGGAAACATATTTTAAAATTCGTATTGTGCAAATCATTCTTCAGACATTATTTACCTTATAATACCTCTTCGCTCTATAACAGCGACGTAGGGCAGGAATCAGCAGTACTTCCCATGAACATGTTTTTAGCATTGTCTTGCCCTTCACAGGGTACGACGCATATCAGTACTTGGAGTTACACGCTAAAGAATATTACCTGCCTTTCTTTGTAATCAGATATTTGCGTCTTTTTCTTTTCCCTGGTGAGTCATTGATACACCCCAATCAGGAATTGTGTAAAAGCGAAGATCAAACATTCTGCACTTTCTCTTCAGCGACATTGTTATCGCTGCAAGTACTCGCTACTCGACCTGACTGACCACGGCCTTCGCTACTTCACTGGTTCCAGTGCCTTAAATAAACCCTCATCTTACATTTGGAGGAGGGGCCTGGCGTCGATCGCAGTGCCTCTCGCTTTGATGTAACACTTTCATATTGGGACAACTGGTCTAGACCTGCACATGTAGATTATTTTTCTTCTACTACGCTTAAAGTGGGAAATGATTACTACTAGAGCAGCTTACATGTTTTGTATTTAGGCTCAAATAAACGCTCTTTTGGAAAAGTACCGGCAGTGTCTTCCGGCCTTAATAGAGATCAACACAGAGGTACGCTTGTTAAAAAAAAGAGAGAGAGAGAGAAAAAGGCATCTCTGTAGCCTGGGATTTGACGCATGGGCAAGAATATAGCTTCAGCTCTTTTTCATTCAGGTTATCGTTTCTCAGATTATGAATAGGTTCCTCTCAACTCAAATTAACGCGACGGAGAACAAAAAAAAATAAATATTTGTTTTCGCAACGCGTTCCTCCAGCTGGATCGGGTTCCTTCAACAAATTCCTGGAATACAACGCAGGATAAGCCAAAATTGCTTGAAGGTTCATTTATTCCAGCGTCGCTGATCAGAGTAGGGCACATGACCTTATCCCACCCGAGCATACTTGCAGTACGACACAATGAAGCACACGCCGCCAGTAGCGGGGTACACATTTTGTAAGCATTACGAGCGTATTCCCGTGAAAATATGTTATATTTTAATAGCTCGATGTACACAATTCTTAAAAGGAAAGCGCAACCACAAATTATTGAGCCAAGGCTCAAGAAGTGCTTTGCGCTTACCGTACAGTCGTATGGAACCCTCCGTAGAGCCCAGGGAATTTTTGGCGAAACACCGGTAGGCGCCGAAGTCTTCGGGGGCAATGCGTCGTATCCGCAGCCTCATGTGTACCTTGTAGACGTTCTCTGTGCGGTTGAGTGAGTACTTGGCCGACTCGGCGATGAGGTCGCCGCTCTCCAGAGTCCAGTAGTTGATCGATATCGGATATGCCTCGGTGTTGCAGACCATTACCACTTCACCGCCAAGCGGCGCTCCGATGAGTTGGTTTGGTATCCAAATCATCGGTGGAACTGGAACACAACAGAGACACCATTCATTGGCGTATCTTTGCCTAGTGTAGGCTGCATTTTTTTGCGAAACTTTATGTCGAAATATCCTAAACTTTTCTAGCGCGCAAATTTTAAACACAATGTAGTACTTTTACTTTCATGCTACTATTTTTTTATCCTATCTTCAAGATATATAAGGACGTCCTCGATGTTATGGCAGCTAATAATTAACAAGAACATAATTTCTGTTATTCGCGGTGCGCCTTCTGGAAACATTTGCCCGTGAATCGACAAACTGTGTGCTTATCTTAATTGCAGACTGAAGCCTAAGAACAGGCCACATGATGCTGTTCATATTTTACTTCACTTCAAGGAAAAACCTTGAACTGCAATAGGTTTTGGCAGCTAAGTGCCGTGCATTTGTCCTCACAGTGGACTTGCAGAAGAATCCTCCGGCTGACGGGGGACGGAACGCCGTTGGAAGCGATGCACAGGTACGGCCCCATGTGAAGACGGCTGACTTTTGTGATGCTCAACTCTTCGCCTTCGTAGGAAACGTCTGCATACACAACAGAAAGACGAACATAAATTAGTATGCATCTCGTTTTTTATCAAGTTGTCTACAACTTTCGTTAAAGGGTGCTGCATGTTTTCTTAACCTTGAATTGTTCATTGTGCAAACGTAATCATATTAAAGCAAAACCCTTTATGCTCATCTGTGTTAGAAGGACCTGCGCGTTCACGAGATGTCTGAGAAATTCCGAGGGATATGGGCGAGGTTTGTTTAACCTTTAATAAATAAAAAAAAAGAAACATCCTCAACTGGAAATCAAACTCCTACTCCTACGATCACCAGATGAGGGCCCTAACCACTACTCCAGTTCTTTTCTTTTCTTTTTTAGGCATGATATTTATTACACTGAAACAATGCCCTGTGTAGACGGACTATGTACAAATAATTAGGAAAAGAGCATCAAATCAACACCATACCAAGTCAACAAAACTCTAAACAAGAGGCAATGTAGAGCACATCACGAAGAGTGAGTGCCACTCCGGTTCAAAGTCAGCCTGTGCATACAATGCTCCTAAATGGACAATTATTCTACAGACATAATCTTTTGTAGAAATAACATATTCACATTTCTGTCTATCATGCGCGTTTTCCAGAGGCTGGATAACCCAATTAAAAAGAGCATGTCTAAAGGCTTATCAACAAATGGCAACGCAGTGAGATATCGTAGAGAATGCTGTGTCAAATCGTCTTTTTTTTTTTTTTGTTCAGTGTCTGTTGAGAAATACCCCAGAACAATATTGCATCTTTACAATCAATGAAACAGTGATCAATCGTTTCCGGAGGATCACAAAGGCGGCAATTTAGTTTAGATACAAAAAGGCCCTTTTTTCCTAACCACTTTGGTCGTCGTTTAATCTTGCGTTTACTTTTTGTCTATGTTCCGTTTCTATTTTATTAAAGGGTCTCATTTGCAGACTATTACGTTTATGATCACTTCCCAGGTTACACTAACCTTCTTGGTCTATTTCCATTTGTGTGACCTTGCTATGAATTCCCTGCGACATTAGACATTAGACCATGGTCGTCTGCCTGTTGCGGAATTCCCACGTGATTTGTCCCTTGCATTTTGTTTCTCTATTTTACAATAACTAGGTCGTGTCGCTCACAGAAATCTAGCATCTAGGAAGGCGCGTGGCGCACGCCATCTACCGCCAGCTATGAAGACTAAGGGCCGCGACGAGCGCGCTCGCCATCGCCGCCGTGTGGAGCTGCTCACATTGAATCCGACACGCAAGAAGCACTTCCGGGTCATTGCTAATAAACACTGCTGTAGAGTCAGCTCCAAATGCTTCCGCCTTATCGCACTTAAGGTGTCTTAAGTGCAGTTAAACAATGTTATTTCTCGCTCTCTCCTTCACCTCCCGATTCCACCGGGCTACTGACGACTACTTACTAGTACAAATACTTTTTTTACACTATGTACAAGCGTAAGAGCTGAGCGTCTTCAGGATGTGGCCTCCCTGCTCGGCAGCCGAGTCGCATCTCCGGTTCCTTGTTTTCACGAGCCAATGATCGTCTCCTTCCTACCTCCTTGCAGCTGCCCGCATCCATTGTTTCTACGCTTCTTCTGTGGCAATCTTCTACGCTTCTACGCTTCTTCTTCTTCGCCTCGGCTCTTCGCCGCCCTCGTGGCGCCAATCAGCTGGCCCCCTCTACGCTGTCCTACGCTGGTCCTTCGCACATGACCACAGGGTCAGGCGCACCACGTATGCACGGAACACAGACACGAGCAGTCCTCGCGTCCGTCATCGGAGCCCGTTTTGGGGAATCCATCCGCGACTAGTGCCTTGAAAATTTTACTGTCAGACTCTACCGGTGCGCAAAAAGTTGCTAAACTAGCGCGGCTTAATACCTCAATCAAATGGATCGAATCAAAACGCCAAAAACAGCATATTGAAAATGCTTTTAATATACGGAAGTCTGTTAAAAGCATAGTAATGTCCTACTTCCCTTAAAACTGTTCTCAATGCTTCTTTTCATTTCGACCGCGTTCTAGTGTATGTGTTTCTGAGCTTCATGTTCTCAATTTCTATGCAAGTGCGGACATCTTTGCATTTTTTCGCCGCCCTTGCGTGTCGTAATAGATGTAGTCGCTGGGGGTACGGCGGGTTGCTTAGAGACAAACGCAACGCAGTATAATTGACTACTCTCACTGTCAACCGCTGAGCCCAGCTGCTCCTGCCAGTTTCCGACGGCGATGGGCGTGCCGTCCTCCCTGCGCCAGGTGATGCGGGGCGCCGGGTAGCCCTTGGCACGGCACACGAGCGTCACGTTGGAGCCCTCGCGCACCAGCACGTCCGAGCTGCTCTCGCTGCCCACGATGTCCGGGGGAACTGCGCGCAGACATTTGGGGATGAAGAGGGAAGTTTGGCCGTTTTCACTGAAAACGGAGGTGTTATGAGCTAGAGGAAAATGAGGCAAGGACACCGATTCCTTCCCTCTCTTTCGCAAGTAAACTATGGTGCCACCGAGCAAGATTTTTTGTTTTTGTTTTTATTATTTTTCGGTAACCAGGGGCTAGGCAACACCGCCGTTATCTTCAGAACGGCGATCACTCAGCCCCTTACTATTCGTCTCTTGTGCTTGGATCATGAGGAGGCAAATATTAGATTTTAAGTGCAAACGAAAATAGTAATTATTTTTCATTGTCCCATTGCTATTGGCGAGTCCCGACTACTGGAAAACGAGCGTGATGCAGGAGTCTGGTCCTTCAGCTTTCTGGAGATTTATTATCAGCAATATTAAATTTTGAAGAAACTTGTGCGGCTAAGAATTGCGGTTCAAAGTTGCGGTTTTATATTTACCACATCTATACTGATTCAGAGTAAAACGAGGAGAAAGTTATGGGCACAAGAAGTTAAAGGAAATCATGCAACGGGGAATGGGCCGAACCAATACACTGGCCAACGTTTCGACAGCTGGCTTCGCCTTGGCGAATAGATGTCCACTTGTCGAAACGGGGGACAGCGGACTGTGGCTCTTCCTCAACCGTTGTTCAGTTTCTTTTGACTTTCAGTAGTTCGGCTACTCTGAGCTGTCCACAAACAACCACCATCGACATTGTTATCCGTGTTTCACTAGGCTGCTTAAGGTATTAGGATGCATTCACTGCTCTTTTCTAGTGCTGGGGCATAATGAATTGTTGTCTACTACTAAACAACGAAATTCTCGGAGTCAAATACCCTTTGATGCGAAAGGCACTCCTGCAAATAAACATCTCTCGGTAACCCAGAGGAAAACAAATGCATAACATTTTTAAAGTTTTACACATAGGTGTGTTACACTCGTAAGTACTAACTTCTATATATAAAGTACAGTCGTAGTTGTAAAGATCATCTTAAATGCTTAATAGTAACGCGTATGCGGGATGTCTTTCTTTTACATTTAATTGGACAGGTGGACTCGCCGGAATGTTCAACTTGTGGCATCCCAGAGACTGTGGACCATATATTATTGGTGTTCCCAGCGTATGCGTGCGAAAGAAGTGTGCTAGCCGCTTCCTTGAAGCATTTGGACTAGAGTCCTCTGCCGGAGGAACTGCTGCTGGGCGCTTGGCAGGACAAGGGGAAGGGTGTCCAGGCAGTGCGGGCTCTTAGCCGTTTTTTATGCGCCAGCGAACTTGATTCGCGCTTGTAAAGCAAACCACTGTGCCTGTAGATATGTATTTCATATGCCTTCTCCCACATCGTCACCCATCACGATCTTCTTTCTTCTCTCTTTCCCCTTCCCCAGTGCAAAGTAGCAGGCCAGATTTGAATTATTCCAGCCAACCTCTCTGCCTTTCCCTTTCAATAAATCCATCTATCTATCTTTCTTTAAGGCTCAGAAATTTTAGTTTAGAAAGGTAACTGGCTTTAGATTTATTTTATTTTTAAAGCTATGCTGGTGGCTACGGCGGACACCAGGTAAGGGGAAAAATGTATCAACTAGTTCGCCAATTAAATAAATTTGTTAATTTACCGTTATATTCTCATTTTAGGTGACCTTGCATTCGCACAGTCAGAGCTAGTCCTTCAATATTATAGCCGTGGGAAAAACTTTCTTTACAAAACATCGTACTGCGTGTTACAATGCGCTAATAGGCGGCTTTCCTGAGTAACACAGCGTCGGCCCGCCTGTGGACGCGGATCGCTTAACCCACAGATTTCACACTCTGCTGGCATCACCTGAGAGCCAGACGGCGGCGCAATTTTTCATTATCAATTTCGCTTCGACCGTGGTCTCGCTGATAACTTCCGTATCAGTACCAGATGCGGGCTGTTATTTCTCTTGTACTCCGGCTTTAAAGCGCAGAGGCGAAGCGAAGTAATCCGGACAAGTTCCCTTGGCGCTAAGTTATCATGTGAAGCCGCCTCTCAGGCTGACGTCAGTGCATCAGTGCACCTTGTAACGTACGAGCTCTCTAATTTACTTTAAGAATTTTTTTCTTGGCTACAATAGCTGGATGGCAAGCTACAGCACTGTAAGTACAGCATATTCCCTAAAATAAGAATTTAAAAGTTTAACTAACGTACCTAGCTATGAAGCAGCCTACGTCTCACCTGGTGCTCTAGGTAGTCCCCAGTATAGCCCCAGGGTTAAAATAAATTAATAGCCAGATGCCTTTTTTTTTAATTTTTGGACCGTATTTAGAAAAACGCTCGGTATTTTGTGCAAAACGCTCAGCAAATTTTGGGGAAAATAAGGACTGCGGATTTCATTTGTAGCTCACATATCAGCACGGTTTTGAAGCCGTTATACTGGATAATACAGAAAAGAGTTCTCGGAGTTTCCAAAAAAAAAAATAAATAAAAAAACATTTTTCGTGTCGCATAGGTATCAAAAAAGTAAGTACCAGGGACGATGGGTGAAAGATGCTTGCACAATGCATATTCAGCAGACGTTTGCCACAGAGCCCGGACAACGAGAAAAGGAAGGTAAAAAGAAAATCGCAGAAAAAGACGCCATCACAGAGACAACTCTAGACACACGGGCATGACCATCTTTGTTAGAGAAATCTAATTAGGCGTCTGGCAGTAAGTGGGCCTCTTCGAGTCCCTCTCTCTTGCCGCAGCGGCAGGGGTTGCCCCAGTAGGTTCGCGCGGGTCGCGACCCCACTATGCGCACGCGGAGGCGCCAGACCGAATCACGCGACTTTGCTACGGGCAAAACAAAGAGGATGTGGTGGAAATCGAATCTAGTCTGCCATGCGTGTGCATCCCCTCGCACCGCGCTCCTGTCTTCGCCCGCCAAAGGGTGATAACACGTCGCACTCTGTAATGGCTCCCTCCCTCTTCTTGCTGTGGCGATAGTTCCTTTGTCTTTCACCTTTTTCGTGCACTTTGTTTCTGCATCATTCACTCTTTCTTCTCCGGGGCAGATTCTGCTCGAGTGAGCTCCTAGCTTCGGTTATAAACTTTCGTTAAGAAAACAAAAACAAGCAAGCAAAGAAACAAAGGACGAAAAACACTCTCCGTCAAGTCCATTAAACGTGTTCCACGCGCTGCGGTCTTTCGATGTAAGTGCATAATTAACGTTGACCTAGGTCTGCGCTTCCCCTTCGTACTTCGGGAAAGTGTTTCCAGCTTTGTAATTGCACAGCCACAAAAAGAAACGTAATAGAAAAAATATTTCCTTTTACAAACGCTATAAATTTTTTGTTCAGAGAACAGGACGGAGATGTTTAGTTGTGCGTCAGAGGGTAAACTAGTAATTCGTCGTCAATGGGACACCGTGAATCCCCTACTGGTACCGCCGATAATGTGTTCAATAGTTTTTTGAAATGAGAAGCAATTTCCAGACCAACGTGTTTATTTTCGCTTTTTATCATATTTAAATTTTTAACAGTGTAGGAGGTTGTGTATCTATTCCACCGCTACTGCTCTCTGTCATGTCACGGGAAGAGTACATTTACGAACTTCCGATGGCCAGCGCACCTGTGAACTTGGACATTTCATGTGCCCTCATGACGCCGCATGTAACAGCGACCAATCAGCGCATGGCCTTGTCACCTGCCAAAACCCCTGCCAATTTGACCACGCCCCCTGCCAAATGCTACCTGTCGGAGCACTGGATGCGTCTGACCGAAGAGGTCATTTTCTTTTGCACGTACCCTTTTAATGCTATAACGTACCAATAATTTAGAGAATGTCTTTCGTGCACAGAGTTTGCTATGATACGTGAGAGCACGTGCGTCCTCGGCGTAGAATCTCGCCCTACGATTAACGGCGCCCTCTGTAAGTTCGACACTCTACTGTACAGTAAAATGCAGGTATGAGCTAATTGGGCAAGACTTTCATATCATAGCGTCAAAAGCAATAGGAATAGCATGGATCCCAATACAAGTGACCGCCCCATAGCCTTGAGTGGGTCCCTCGGGGTTTCCATACTACAGGTATAGCAGAGAGCAGATCAAACAACCCTCCTCGGGCTAAAACCAAATTACGCCTCACAGCTGGCAAAGGTCCACGTCAGAAACGCTCGGATGCCGCGTCGAGCCAGTGATGGCGTGGCAGGCGCAGAATAGGCCTGTGGGGTAAGCATCGCACGCGCCAACAGCCAACCCGACTTCTTCCATGGGAGCCGCCAGCAAGAGCAACGGTATGGCAGCAGCAGCAGCTCGAGGCTCCACAGAAGCCAGGCGGCGCTCATTGACGCATGGTCTGCAAGGCCGGTCGGCGCTTTTTCATCAGCTTCCGTTGAGCAGGTCCGGAGGAGCCGCTCCCAAGGGCTCCGCAATGAGACGATGGCAGAAGGGCGTCGGGAGGGGTACAAAGAGGCGATGGTGGCCGCGAAGAGAACACGCGGGATCTGCAAGCGGTCATCGAGGAGAGTTCTAGGGCGAAGGAGGGGCAGCATGGCCTACCCATGCCGCTCGCCGCCACTGTCGGCTCCAATTTTTGCGCTCGAGTGACACCCGAGACGGAGCCACCGGAGCGCGCCTCCTGATCCGGCCTGATTGAGAGGTCAGCCAACCAAATTGTCACATGATTAACCCGGCCGCGGCAGCCACTGTCTCTCCCCTTCTCCTCCTGCGCTTCGTCGCTGCCGAGTGTGCAGCCAACGAGGCTGGTTGGCTGGCCGAATTCCTTCCTCTCTGTCTCCTTCTTCATCGGTAGACAGGCAAGGCTCCAACCTCGAGAACAAGGTAGTATCATGAGCTTCAGTATACTACAGTACGAGAGGTAGGATGCGAGCAGGCCAGGGTACATCTTGGAGACAGGCCGGCATTGCTTCCGGCGCCGGTAACAGCGGAGATAACACCAAGGCGTGAGCAAAGCTTGCAAGTGAGCAGCTAAAATAGTGCACATTCGTGTTCCTTGCTTGCTAACCGCGAACGCCTTTCCATTTTATTGGCTACTTCATTAGTGCTGGCCAGCTGCCTGTGTAGTCGAATTATGAAAAGACATGTTATTTTGCATAAAATTGCCGCAGCGTCCCTCGATCTAGACTACTAGCGCAATTCGTACGATCCTCCCTTGATTGCCAGTAGTATATTGAATTCCTAGTGCCGTGATGGAATTCTATGCCATTAAATAAGTCCGAGTGATAAACGTTTGCAGATTCCTTAACCAGGGCACCCCTCAGAGCCCGAGTCGCTTTGAAACGTTAAACTTCGCGTACCTAAAATGTCAATTTTGCTTGCCGAAGCAGATCAATCCAACAATGTAATTTCGAGTTTCCTTGCATGCCGACTCTTTGCAGCGCAGACTTATACCCTAGATTTGAGCTAAAAACCTTTACCAGGCACAAATAACGAATTTTGGTGATCAAGATCAGCGCTAAAGAGAAGAAAAAAAAAACAACTACAGTATTTCCATTAGTCTCCAAGTTTTGTATTGCTTTGTATTCACAACTGAAATGACTTTAAAAATATTTAACTTGTTAAAAATTCTTGCGCATACTTTAGGAACGGATGAAATAATTAAAGCTAAAAATGCGCATTTAAGGAATTTTCTGGCATTTTTACTCCTAGATCTGTGCTAAACATAACCAGACTTCCTGATTTGTTTGTTTTTGTTTAAAGCAAGAAGAACTATTTTCCTCGCCTTTCAATACCTCTTGAATTCTAAGATTGGTGCAAGGGTTCTATTAAACCAGTTAGAAGCGAGCCATCCTGGTACATTTGGTAAATATAGTACGTCCGGATGCCTCCACGGAAATTGTAGAACGCAAAACGACTAGAAAACATGACGGCTTCGTTGAGGTTTACTTTCGTTTGGATTAGTTTGGTCTAGTTAAACAAGTAAAATGAAAGCTGGCTTTCTTGAAGTCAATTTTGCTACTGTAGAATGCGTTACAGGTTTCGGCGATGTTTCGTATGACATCTGCTATGCGCTGCTTTTCCGGCATTACTCGGTTTTCAGTCTAGTAGGCGAAGCCTACCCATTCGTTTCAGCATATCGTACCTCATAAAGACCAAGTGTCGGGACAATGACGGTGCACCCCGTCAGCATTCACACATTTACGCACAGCATTGCCCAAAACGCTCCGCCGCAGTCGAGCCCTAACCGAGCTGCCGTCCACAATTTGCTGGTCCTTGTAGAACCCGGCCAAGACACTTGCTACGATCTTCTCGTGATGCATTTGAATCCTGCCCCACTGCATTGTTGATGTGGGTCCCACGGGGCTTCCTTGCTCACGCAATCTGAAAAAAAAAGATGTGATGACTACCATGCGCGGCGAAGCATTAATTGAGCAGATATACGAAACATCCGACAGGCTAATATTTAGGCGGCCGTTGCCATTTGCTGATAAGGCAACGCAAAGGAAAACATGCGCTAAGCTGTGGGAGACAAAAGCGGAGGCAACAGACGCACCTCCAGCAGGTCTCCAGCGGCGATGATCTGTGTTTGATCAGAAGCGCGAAGCTTCGCGAGTAGAACTGGTTGGGGAAGAGGAAAACAGAGGAGGAGAAGGGAATCTTGCCGAGGCGGAAGAAGAAAAGAAAGGGAAAGGTGCCCGAGGCTTTGATGGTAGCTGGGAAGGGTGTTTGGGAGGGCTGCTTTGTGCCTCGACGTCGATTGCTTCTGCGGCTGTCATTTTGATAAGGGAAGCTGACGCCGCACCCCTGTGTCGCTCGATACGTGGGACTCTTCGGTCGATTGCCGCTTACTTGCGTACCCCGAGGTGGGCTGCAAGAGTTTTTCCGCGCGGAGGCAGAGGAGGCCGATTGGAGGAGCAGACCTAGAAGCTTGCGCCGCTCGCACGCGTGTGTGCGTGCGTTTGTATGAGGAACGTTATATATGCTTAATATGTGACGAGGCTGAGCGGTGCTTCGGTCCTTATCCGAAGCTCGGAGGTTGCTTTAATTACAGTGCTGGCGGAGATGTCAGAGCCCAGAGTTCTCTATTTGTCTTATTTCAACCAGCGACGTCAGCGTAAAATGCGCTCCCCTTAATATGCTTTCGCCGGTCGAGTTGTCGCTGAGGAGTTAGTCTCCCTTCGTATTAAGGATCGCCCGAGAACGCCACAACTTAGGCCGTCATATTGTCGCATAGCGAGCTATGCCTATGTCGCGCGCCGTTTTCCGGACCCGTGCACAGCCGGGGAGCGGTCCTTTTTTTTCTTTTGCACGGCGTCGCTGTGCTTTTCCCTTCTTCTTGGGGGGGTATTCACGATGTACGCCGTTCGGAAAATGGTTAACGGCTGTGAAGGAGGCGAGCTGTTGAAAGCTCGCGTCCCAACCGGTTAACGCCTGAGGGCTTGGGGGCGACGGCTGAGAGCACGGACGGAGCTTTGTGTTTTGTGCCGTCTGCGTCCTTGCGGCCCATGTGTTTTTGGTTTACCTTTTGTGTGTTTGGGTGCCAGGCGGAGATGCGCCGCGTCTTCTAGAAATTCACGCGGTGCTCGCCAGGAAACAACCTCGCGGGCACCGGCGTCCTATTGGTTTCTCAGCTGTAAAGAAAGTCGTCTCATTGGCTCCGATAAGCGCATTTCCGCCTGGTAACAAACACTGCCTGGAGAATCCTGAAGAACGTGGACAGAGGGGTTTTGGCGGCAAGTAAGGGAGGACGGCGACCATCCGAGCTGCTGCTCGGGACCCCTGCTCGGAAGATGTCGCGTTGGCGGACTGATGTGTTGTTAATTTGAATTAGTTGTTTATTTGGTACTACTGGATTCGCTTTAATTATTGTTTGAGTTCATCTTTATTAAATTCAGTTAACTTGTATTATCAAACGAAATCGCCTGGTCCCTTTCTTCAATGCGGCGGAGCCGTCGTGCCGTCAAGAAAGTTCAACGTGCGAACACTTCGTTACAAGTGGTGGAAGGTGCGTGGTAACGACGACCCCGCTCTACCGGAGATGCGCCCCCATCTCAGGAGTGATCCGGACATGCAGGCGACAGCTGACTTCGCTACGATGACGAGCTCTCAACCGAGGATGTCCATCCCCCCTCCTGTTTTTAAGGGAACCCCTGAGGAGTCCGTGGCGGAATGGCTGACCTGCTACGAGCACGTATCATCGTTGAACGCTTGGGACGACGACACAAAGGTGAAATTTTTATACCTTGCCCTTGATGGCGATGCGAAGAAGTGGCACACCACACAGCTGCTTACCGGTGCGCCAATTTCTTGGAGTGACTGGGCGGCGAAGCTCAAGACCTGCTTCAGCAGCCGCCACGCGACGGAAATCGCTCACCTTCGGCTGCAGAACCGGGTACACCTGCCGTCGGAGTCTCCGGAGCAATACTTTCATGATGTGCTGCAGCTGTGCGCCAGGGTCGACCGCAAAATGCCGGAAGAAGACAAATTGCGTCATCTGCTGCGGGGCCTGCAACCGGCGACAATGGAGAAGATGATAATATCCAATCCGTCCAGCTGCGCCGACTTCCTGCAGACACTGCAACGCCTCAGTCAGGCCGCGCTGATGGGTTTCACTTCCCGGGTGCTGCCGGCCACCGCAGCAAACACCACCTACCTGGCAACGGGACCCTGTGTTTGTAATTCTAACATATTGCCAACAGCTGGCAGTGCTGACAACGAGCCTCGTCCGTTGACTGTGCCGGGATCTGGGCAGCCCCACCTACTTCCCACCTACACTGCTGCCTCCCATGGTCAACAACAAAGGCTCGCAGGTGAGCAAGATTTCAAGGCGATCGCCGCCTCTCTAGAATCGTTATCCGGACGTCTAAAGGCAATGGAAGAAGAAATTTTTCGTAGGTGCGCGCCATGGCCCCAGAGAACCTCGCGTGACGACGACGGACGGCCGCGATGCCACTACTGTTACCGAAGCGGTCACATAGCTCGAAATTGTCGCCAGCGATGGAGAGACGAGGACCGCGAACAGAGAAATGCGCGCCACGAGCAGGCTCCCAATCCGGGAAACGGGAACGGCCGGGCTTAGGTGGTCAGCCTGGCCGATCTGTGAGCGTGATGACCGAAGACCAACTCCTCACGGTCCAAGTCGAGGCAAATAACTTGAAGACCACCCTTCTCATCGACACTGGCGCCTCCGTAAACATCATTTCTTCCAGCTTCGCGGCTAAAATTGCTTCAAAAGTCGAACTAACTGAGGGCACTGCTTTTATCAAAGGAATCAGCGGAGACTTATTAGCACCTGTAGGAGAAACAGAAGTAGTGCTTCAATTCGGATCGACCAGATTCAGCGTAAGATTCATTGTCCTCAAGGACTGCCCATATGAGTTGATAGGAGGGCTCCCATTTTGCCGGCAGGCAAACCTGCTGATTGACTTCCTCCGTAAACAACTAAAAATAGGGAGTGAAGTGTACCAGCTGCACCTCAATACTAGCGTGCAATCGCAGTCAAATGTGGTCACTGCACGAAGTAAAGAACAAGTTTCCATCGAGCCTCGTACGGAAGCCATTTTAAGGGTACACATACCGAGAGACGGAATTCAGCTTGTCGAGCCAAAGTCAACCCTTAGAAGTGGACTGCAGGTGGCCCGGACTGTCGTGAACGTGGTTGGTGGGATCGGCATCGTCCGTGTTGCAAACCCTACCTTGCTGCCGATAGTGGTACATCGCGACGCGAAGATCGGCTGGGCCACATCACTTCATGAGGCGCAACTCGGACTCGCCGTGCCACACGACCCCACTGCGACAGAGGACTTTGACGTCCAAACTGGGCCACACCTGACGCCATCTGAGAGGGATGAGCTCTTGTCCGTTATTCATAAGTTTCGTCACCTGTTTACCGGCGAGCACAATCCGATTCAGCGCACTCACGTAACGGAGCATACTATAAACACGGGCAGCTCAGCACCCATTTGTCAGCATCCGTACCGCCACTCACCCTTCGAGAGGGAGGTCATTAAAGCGCAAGTGGAAGAGATGCTTCGTGACGGAGTGATCAGAGAGTCGCACAGTCCCTGGTCATCGCCCGTCGTTCTCGTGAAAAAGCCGCAGGGAGGTTGGCGTTTCTGCGTTGATTTCCGAAGGGTGAACGCGGTTACCGAGAAAGACGTGCACCCATTACCGCGAATCGATGACATTTTGGATCTGCTGCAGGGTTCTCGATATTTCACGACGCTTGACCTCACTTCAGGCTATTGGCAGGTAGGAATCCGCGAAGAGGACAAGTCGAAGACAGCATTCGCATGCGGCTCCGGTCTGTACGAGTTCAATGTCGTTCCTTTCGGTCTGTGCAATGCTCCCGCGACATTCCAGAGGATGATCAACAAAGTTTTGAGTGGTCTTCTCTGGAGGGTGTGTTTGGCCTATTTGGATGACATTGTCATTTTCTCGAAGACCATGAAAACTCACCTAGAGGACTTGGAAAAGGTGTTAAGCGCTCTTGATGAAGCCAACTTGCGTCTGAAGCCGGAAAAATGCAGCTTCGCGCAACAAGAAATCAGGTATCTCGGGCACGTGCTGACTGGAGAGAACATCAGACCAGATCCGGACAAAATAGCCGCGATCGAAAAGCTCCCAGCGCCAAAAAACAAGAAAGGAGTTCAGAGTTTCCTGGGAATCTGCAATTATTATCGGCGTTTCATCAAGGATTTCTCCCTAATCTCCCGACCTTTGACTAATTTGACAAGAAAGAATGTTTCGTTTGAGTGGGACACGGCATGCGAGGCGGCCATGCAAGCGCTCAAAGAGAAGCTGACTACGGCGCCAGTTCTGCGTCAATTCGAGCCAGGCAAGCCCATCGAAATCCATACGGATGCCTGTGACTACGGTCTTGGTGCTGTGCTGGTTCAAAAAGACGAGGGTCGGGAATATGTCATCGCCTACGCCAGCCGTCATCTCAACAAAGCGGAAGCTAATTACAGCACCACAGAAAAGGAATGTCTGGCTGTCGTTTACGCCTGTAGGCAGTTTCGACCTTATATATTCGGCAGTAACTTCACCGTGATCACAGATCAAGCCAGCCTCGCATGGCTGATGAATGTCAAGAATCCGAATGGACGCCTCATGAGATGGTCCCTGCTGTTGCAAGAGTTTGACCTGACTCTCAAACACCGCCCAGGTTTGAAGAACGCAGATGCAGACACCCTTTCTCGCCTGCCACGCGAGCCGGCACCGGTTAGTGAAGATAACTTTGCACCGCTGCTTGTGCTAGGTCGCGTGGATGTAGGCATGAAGCAGAGGGAAGACCCTTGGATGAGGGAAGTGATAGGACACCTGGAGAACCCGGATTCACCCGTTGCCAGAACACTGAAAAAAACGGCACGGTGTTTTCGAATGATCAACGGTGTGTTGCACAGGCGAGCGAAAGGTTTCGAGTCAGACTACGACGCACTGGTTGTACCAAAATGTTTGCGGTCAGAGGTGCTAAGGGGCTGCCACGATGATCTCACGGCGGGACACCTCGGGGTCAAGCGCACATGGGAGAAGATACGTAGGCGTTACTTCTGGCCTAAGATGTTCGCGCAGGTGTCAAACTACGTGCTGTCTTGCCCTGACTGCCAGACGCGCAAAGCCCCACCGGGCAAACCAATCGGGTTTCTCCAGCCTCTTCCCCCGGTGGGAATGCCTTTTAAACAGGTTGGAATGGACTTTTTGGGACCATTTACGAAGAGTCAATCCGGAAACCTCTACATCCTCGTGATGACTGATTACCACACGAAGTGGGTCGAAGCAGTAGCATGCCCGGCGGCTACAGCTGCTGAGGCCGCGCAGGGCTTTGTGCGAGAGATCGTCCTACGCCACGGGGCACCAGGCCGCATCATTACGGACCGCGGACAACATTTTGTTGCTTCCTTGATTGAGGAAATATTTAAAGCCATGGGTACAGACCACGTGAAAACAACAGCGTACCACCCGCAAACCAATGGCTTGTGCGAACGTTTCAACCGCACGCTTGCCGACATGCTCAGCATGTATGTCTCCTCGCATCATCGGGACTGGGACGAATTCCTGCCTTATGTTCTTTTCGCCTATAATTCGTCGCAACACGAAACGACAGGTTTTTCACCGTTTTTTCTTCTTCACGGACACGAGCCAACACTTCCTGTTGAGGTGGCCCTCGGTATCGCACAAGACGACTGTGACGAATTGGATGCTCACAAGGTGGTGCACCGGCTTCGCCAGGCGCGCCAAGTAGTAGCTCAGCGTGAGAAAGACCGGCAAGAAAAGAACAAAAGGGCATACGACTCCAAACGACGGGATGCTGTTTTCTATCCGGGAGACCTTGTGTACCTGTGGACGCCTTCTCGATCGAAAGGAAAGACCACCAAACTGCTCCACAGATACCACGGGCCGTTCCGTCTGCTCCGGAAGGTATCAGAAAATAACTGGGAGGTCATCGATCGCACCGGCCGAAAGCGGGATGTCGTCAACGCTGAACGTCTGAAACACTACCACCCACGGCTTGCTTCTGATGAGGACGCCGACGACGAGTCAGCAAACGGTGATCGTGGTGATGGTGTGCATGCGTTTGAGCGCTGTGTTCGTGTCTCCGCAAGGCCAAAACGTGTAGCGGCCTCGACCGTGAAAAACAGTGATCGCGGTACCTCTGCTGGAAGTGCGACTGAGACATATTCATACTCCGAATCAACATTTCAGTGTAGACCCACGGGAACTCGCACCAACCCCAAAGGAGTAAGGACCGATTATGACAGTGATACCGAGATGTATTACAGCGCGGACGGAAGTGTTAATTAATCCGCCGTGACTTTGTATATACTCCCGAATGTTTCGTGTTTTGTGTGAATACGTGCAAGTGGACATTTTGAGTGTGCCCTGTAACATTTTTACTGATATGCCAATGTTTTATTGCGTGTAAGTGTTCTTCTCTACCTTCCTGGTTGTAATCTGTTTCACCTGACATTTATATTTTCTCGTTTTTTCGGGATTGCGTATATTTTATTCAATTTTGGTATTGTTGTGTGGTCCTATCCGGTAGACGTAATTTCATTTTTGAACCTTGTACATAGTTATTCATAGCATTTCCTTGCGGTTTATTTGTACGGGCATGATTGTGACCGAGTGGGACACTCTTTTTCATAGGGGGGAGGTGTCGCATAGCGAGCTATGCCTATGTCGCGCGCCGTTTTCCGGACCCGTGCACAGCCGGGGAGCGGTCCTTTTTTTTCTTTTGCACGGCGTCGCTGTGCTTTTCCCTTCTTCTTGGGGGGGTATTCACGATGTACGCCGTTCGGAAAATGGTTAACGGCTGTGAAGGAGGCGAGCTGTTGAAAGCTCGCGTCCCAACCGGTTAACGCCTGAGGGCTTGGGGGCGACGGCTGAGAGCACGGACGGAGCTTTGTGTTTTGTGCCGTCTGCGTCCTTGCGGCCCATGTGTTTTTGGTTTACCTTTTGTGTGTTTGGGTGCCAGGCGGAGATGCGCCGCGTCTTCTAGAAATTCACGCGGTGCTCGCCAGGAAACAACCTCGCGGGCACCGGCGTCCTATTGGTTTCTCAGCTGTAAAGAAAGTCGTCTCATTGGCTCCGATAAGCGCATTTCCGCCTGGTAACAAACACTGCCTGGAGAATCCTGAAGAACGTGGACAGAGGGGTTTTGGCGGCAAGTAAGGGAGGACGGCGACCATCCGAGCTGCTGCTCGGGACCCCTGCTCGGAAGATGTCGCGTTGGCGGACTGATGTGTTGTTAATTTGAATTAGTTGTTTATTTGGTACTACTGGATTCGCTTTAATTATTGTTTGAGTTCATCTTTATTAAATTCAGTTAACTTGTATTATCAAACGAAATCGCCTGGTCCCTTTCTTCAATGCGGCGGAGCCGTCGTGCCGTCAAGAAAGTTCAACGTGCGAACACTTCGTTACAATATGCAGTTAAGGCAGGTGTAAGAGTGTGCAAGAAGACTTCTGATTGGCATCCGCCTGTGCGCGAGCATGAAAGACGAGCCCCAGAAATTGTAACAGACGCTTCCAGTTAGTATTGTAGTCCCCACGTTTTTAGTGGCGCTGAACGCTCAAAATCGCGTGGAAACTTCGAATTGTCGTCATGCACCATTGATTTTATATGGCCGTGGGAAATAGCGAGAACGCTATAATTATTTTGTGTCTTATTTTTCTTTGGCGAGGAAGGGCCCACTATAATAATCACTACATTCGTGCGGAACACCTCGGGACTAAAGTAAAGAATGTCTCTCATTACGCACCGTTGGGTACGGGTTGTCGACGGGGCCAAGGAAGGCAATAAGATATGCAGTGAGGCAGTGAGGTTGTCGACTTACAGTACTATGCAACCTGGCATTAACAACGTCCCATTAAACGACGTCGTCGCCTGCAGGCGCTTAGTGTTCACGAAATCTCTGAGGTATGCTGGTCTAATTGTTTCTTCCTAGTGCGAGCTCATAATCTGCAACGTAGGCGTGACACCTCACACTGATAAAGTGTTGGTCGCTTGTTCGGTGCTGGATGCTACGTCCAGTGATTTCACAAAACTGAGCCTTCTTGCCGTTAGTATTTGTTTTTGCTTTGTTCTCTAGGGCTCTTGAAAGCGAAATCGTTGCTTTATAGAAAATTTGAGCTCCTAAACCAGTTTTCATGCCCTAATGAAGAATTGACGAATTAGTTGCCCTTATCAAAATACGATTCATCATATTGAGAATTCCTGCAGTTCTAGATTTACTAAGGCTGGAGGTTGTTTATGCGTGCACCTTTACATTCGGTTAAAACGCGTGCCTGAAAAACGCCGAGTTCTAAAGGACGTGAAAAGTATACATGACATCGAGTGCTATGTATAGCGTACTTCGCTACGTAGTGCTCAAGGTTTTGTTAACGTGTCAGTTTAACCAAGTATGACTTTAGTACACCGGGAACACCATCTTTCATCGACTTTTTGACTCCTCACATTCAAAGCACATTCATTTATGGATTCAGGCGTGGAATTACTTGTTTTTATTCTATCTTCTTTGCCCATCATATCACACGGTCATTGTAATAGAAAAAGATCGAGTCAAGCTATTTATGCGTCGTTTAGGCAGTGTGGCTCTTTTGAAAAGGTAGTATAGCAAACATTCATTGTAAACTGCAGTATGCAAACATGCAGCCTTTGTGGTTACTGTAACAGCTGTAATTGCACTAATAATACCATACATATTAATTTTAACTATACCAATGTTATTACGCTACCAAGTACGTTTTTGTTATCTCAAAAACGACAGTGAAACAGAAACTTATGCTGTCTTCTTTGCGTGCTGCTTGATCTTTATGCACAAAGTAGGCAGAAGACCAATTATCAAAACAATTGGAAGGAACTATAGCGAAGCTGATGTGTATACGCACCTAGCACATCCAGGTATCCGACTTGGCTCCGCATGGGCACCGTGTTGACTTGGCACATGTAACCCCCGCGGTCAGTCTCCTGCACGCTGTCTATGACCAGCAGCCAGGTGCGGTCCGACGGGCTCAGGTGAACGCGGTAGTTCTGTGTGATGACGCTCTTGTGGATCGTCAGAATCGTCTTGCTCTCCACACGAAGCCACGCCACCTGAGACAGACAGGGAGCAAGGAAGAGACTACCTGTAGCGTGTTTATAGAACAATATCTTTCTGTGTGACAAAGCTTCTTGTGCTGAATGTCGTCGCTGAACGCTTCCTCTAAGCCTCTAAATAAATGTATAGGAAAAATGAGGGATCCGTCACGAAATACGTACAAAAGGAGCCAACAGACCCTGAGAACAAGGAAAGCGTATGGTTAATTCCAATCGCAGAGCTGGAGCAATTCAAGGGCAGCGTATTCTGCTCTTTTCGGAGCAACTATATTCCAAACGCAGATGGGGAGCAATTGCCGAGTCAAGGTCGCAATCGCCGGAGCCGGCAGAAATTTTGCGTGACGTATTTCTTCAGCGGTTCTCTCCACTTGCGGCAGCCTATCGTCATCGCTGCATCAGCTGAGCCTTCTGCAGTTTGTAGCTGACGATCATTACTTGCCGCGGCTATGGATGCAAATTCTGTCAAGAACTGGCACCTCTCTCTTGGGGACAGCGAGTCGGAGAGCAGCTTCAGCTCGGAGAACGACTACAAAACTATGCACAAATACTCTATGCGTTTGTACTGCGTAAACTTGAGGTCATTCGTTTACTGCTCTAATTTGCTCTGCTGTGCACCACGACATCGTTTTATTCAAAAAGTGCCAAAAAAACTCTTGTCGTATGCTCCCGCGTTCGCCTGCGTAAACACGAAACGAAATAAGCGCGTATAGACATTTGATGTCAAATTTTCAAGAAGCAGCTGGGACAACATTGATCTGTTATAGGTTTGAAAACAGACGACACGTGTACATTAAGCGCCGCTAGGCAAGCTCATGGGATGGTGGGTTTTTCTTCTGCCTGTTCACGAGCGCCACCTACTCGCTCCGCCCAGAGCACGAGTGTTCCTTACTCATAATCGGAACGCATGCCCTCCGCCGGATCAGGTGCTCTGTCGTGGAGAGTGCGAACAGCTTCTGGTTCTTCGATTGAAATTCGCCAATATTAATTTTTTGTGTGTTGATTAATGCGAATCAGTAATGTAATCATGGAAGGTAATCTTTTAGAAAGTAGCAGAAAAAAAATTCCTTGTCGTAGTTAAGTAATAACAACGTGGAGACGAAGGGCAAGGAAGAGGACAACACCTGCTTCCTTGTCCTTCGTCTCCGCGCTATTATTCCTTAAACATGTGCCAACTAGCTCAACTCTCCGTTTTATTGTAGTTAAGTACAGGACGAGAATTTAGAAGGTCATGGGTACGGATTCCATCGGTGGCATGCGGTCATTTTCCTTCTTCTTTCTAATCAGTTATGTCTATAATTACATTACTATTTTACTTTAATCAAAACCAAAGAAAAGTTTACTTTGCGTTCATTAGTGGCAGGGGCTAAACGTAACAGTATATATAATTTGTGTGTGTGTGTGTGTGTGTGTGTGTGTGTGTGTGTGTGTGTGTGTGTGTGTGTGTGTGTGTGTGTGTGTGTGTGTGTGTGTGTGTGTGTGTGTGTGTGTGTGTGTGTGTGTGTGTGTGTGTGTGTGTGTGTGTGTGTGTGTGTGTGTGTGTGTGTGTGTGTGTGTGTGTGTGTGTGTGTGTGTGTGTGTGTGTGTGTGTGTGTGTGTGTGTGTGTGTGTGTGTGTGTGTGTGTGTGTGTGTGTGTGTGTGTGTGTGTGTGTGTGTGTGTGTGTGTCCAAGCAACTAGTGTTTCAATGTGACAGCCCGTATACCTGTTGACGTTCTTATGATCAAGGGTGGCTTCGATGACTAAATACCAGCAGAAATGAACGGCAGAGCATCGGTGGCAATGGAATGCATAATGCTTAATCGAGGTAGGGAGATTCAATATTCGCTACGGCATACATCCAGATGGAAGCGAAAAGAAAACACTACCGTTTTGAAAAGGACCCTTGATCATTTTGTCCTCCTCATGGACATTAATTGGCTTGAGTTTTAAAGCGCTGTCATCTGTACCCGTTGATGTCATGCGCATTGCACATTCAGCAAACTTAAAGTTCGTTTTTTAAAGTGATCTCTGAGTTAACTTAGGAGCAAAATGAGAGCTCCTGAAGAAATTTTTATTGTGACGCGAGACAGAAGCAGCAGCAGACTTTTCACTCTTGCGACACAAGGCAAACTAGCAACAGGTTTGCCTTGCTGTACGTCGCCTAGAAGCGGTCGGTCAAGCTCTGTCTGGACCTGCCGATGATGATGATGATGATGATGATGATGATGATGATGATGATGATGATGATGATGGCGACTACGATGACGATGATGGTGAATGCTTGCAGACAAAGATGAGGTTCAAGTACAGAGCGGACAGTTTTTCCCCTGCCGAACGAAAGCGACCATACTGGTCGCACGTTACAGATTAAGGGCGGCGGGTAAAACTATCTCGGTGCTGCGACAGAGAGATTCATGAACAGGATATGCAGGAGCAACGAAATAGTTTACCGGAAATGCTTGTTCCAAGGCCGTGTACGGACCAATAAAGCAGTCGAGGAATTTTTCACACAAGCCTGAGGTGCACGTTAATGTCCATAAGAGGGTTTTATCGCTAGGGTAAAAAGCTGCTGCGCGATGGGTCGAGTCATAGTTGCTTTTTCTGGAGGATTTGGTGGCTTAGGTGTTAAGGTGTCCAAGCTCACGGCAATAAGAGGTACGAGAAGCGAACTGTTCGTGAGAAGGTGCTGTAGAAGGTGTGGCAGCAGAGAAGATGCTTACAGGCCAATGGGAGGAGGGCAGCCAGAAAAAAAAAATGAACGTAGATTAGGCTATGGTTCGTTGAACGGCAGAATTTTAATCAAATGTGGCAAAGAAAAGCAAAGAGCAATCAGGGTGAATGTATTTCAACACCGTGTCAGGTACGATGAAACGTTCTGTAAGGTCTGGGGGTGGTAGGCGGACCTATTTTTGTACACTGTGTCCTAGGCATGAAGCACTTCTGTCCGGATGGATTAAAGAGTTGCCTTTATCACTTAAGAGGACGCGAGGAGCGCCGAGGGTCAGTATGGCGTCGAAAGCGGAGCCGGAAGGAAAAGCAATGGTTTCAGCGTATCGGGCGATGTGGTCGGCGGCAGTAATGACCCAGTGGTTACCCGCTGGAGTCAAGGTCAACGGTCATGGACACGTGAACACCAGCGGCTGACCAGCTTTTTGGTCAAGCGACGACTTCGATAGAACGCTCGTAAAACGCTTAAGTGATCATCGCAACATATCTCGCTCGATATCGACAACCATGTGGGAACTTCATCGTACTAGAATAAATTCCACAAACTTCATTGCCATCTGCTAGATAGAGAAATTTGGCATTGATCATGATCACCTTTTATTATACCAATATTACCAGTATTATATAATGTAGGTGATCAATCCCGCCTCGCCCCACTCCTTTCAAATTTTATTGTTGAAAATCGATGAGAGTAGCTTGTTAACGAAGTATTTCTTTCTGCCATAATTGTGATAATGGAGATTTCACTTGACTTTATTCAAGCTGCGCCTTTCCTGTCCTGTGAACCAATTATGATTATTATTCCCCACCAATAGGCGTTTAAATGCAAGAGCATAAGATTTCGATGGAGCAGAGGTTGATGGTGGGACTCGCCCATCATAATGAGAGTAGAATCAGAATTGGAATTTTAAGGGCACGAGCCCAGCTAACCGGTAGACACCAGTCCGGTCTCTCTAAAGTGCAGGTTGGTAATACTGATCGTATCTGTCGGCTTCTTGGCCTGTATTCATCAGGCTATAATCTTTATTTATAAGAGAATTTCTAATTATAGCGAGCTATCACATGTCTCGCTGTTCAAATTTATTTGGGATGAAATGCTTTGAAATTCGATAAAATAGGCTTTCTAAGGACCATATGCAAATTGCAATAACTGGAGGAAATAGCGCGGCCACTGTGCACTTGGGATGCGACCGCGTAATGCAGTCAGCAACAATATGGTTGCCATATGCGCAGGTGACACAAACCGAGCTTAAAGACTACGCTATCAGAATAATTGGGTGAAGGCACATTTTTTTTTAGGCCGGCCAATCCTCAAATTGCTTCACGTCAGCGGATCTTCGTGTAAATGAGATGGACAAGCACAGCTGAGACGCACTCGTTAACTTCGGTTCATCATGAATCCCCTCGGCGGGAAAGACCTTCCCTTTACCCTTTCCCTAAAAAAAAGGATGAAAAAGAAACGTTTTGATTAATTAAGTTTGCCCGAAGAACACAGAGGGAAGCAAAGAGATAAAGATAATCCAACGCATGCACGTGCGCAGACTTTCGTAAGGCACACTTTAGGCACCCAAAGAAAAAAGTTATTCGAAAGAGAGAATATATTAGACAGGTATTAACAAACTGCATACTGAGGTAATGTACCCATGAAATTTGGAGGTTTCTTTTGCATTCCTCTTAATCGAGACGAAGAACAAAAGATTGCAATCTGGTGGGAAAAAAACAGCAAGGGAACAGGAGAAGGAATAAAAGAAAAATAAAAACTAGACAAGGGCAGTTTCTCTATAAGCCCCGGACATCTCTTAAGCAAAGAAAAACTAAAGAAGATTGGAGGAATTGGTAAGAGGGGGGGGGGGGGGGGGGGGAGAGGTAAGAGTGTAAGAGGGTTTGCGCAAGGAAGGCTTCAGAGTACGGCGGCTGCGCGGCTTTTGTTCGCTGCCACGAAAGACGCAAGGCGGCGGTTAAGAAGAGACGCATACAAGCGCCCATGCACACACACACACCCACGTACACTTGCACGAGTATGCAAGCCCCAGTCGCCCGCCGCCGCCGACCCTGTAAGCACCCCCACCATCAGCCCTCCCCGCCAGTTTTGTGCGCAGATAAGAGAGAAAATATTGGAAAGAGACGGCGGGCGAGTCTATACCTCTCTCCCTGCTCCATTTTTCGACTGATACGAAAAGAAGGTGTTGAGGGAGAGAAAGGCTGAGCGAGGGAGGTCTAAGGTTGAGCACTCTCAGACCTCATAGAGGCGGGGCGTTTTTCGACAAAAACTAAGCAGCAGAAAGGGAGAGATACCTTCTTTTTTCAGCAACTTGGGGCTTGGAAAAAAAGGAGAGGCGAAGGGAAAGAAGGGACTATATCAGGGTACATGTTCCGGTAAAAAGTCGCCATTAGGAGGGCTCAAGACGAAGTGTGCCGCCGCTGTTCTTCGCCATCCCGGAGGCGCTCTTCGAAGAGCGCGCGCGCACGCACGGCTCTCCCGTTGTTGCCCGCGAAGTCTGCCCCATGACGCTGCTTCTTCTTTTTTGTTCTTTTTTTCCTTCGCGCGGGTCATTTTTTGTTTTTGTTTTTGCCTAATGCCTTCACTCGTTCCTTCGTTGGTTTCGTCCGAGGAGCACCGTATCCCACTCTCTCGACGCATCTTTGCTGGTGCTACTAGTCGACGACAATGCGACACCTCGCGAGTCACGTGACTGGAAACCCCTTGCTTCGCTTTCCCTCGCAGATCTCTATGGTATTTTTTTCCCTGCGCTGTCGCTCCCTAAGGTGCACGTAACGCAAACAGATGCCCGACCCCTGGTACTCGTGTCTCTCGCTGAAAGTGCATCTCTCCTCCTCTCTTTACTCCCGTTGCTGCGCACCGCCCGGCATGTTCGCGATCATTGCCGTCGCTGCACCCGCCTCGGGAAAGCTACAAGTATGGATGTGGAGCCATGCCGACTGTTCGTGTGTAGGAACACGCACAAGAAATGGTGCTGCTACCAGCACTTGTATCCAACGCACCGCCATCACCTTGTTGGAGCTATCTGGAGTGTTGCGAGCTTTCAGTATTTCTTCTATACCCAACCAAGCCTTAAATCGGCCCACAAAAACTATTGATGGACAGCTGTCGTTTCACTGCCCTTACCTGAAGCCTGCTACTCTTGCTGTCTATTGTCGCCAAAACTTCTCCCATGCCCCGTCACGGCCCCGGTTACATACACACGCATAAATTAAGCAGCAGTTTCACGTTCATCACGACGAAACCAACTAATAGCCAGCCGAATCCGTAAGGGTAACCTTACTTGTAGCCAGCAACAGTCTATTCCTCTATGCAGCTGGCATTTCAAGATCTGTTGTCTTTGGCGTCCTTGAATGTCGCAGTGGGTGCGAGGGGCACTGCGCAGCTTCGGCTGCTTAGGAACGCATTAAGTTTCAAGATGTTGACAGGCGTTGTCGTACTCATTGCACTATTCTATCACACACGAGCACCAATTCAGAATATGTACCTAGAGCCTGTCTTCAATATCCTAGAGCCTGTCTTGAGCACAAGTAATCATGTCATCGCTGTAAAGATGAAGTCAGCGCTATGCTATGCAGCGAATAGCAACAGGAGCGCGGGTGCTTTTTAACTCCGGCGATGTCAACCACACACTATCCAGGAACATTTCCGGTAACGATTGTAGAGGGCTTCGAATACGTTACGAACACAGCTACTGAATCTAACATTTGCAGATGTGAATGGCTTCAAAACAGAGAACATCATACAAAATGTGCTCACCCGATAAAACGGGATCGCATCCCGGCCGTGGAGGCCGCTTTTCGATGGAGGCGAAAAGCAAGGCGCACGCGTGCTCTGCGATGTCAGTGCACGTTAAAGAACCCCAAGAGGATGAAAATTTCGGAGCCCTCCACTACGGCGCTCTCGTCGTCTGGGTCGCATTGGGGCATTAAACTCGATAAGCCAAACGAAACAAAATTTGATGAGCACGAAAGAGGAGCAAAAGATGTGCTACGTTTTAAAGCGAAAGCTTTATCATCTTCATTAGCCGAAAGAGCCGTCAGTGTGCTGTTACTTTCACGGTAGCAATATTCAGTTGTTCGTTGGAAGCAGTACGAAGAAAGGGGGCGTAGGTGGAAAGAGAGAGATGCAGCCTCCGTGTCTTGGGTGTCAGCCGAACAAGCGGCGCGTAGTTTCGAGGAGTCGAATCACTAAAATTTCCTAGCGGCTGGCAGAACGGTGGCGATACATCGCTTATTCCCCGCTTTCTCTGGAGGCCGTGGCGATTCTCCCGCAAGCAGTGGCGCGTCCTCTACAACCACAATGCCAGATAGACATTTGTGGTTATCTGAAGAAACGTATGCGTTCTTTGAGTTAGTTTCTATTCCGTCGACAACGCGGGAACAACCACTAACATCCCGTTTTAATGAAAGCGGGAGGGGTGGCCCTGCCGCCGCTGGATGTCCAATGTAAAGAGGCTCCTGTGTCTTTGCGATCGTATTCATTCTTTTTTATTATTCCACCTAAGTAGTCTTAAATCTTTCCACCATTTAGTTTTCTCTTCATGTAGTGCTCTATTTGCTCATGCACAAATACGGTAAATCATTGGATCCACGATGACATGCATGCAGCATGTTCGTAGGAATAAATGTTCAGCGAAAACCGCAAATATGTCGAAAAGATGCTTTGAGTACACCGTATTCTCGTTAGTGGGGACATCCATAATCGGACGGCAGGCGGTGCGTCGAAGGCTTGAATTGTAGTGGGCTAGCTCCATACAGCGTTCCCACTGTCCCTCTGCCTTCTTGTAGCTCTTCAAACTGGGCGTCGCCTTCTTCATTCCGTTCTTCTACCTCTCTCTTTTTCTCTCTCGGCGTCGAAACTCGCATCACTTCCACCGAAGATCTATGCCGGTGCATCACACTGCCACGGTCTGCCACACACTGTGTGAAACACACGTAAAAAAGGCTGCGAGAATGAGCACTATGTGGGAACTTTGGTGATGTTGCCGTGAGGAAAAAGATCAGTTATCTTGGAAGCGCGCTTGGGTGAAGTGGTTCAGTGTAACATGCACGAAAAACTGGTGACAATCCTACTTCTTGTAGCGTGGCAGGAGCTTCGTGAAGTGGCAGAAGCTGACGACCACACAGTGATGATGTGGAGACCTCACTTATCGCCTCTACAATTCAACTGACTACAAGCGAACATGGCGCTAATAGGCTCTGTGTTTTTGTTACTTATTATTATATTTTGGCGAACATTAGGTAAACAAGCTCCATTTTAAATCATAGTTAAGTAGAGCAGATTCTATATTCATCGTTGAAGGGAGTTAATGGCGCCGTTACCTAACTTTTGTTCCATATAGGTTGCGTAGTAAATATTTCGATCATACGGAAGTCATGACGAGACTGACGTCATCAATGTGCCATTAAAGGGATTTATTCTTGTTACCAGCGTACCTGTTGCAAAGATGTTCGTCTTGTTTTATAGCTTTAGCTGTATTCAGAACAACAGTCGAAAATTGACGCCACCCGTCGCAATGACTTGACAGGTCAAACCAGGAATTAGCCTGCCTAGTACCAATACATACATGTTGGTGTACTATGCTATCCAGATGTATGCAAAATGACTAACTGACCGTTTTGCTAATTAGAAGTTGTAATTAAAGAATATTTCAAGCAAATTTTAATTGAATTTTGAACATTATGCTACATGACCAAGTCATGAAAGAGCACTGAACAAGGTTAGAGGGGGCAGAAGTCTCAGTTCGCCGGTCGAGCCAATGTTTCAACAAGTAGACTTGTCTTCATCTGGGCCGAGCGATCATCACTGGCGGCGGTTTAAATACGGGAATTAAATAGGCATGGCTCGAATAAGACATCTTCTACTTCCTAAAACAAGATGCTATTATATAATGATCTCGTATTATCCCTTTTCCAGTACTGTAGCCTAGCTTGGTGTACGTCAGGAGTAACCAATTTATACAAACTACATCTATTACAAAAAAGAGCAGTCTGGTATATGGTTGGCGTAACCTATTTCCTTCCCACCGAAGAGCTTTTTTCGAAGTATGGTTTACTTTGGGTGTTCCAGTTATTTGATTACAGATTAATATTGACTTCTAAATCTCACATAAAATCAAATAGCAGGGCTATCATTTCACTTGCAGACTTAAACGAAAATCCTGGAAGCAGACAAACTCGACATAAAGAAAAATACCTTGTTCCAGTACCTCGCACATACTCATATGCACAGTCTCTGCATTATACTGTACCTTAATTGTTTAACAAGCTACATAATGCCGGATTCGATCTAGTTTGCGCATCGAACCACAAAATCAGCCTCTGTTGTCGATAGGAGCTGTTATTAATTTATAATTGCTTACATGTATCAACAGTACTTTCCTAATTCTTTCCTTGTGTCTTAGTGCTGTATTTTATAACATTCCTTCATTTGTACAGAACGAACAGTTTATAGTTTTAGCCGCTTTTATTTACTTGCAAAAATGTGTTCAGCCTGAAACATGTGAACTGATTTTTTTTCTCCTATCTGCTGCTCTGCCAACTTCGTAAGCGGGCCAGGACCCTGTCAAGCTATTTTTACAGCTTTTAGACCTGTTCCCTCCTTTTTTTTTTTTTTTTCCAAAAGGAAAACAAACTTGAACTTGAAATTTTATTACCGAAGAAGAAAAACTGGGGAGGGGGAGGGTGGGTGAGAAGAAAGTAGGTAGGAAGAAAGTAGAAAGATAGAAAGAAAGTACTTTCTTTTGCACCCCCCCCCCCCCCCCACCCCTCAACCTTTTCTCCAGCTTTTCTTCTTCGGAAGCAAAAGCGTATTTAATCCCCTGCCAGTGCTGATCGCTTTGCCTAGACGAAGACAAGTCCACTTGTCGAAGCGTTGGCACGACCTGGTTACATTGCAGATGCACCGCTGAGAAGGCTTTACACTTCTTGATTTGCCTCACGAAATAAGGTTGAAAGTCTGCATATGCGTTTTTCATGCTTCTCACTGCCCTCAGCCCCTTCGCGCAGCTAAAAACAATGAGTTGAAAATGAACCAACAAGACCGACAAGCTTTATTGATAAATTTGTTGATAGCCTTAAAAAATTATTGGGAAACTTAAGACTCCTTAGAACAATTAGTCGAAAACTTTTGGGGCTGATTCTACTGTAGTGTTTGTCAGAATCACGCCGATCACACAGTGCTTATACCGTACCGGATTTGAGGTGAAAAGCTCCACTCGACATAAATGGCGCGCGCGCTCGTTGCGTCCCTTAGTCTTCATAACTGGCGGGAGATGGCGTGCGCCAGACGCCCTCCTGGAGACCAAGTTGAAGGCGTCGTCGTTGCGCCTCTACGTTGCCATCGATACGGCAGGAACGCTAGACGAGCAGAACTAAGATATTTTTCGCAAGTTCCTGGCCTAGCGTAGTTGGTTAAGGCATTCGTCCGGTCATCGGAGGGGCAGTAGTTCAATTCCCGGTGGAGGATGTTTTTTGTTTTCTCAGAGATTAAACAGAACCCCGCGGAATATCCTGCGCAATCTCGCAGACATCTCCTGTTGCCATTATATATATATATCGCAGACACATCTGGCGAACGCTCAGATCCTGTTAACAATGATGAGCCTATGAAGGCGCTCGTCTTAAAATTAGCATAGGTTTAGAATTTGTTAAACATCGTATACAGCGAAAGCTTTAAAGCATGGTTACGCTTGGTAGGACTCTTCCGTAGCTCGATTTAACTGGCATCGGAACGATGCGCTAAGCGCAGCATCATGGCCACTGGTGTTACGGCTGGCTCATAGTCGAGGCGCGGTTGCTGCTCGCTCTTATAGCCATCGATTGATGTCAAGGCTGGATCATCGCGTGATGGCACGACGTGACGTCACCCACGTGATTAATCATGCCCCGGCCCCTTCCAATCTTTCTTCAGCTCAAAGTTTGAATGGTCCAAGATTGCCCAAAGTCCAAAGGGTAAAGGTCATAACCTTGTGGGGCGGCACCACGGTGGTCCACAAGGTTACACTTCCAGCCGTCGGATGTTTGGGGGAAAGGAAGACACAGTAAATGTATAGCCATGCTGTCCTGTGACATCTTTAAGGTCAACAGCTAGTCAACGCTGACATTGCGAACTGGTTTATAGCAAAGGAAAGGCACAGTATCTGTCACATTTTTTCTGCGAACAGCAGAACCGAAAGCGAGAGTTTGTACTCCGGTTCCTTGAAGGTCAAATGAAGGTCAACTAAAAGCCCACGTGATGACCTGCTCTACCTAGAGTAGTGAATTTTTCGCTTCAAAACAGTCCCCCATTGCAGCTGGTCAGCGCTAATAAATCGGGATGGCACTGCGACTAGCATGATGTCAACGCCATTGCGGGGAGCACGCAGGACCCCGTCTGATGACCAGCGGTATCATTAGAAAAAGACGGTGATCGCCGCCGCGCTGAGGAGCAATAAAGGCAGCGTCACAGCAGTCAAGACACTGCTGTGCGTGCAGCCGGACGAGTAGCTGCGCGTCGCTGGCTCCAGACAGCAGCGCCGCCAGGTGAAAGCCGCTTATGCCGGCACACGTCGAAAGTGACGGCTTGGCTTACGAAAGCTTGGCCGAGACTGGCCACAGTAGACGATGGCGCTGCATCGGAGTCGCTGTATTGTTCCACTAAGCGGAAACATCCCATAAACAATCTGATGTGCTGCAGAAGAATCGCGAGCTTTTCGCTCGAATAAGCCGTGTTGTGACATCAGTGTCACCGGTGCAATTTTTTCGCGAGGCGGAACTTCATTTGGCAGTCATCCAGAAACTGGCGCTCGGGCTTTAACCACCACTCTGCATCACTGGCTCAGACTGAGTGAACAGAAGTGTCCAAATGATTCCTTTCCTGAGCGATTGATGTGGTTGGATTTAATGGGTGCCCTATGAATCATCATCATCATCATCAGCCTGACTATACCCACTGCAGGGGGAAGGCCTCTCCCATACTTCTCCACTTAACCCGGTTCTGTGCTAACTGCATCCACTTGACCCCCGCGAACTTCTTAACCTAATCCGCCCACCTAACTTTCTGCCGCCCCCTGCTACGCTTTTCTTCTCTTGGAATCCAGTTTGTTATAGCGACCATCCGTTATCCGCTCTTCGCACTACATGTCCTGCCCATGCCCATTTCTTCTTCTTAATTTCCACTAGAAAGTCGGTAACTTGAGTTACCGACATTCCGGTAACAGCGTCCACCATTCTTCATACAGACGCTAGCGGACAAGGCATCGGTGCGGTTCTTTCGCAACGCAACGCTGCGTCTGAAAAGCAAGTTGTGGCATATACGCTAGCCGTTCTCTCACAGCAGTTGAGCGGGCCTTGCCGTTGTTGGTATGTCCAAAAATTTCGGCCATTTGTATGGCCGCCACTTCACCATCGTTCTCTACCATCATGCTCTCTGTTGGCGTTCGTCACTAAATAGCTTATCAGGCCGACTGGGTCGCTGGGTGCTAGGTCTAAAACAGTATGCCTTCATCATCCACCATTTTTCACATTTGGTCTGAAATAAATTATCTGCGGCTGAATGCTTAAAATCTCAAGCCACTCTTTTCCACGCCAGAAACACAAAGGTGAACTTTAGAGGTAAGTTAATTTTAAACTGAGATGAGCGTTAACAAAATTAAAACACTTGGTGTAAAATTTTCTGAAAATATTACGTGGAACAAGCACGTGGAGGAACTGTGCAACAAATTTGATAAGATGTGCGGGATACTGAACAGATACCGCCAATTCCTACGTACACATAATAGCAGTCTAATATATAACGCACTATTTTTGTAAACACTTAACTACTGCCATTTATTCTGGTAATTAAACCACATCAAACGAAAATATAGTGAAATTAAACATCTTTCAGAAGCACGCCTTCCTTGCGATTGCAAATATTCCTTGTCATGCCTTTACATCTTATTATTTTCAGTATAAACGTCTTACCACTGAATTCATTTGCTCTTTCCGTCTAACTTGTGCGTTTCGCTCGTTAGGTTTGAAACGTAATCACAGCATCCTAAATTATATTTGCAGGCACACTTACATCTACAATACACGTCAAAATGGCGTGTATGTGGTGCCTCATTGCCGTACAGATTATGGTCGCCGGTCCATTTCTTGTTATGCTGCTGTTCTTCTGGATACCCTAACGCTTACCGATATAAACCCTGAACCGATGTCAGTAGGGCCAATTTATGCACATTTCCCTATAAACTTCTCGTCATTTCGTGTATATTTCCCTTTTTTATATTGGGGTTTTTGATGGCAACATTATATCACGCTTACTTTGATAACATTTTTGTCCATTGTCCAGTATTATTGCTCAATATTTCAGGTATTTTGAAAATCAATTTTATTTGAAACTGAATGTGTGTTTTTTTTCTATTCTTGTTATGTTTAGAGCACAGTGCGTCTTATAATGACAATCTTTTTAATGTATTTTTAACTCATTGCAGTGTTTCTGTTCTGTAAAGTGTTGGTATCTGTATATGAAGTGTAGTATACAAATTTAACGCAGCATGATGTTTTATGTACTATGCATCAACTGCGACCGAACTGTATATAGACGGGGCCGGCCTTTGTAAAAGCCGCACTTTAGTGGCTTGTACCCATCAAAATCCTTTTCTCCTTGAGAGAACAAATAAAATCTTGATTTTTATTTATTTATTTATTTATTTATTTATTTATTTATTTATTTATTTATTTATTTATTTATTTATTTATTTATTTATTTATTGATCCACCTGCAAATCTGGCAGAAAACACCTTTATGCTGACGCCCTCTCTCGTTGCCCGCTGCCTTCTACTAAAACCAACTGCGGCCTCTGCACTTGCGGGCAGTTTTTCTTGCGAGAGACCGTCTTGCGCTATGGAGCTCCCCGTATCCTGATTAGCGACCGTGGGGAGCCATTTCTTTCCCAAGTCCTAGCGAAAGTACTCCGCGCTGCCAACACCGTCCACAAGACATCTTCTAGCTATCATTTTCAGACCCATGGCCTCATAGAGCACTTTCACCTGACCTTGTCCGACATGACTTCCATGTACAGCCTCGTCCACTTCTAGCTGTAACACGCTCACCGCCTTCAGAGCGCTATTGCGTTCGACCTGGTCACACAACAAAGCTAAGTGGCAGGCCATGTGAAACAGCACATCCGGGTCCCTGTGTGCTTCCATCACTTTGCATCGATATGTGGCTGTTTTGTACGTAATGTTGATTTGAAGGCAGTGTCTGTGTTATAGCTAGAAGTGGACGACCCTGTACGTCAGTCCTGACCATAAGAACTAGGGCACCATTTTTCTTTTCGTTACCTATGACTATAATTCCGCCGTTCAATGCACCACTGGCTACAGCCCTTTCTTCCTAATTTATAGCCGTCAACCCACAACATTATTCGACACCACACCTCTTCTCTGCTCCTGCCTCCCAATCTGCATCGTTTGGCGACCAATTTGCTACACGCATTGCCCATTGCCGACAAATTTCTCGCCGCAACACTGAAGCAGCCCTGCAAGAACGTAAACGACGCTATGACCAGCACCAACGCACTGTCTCCTTTTCATCCAGTGATGAAGCTCTACTCTGGACGCCAGTTCGCATTTCTTTCAGATGCTGGCTGGAATAAAGACGTTTGCTCGAACAGCGGTGGGTCGGAATATATATATATATATATATATATATATATATATATATATATATATATATATATATATATATATATATATGAGGGTGGCGCTGGTGAGCACTCTCAAGGTTCGTATACAGATAACATAAATACCCAAGCAAGTAGCAGGGGGAACAGCGGCCGATGTAGCTCAGTTGGAAGAGCACCGGATGCGATATTCGGAGGTCGTGGGTTCGGTTCCCACCATCGGCACGTTGTTTTTTCTTCTACTTTGTGTTTAATTATCTTTCCCCTAAAAGATTACATTACTAATTTCTGTGATTATCTAAACAAACATTAAAAAAAAAAAAGACAAAGTACCATCCTTAACGCTTTCCTTGGCCTCGCCGACTGTTGGCTTCTTTCCTTCATGTATTATAACGAGCACCCTCATTTCCCCTATATATATATATATATATATGAGCCTTGAGTCACGACTGTATAGAACGGTATACCTTTCACCATCCATGCCTATACATTTCCTCTTACGTTGTGGCAAAAGATACAACAAGCATGGTGACGTCATCTCAATTTTGGGCCATGGATGCTGCCGAATTTTGTGCAATAGACACCGCTGCTGCCGGACCACCGATCAGTGCCCGGCCGTGTTACCTGCCAATTGCCACCTACCAGACGCATGCTCGCGAAGAAGACTTTATTGTATACCACCCAAATGGCACGAGTAACAGTTATAAATATCACCCCGCTGAAATTAGATTTCGGTCATACATAGGTACAGAGGACGGGTTGGCGGTCTTGGCATCAGCGGTTCTATCATCTACCCGCAGCTGCACTTATATATTAACAATAATTATATTATATTAGCAATGGGCGTTGGAAAAGCATATGACAACAGTCATGATGCAATCGTGAATGCCATTGACATGCTTCGTCTCCCTCCGAGAGTACGCAGTTTTGTCGCATCATTTTTGGACAGAAGAAAATTTGCAATACGCCTCAGCGGTGACACTGTTGGTTCATTCGTTTCACTACGTGGCGTGCCCCAGGGATCAGTATTGTCTCCGACGTTGTTCAATATTACTTTCATCCCATTGGCGTGGCGCTTCCCTGAAATCAAGTTTTTGCAATACGCAGATGACATCACAGTATGGAGCACTCACCATGATCTGCACACTCTGGAGGCCACCCTTCAATCAGCATTAGACATAACATCTGATTACGCTTCCTCCATTGGCCTTCAGCTTCCCGTGTGTAAAGCTACATACACGTCTGTCGCCAACCGCTAGGGACGCCGTAAATTTACTTCAAATCCGATTCGTCTCTCTCTATCAGGCACCTCACTGCAAGTCTGAGCATAAAAATTCTGGGCTTAACGATTCACCAGTCAGCATCAGCGACTGCTTGGCTTTCTCAGGCAAAAAAGCAAGCAATTCAGACTATGAGTTTGATAAGAATAATTGCGCCTAGAACAGGTAGCGCTGGCTCGTCTGTTGCACGCCAGTTAGTGACGGCGGTTCTGTAGCTAGGTGCTGTTTATCAAGCCCAGTTCCAACATCTTACAAGAGCATGATAAGATTGCCTTAAAGCCGTAAACCGAGAAGCTATAAGGACCATAACATGCCTTCCACGACTCACACCGGTCGTAGCGTTACAGGAGAATGCGCAGCTCAAAACTATCGATGCGCTGGTGCAGCCGCGCCTTGATTCCCGCAGACTTAAGGCCACAATATCACATTGCACGCAAGCACTGAGGGCGTATGCAACGTCACACATTATTCTTGGGCCACCTGCGCCAGTTCTCCCTCCCTGGAAATTTGTACAGTTAGGCAACAACAAGCCAACTGATATCCGCAGACCAACATCTGCCAACTCGGCATAGTCGCTTCGCCATATATTTGAATAGCAAGATCCTCATCTGCCCCAAGGGTTCATTGTAGTGTACGTGGAGGCAAGCATACAAGGCTGTGAAGCAAAAACAGCAATCTACTGTCCACGAAGACCTAGCCTGAATCAGACCTCTACGTTTCAAATTTCGGAACCACTTACACCTTTTTGCGCTGAGCTCGTGGCAGTTCAGGAAGCACTCTGCGCCGTGGCTACCACGCTCCCTGCAGCCCACGTTGTCATCCGCACTCACGCACTTCAAACAGTTCGTTTGCTCCGGCGTGTCAGCCATTGGCCAAAAATATGCCAAGACATCCACCAGCTTGCGGCGCGCATCCCGCAGTCAGTACGTATTGAGTAGGTCCCACGGGACCTGCTGCCTTCCCGAAATGAAGCAGATTTAGCGAGGACCCGCATCGTGAACCAAGACGCATCAATGCAACTGCTCCTTGAACTGGACAACGCTACCCTCCTTATATCAAGAAATGAACACCTCCGGCGCAGCACACGTGAACCTGTGCGGTATCCCTTCCCCACGGTCACACCCGTGCAGAGGAGCTTGCGCTTAGGAGTATCCAGGCCTGTGTTGCCCTCACACCAGCTGTCACTAGGACGTGGTCTCACTTCCAACACTTATATCCCCACCCAGGGTGCCCGATCTGTAAAAACGAGAATGTTGAAGCCGACATTCACCACTTGTTGTGGGACTGCACAGCACTGAAACCGAAACGAATCCAGCACCTGGCAATAGCTGGCCTTTCAGCAACCAATCCTGCCTCATACATCCCTTAGACGTAGGGACATCATCATCGCTCACTGCTCTCACTTCCAACACTTATATCCCCGCCCAGGGTACCCGATCTGTAAAAACGAGAATGTTGAAGCCGACATTCACCACTTGTTGTGGGACTGCACAGCACTGAAACCGAAACGAATCCAGCACCTGGCGATAGCTGGCCTTTCAGCAACCAATCCTGCCTCATACATCCCTTAGACGTAGGGACATCATCATCGCTCACTGCTGGACTTCATAAAATCAGCCAACCCTTTTCCATTCAAATAATCATTTATTCATCCTTCATCTCATACCCTACTGATGCTCTGAGACAATAAATATTGTTAAAAGAACAGTTTTATAATCCCGCTTTGATCAAGCCGCAGGAACGCACCTGTACGACCAAGAAGAGGCATGTCTAACTGGGAATGTAAGGGGCCAGTGGGTTCGATTCACATCTCAGATGTGTACCCAAGGTGGCATCTCGAGCGAATTCGGCCGTGACACGTGGTCTCGTGACGTCCTACAAAGAGGTGGCCAATGAGTGCACTATCATGACACCTGCCAACTACCTTCTGACAAAGGGATGCTTGTGAGGAAGACTGGGCAGACAGAGACACAGACATGCCATCTACGAGCCTGAAATCCCTGTCACCGGCGAAACACTACCCGTCAGAGGCATACTTATTATTTTTGTACCATTTTCGTACACGCAATGGCTTTTCTAGTAATGGATCTAGTAATGCTCTTGCATTAAAACAGACCATCAAGCACAAGCACTGAAACTACCCACGCCGTCACCCCACAACGGTGGACAAGATAGAACCTGCTCCCTCGCAAGGAGGTAGACCGGACGTCCACACAGAGACCGGCACGTCGCAAACAAAAAGTATTTTATAGAGAAAACAAAACAAGAATGCGGAATAAAGCTAAAAAGAGGCCGAAACGGCAGAGCACGCAACTTCCTCTGGGCGATGGCGCTTTGGCCCGTAAAAGTACGGATTTCATCGCAACTATCTCGCAGACGTGGGGACACACAGGCAGACGCGGTAGGGAACTCCTGGAATGCTTCGGACAGGCAAGCGTCGGAACGTGCAGGCAAGTTGGCAGCGGAGAGAAGAGTAGCCATAACAGCAAAGAGAGAAATCGTCGCATTCGGCTTCGAAGCGGAGACTGGCCCGTTCTCTGTTTCTTCGCCGCTGACACGAACGCGCCCAAATGGATTGAAAAGAAAAGCACCTGGAAGGGACGAAAAGGACAGTGAAGGGGAGCGGCTAGCTCGTGCGCGGCGCGCTCGCGTTGGAGAGAAAGCAAAGGGAAGCGCGTCGCGCAGAGGGCAGTAGAAGACGAAGGTTGGTGGAAGGGGCTGGGTGTGGAGGGGGCGGTGAAAGTGGGGGGATCGCTCGTTTAATGGGGCCATTGCGGGAATAATTCATGAGACCCGAGCTGGTCCAATTACTGGGCTCAGTGCCCTACCGTCGCTGACGGGCTGCATTACCAAGCACCTTCCTTTCGGCTGTCCGTTTCCTTTTTGTTTCTTCCCTTTTCACCAACACGCCGCGAACGTACACCCGCTCCACCGAACGTTTCTTCTTGCATAGACAAAGATTTGCACTCAACAAGCAAGCAGAAAACTGCCTCCAAAGTAAACACAAAATTAGAACTGAGCGAAGAGACCAAAGAAGAGATAAAAATAAAAGGAGGGGGGGGGGGGGGGGGGGGACAAGGAAAAAGCCTACCAAGGAGCGTTTCAACGCTCCGGGAATAAAAATTTCACTTAGCGACTGGCGTAGTAATGCCGGGCCGTCGACTGTAGGGAAAGGAAGGGAGAAAACTGAGAATATGCGAAAGACAGAGGATGGTGCGGAGAGGCGGGGAGGGAGGGGATGTAGGAAACGGAACGGAGCGGAGGCCACGATAGAAGCGACGGGATTATGCAGAGAAAAAACGAAGGAAGAGTGTCCGCCGGCAAAGCCATCATTTATCGAAAATGTACGCCGCGCGGACGCGGCCGTATTCATGCGCGGTTCTTGTTCCCCATGTGTGCATGCGTGCGTGTGTGCGTGTATGTGCAGGAGAGAATACCACGCGCAGGGAAGACCACCTGGAATAACAATAATTCCGGAAGCCTGTCATGCTCTCAACGCTTTTTCATTCTCGATCTTTTGGGGAGTTATGTATGCTTCTCGCTTATTTTTCCCTTTTTTCTTCTCGTTTCTTGCGCTTTCATTTATGCATATTTGTTGTATCGTCGACATGAGACGAGAATTTTATTTAACGAAGGAAGCAAGGACACAGTTAAGCAGGTGTTCCTGGTTTGCCGGCGTCGCCCCGTTTTGGGGATACAGGCGAGAAGCAGGGCAGAAAAGGGTGCTCGTTAGGGAAAAGCCAGAGCACGCTCAAAGAAAGCGACTCTGCGCTCCGCGTTGCTCGTCTCGCCTGCAATCAACTCTAACAACACGTTTCAGATTCTGTATCGTCACGGTAGCATAAAGAGGGGCAGGGGAGGGGGAAACCAAGAGAATAAAGGGAAAAGGTGGTGCATATTTCTTTTTCGCATGACAGCACACACTGCACAACGGGCTGCGCATGAAGACGATAAGGAGAACCTTATATACGGCCTGGCAAGTAGCTGCGGGCGGATTTGTTTTTGATGCTTGGCCTCATCAAGAAAATGCGTGGAACACTCGTCGCGCGCGGATTTGAAGCCCCCGCTTCGGCACAATTTCTTACATTGCTGTGGTGCACTGGCGAATAAGGATTGCGTGCTCGCATTCTCTCTCTTTTCTGGTGCAGCTTTTGTGCTCCTTTCGCTTTGTGGAAGATAAAAGCTACGATGTCGGCACAGTGCCTTGGTGGCGCCGTGAAGAATTATGTCCTTGACAGCAGGCACGAGGCGAAGATGTCATTTTTTTTGTCGGCAGGGGCAGCGCGTTTTTTGAACAATTAATTGCACTCTCTGCATGCAATTTGTGCGTTTCCAATATAGTTCCTGGTCTCTTTAGCCTCATCCTTCCAATTCCGATTAGCATCGCACTTTCAGAGGAATCGACAATACTGGTAAATTTTATCATTTGTGCCGATGACATCACACTTCTTTTCAGCACTTCTACTCTCAAGAACTTGGCCAGATTGGCAACACTACACTTCAAAATCTATATGAATGGAGTCAAGGCAACTCCTTCGTTTTCAGCACTGACAACACAATGGCAGTAGTGTTTCTAACAAAAAGTACAGTTATCGACAGAATTCCAGAGCTCAACATTAACGTTACCAGTATACCATGCGTCCCTGATATGAAAATGCTAGGCCTCATCTTTAACGAACACGTGCCGTGGAATGAACACGTGCGCACGCTAAACTGTCAAAAGCTTGCAGTGTAATAAGCAAATTCCGGAACATGCTCCCTCAAAAAATAAAGGTCCTAATTTACAGCTCTTCTTTCTAGTCATTTAAATTATGCTTTGCTTGTATGGGGAGCTACAACGTTAGCAAACATAAATCAATTACAGTTCCCCCCCCCCCCCCCCCCCCCCCCCCCACAAAAAAAAGGCATCACGTAATATAACCAACAGCCCCTTTGGCTCACACAGAGCAAGTTTATTCGAGTTGCTTAACATTATCCCAGTCCATAACCTGTACAAGTACACTCTCGTATTATCGCTCATTAAAAAAAGAAAACTGCACAACATAATTATGGAGGAAGGCACAACTAACACAAAACATGAAACCAAAGCAGTTTTGTTACACGCCATACTAGAAGGTCTCGTTTAGCAGATGTAACTATGGTCATCAGAGGCTACAACACCAGTTACCTGCGATACTTCATAAATTAAACACAGCAAAATATCCGCATTGACACACTAAGTTCTCGATCATGGACACTGCAGTATATCCGATATGCTTCTGCCAATGCGTTACAGTCGTCTCTCCCAAGCAGTGTATAATAACCTATGCTATTGTATTTTTCTGTGCTATTGTTTGCTAATGTACGCCACTGTATTACTTGATGAATGGTGCTGTTGTAGTTTATATTTATTTTTATTCATTTTTATTTCTATTCTTTTTATTTATTTATTTTTACTTCTGTTCATTGCACAGCTTTCGCAATTGGATTGTTTGCTCCTGATGCCGGTTGTTCTGCTGCCGCCGGCAAAATGTAAACGGGAGCGTGTGGTCCTTGTCAAGCAAACAGCTGTGTCGGCTTTTTGATCGCGCTCCCAGCACCACATTGTTTGATGCAAATAAATTGATTGATTGATTGATTGATTGATTGATTGATTGATCTATTGATTGATTGATCTATTGATCTTGTTGTGGCACCACAGCGACGAGGACAGATACGGGTCTTTCTCCGTGTCTGTCCTCGTCCCTGTTGTGCCACAAGAAGATTAATACTTACCAACTTGCCCAGTTTTCTACCCTTGTTCAATTGATTGATTGATTGATTGATTGATTGATTGATTGATTGATTGATTGATTGATTGATTGATTGATTGATTTATTTATTGGATCACTCCTACCTCCAAGAAGGATTTGCTGCATTTCTGACCCGACTAGCCTGATTACATTGGCTTTAATTAGTGTGAAAAAAAAAAACTACCGATCAGCTTTTTTCGCTAACCACGTTTTTTCCGCTTGTAACAAAACCTGAGGTTTATCCACCACTCAAGGTTAGGCAGTCTTGTGGTTTGAAATTCTTTTTGGGGCGATTTGAAGTTAATTTTAACATTTAATTCGATCCTCAACACAAGTCTTATAGTTTCACGTCCGCTTCTCAGTAGTACGTACCCTTCCCTTCCACAGACAGTAGGCTTTCCTCGCTACTTCGTGCTATCGAAACTGCGCTGACTACAGACAAGCATTCCCGTCTTCCTTCGGGAGATTCATCACTCTCTGGTGTTCAGTATTCATCTCTGGGTCCTGCTCACGATGGTCGTATGTCCTTTAGATTCATTTATAGAAATAAATCTGAACAATATAATAATATTATTGTGAAAAGTAAATTTTCAGATAGTAATTTGGGTGCCTAATTTGATAGCGCAAATTTGGCTGTGAATGAGCACTACCGAAATAGAGATAGGTCTTTTTCAAAAGCTGTTCGCGAATTCTAATCGTAGATACGCTACAAACCGCCTAATAGTTTTATGAATCCATCCAGCAATGCGAATTTAAGCTCTCCTAAGGTAATCCTAAGGTGACTTGATCATCAGTGGAAGATCCGCGAAATAAAATGCCGGACAGATGTGTATAACACCTCGTTTTTTCCACTGACGATCAATGAGTGGAACCGGCTGCCAGCTGGCATCGCTGAGTGTTGCACTGAAAATTTATTTCGGGCTTTTTTATCGGATGTGTGACGTGGCGCCCAGTTCTCTTGCGTGTGTTTCCTTCATTACTTTGTTTTTGAGTGTTTTCATCACTTTGTTCGTCGCGCAGTTGCCCCCTTTAGATGCATGTTTTTCATTCCGCATTATCACTTGTGCCCTGTTATTTTCTTCATTTTTATGTATTTTATCACTGGCGCTCCCAGCAAGATTACTTGTCATCTCTCCCCCTGCAATAATGTCTTCGGACGCTGCAGGAACTTGTAATAAATAAATAAATAGTGCTATCGAAACTGCGATATTACACTCTGTATGCTTACCTAAGTACCGCTCGTAATATTTATCGCTCCGAATGTCTTTAGTCATGCGGGCAGCTAACCATTTCGAAAAGGTTGCACGTATAGAGGGTTAGATCATTACTGACCTCATACAGAAAGACGTTTTTTGACACTCTCAAAATTATCAGGAATACGTAGTTACAATATTATACAGTTTCCTCACTTTTAAGTTGCGATGTGTTTACATTTTCACGCATAATTTCCATTTTCAAAAGTGAAGGAAACACCAGCATATTTCATACACATTTTATACTTTGAACTTAGTGAACAAATCTGCATTCTTACAAAAACTTGTCACCTAATATGTTAAAACATTTAATAGAAATTCAAACTTTAAATGGGTGTGTATAGGCGCAATGTTTCAACGTTTTTATTCCCTGCTGATTTTCTTTTTTTTTTTTTTTATAAGGAGACCGTAGCTACGCCTCTTCTTGGCGTACCTGCGGCCACCCGAGGTCTCGCTTTAACTGTCGTAGTATTGCTTTCTCAATAAAATCAGCCTGCCTTGACATTTGAATTCACGTTACCCCTATACCACGGGCAGGAGCTGACAACTCGGGTCGCTCCTTTCATATGGGAGGGTGATATCAGAATCAGCCTGCCAGAGCCGTTTGCATTCTCGTTACCCCTACGGCACGCAGGCATGTTAGTGTGGCTTGGTTGAAGCCTGACTTTATATGTGGGCTGGTAGCTAACGCTTTAGCGTCATACCCTTAAAGGATGAGCTTAAGTGCCCCCAATAATGTTGCACCTTACAGTGATAAAGCATAGGGTAATAATGTAGCAGGCAAAAGAAGCTTCCGCCGTTGCTTACGCAATTCAACTAGGGTTCACCACAGTTAAACCACAACTAATTTTGTTTTTATTTCGAGACGTCACATGGGGGGGAACATTAGGGAACAAAAGTTTGACCTATATATGAGCAAAAAACAACAATAGACTAGATTGACGACGACGCCTCTGGAATAACCTAGTTGAGCGGCCGAAACAGAAAGTCAACAGACAAAAGAGCTTACAGAAAAACGGCAGGCAAGACCGGCCTCCAACCAAAAACCTGGTATGGGCGGAATTAAGCGCATCTCTTAATTACGCAGAACACTGCTTACCCCCTTCCCCACGTCCGCACGCTGCTGTCCATTCTGGCAGCACTCTACATCTCATACCGCTCTTCTTTCCGATGTATGAATGAAACCGAAAAACAAAAGGAGCAACAAGAAGGAGGCGGAAGACGGGAGGGAAACGAATGGGATTATGGAAAATTGGAGTGCGTCAACCACCGAGGATTTTCCCACTGGAGCGAAGATCACTCGAGCACACAAAATTAGGAGCGACACCATACGCAACGAGCATGCAAGGACGAGACGACGAAACAGATCTCAGGGCAGTTTTGCAACAGCCTCTTAAGAGAAGTAAAGGCCCAGCTGGCATCCGCAAAGTTTTCCGAATCTCGCTGTGGTACGCAGCTGCCTATGTTAGGCTGCTTTTTGACTGTTGATGTAATGCGTTGTAGTGAACTGCTTAATGTAAGATGGACTTGTGATGAAGAAATTTATTAATACTGGTGGAAGCGCATTACTTGCCCAAGTAGTAAGTATCACGCCTGATCAATGTCCGCATGTATAATGTTGTAACCGGTTCATGCTAGGACATCTTATTCAATTGATTTTTTGTTTGTTTGTTTTCTTAACATCTGGCCTCTTATATACTTTTTTGGTGGCTGTCTTGATCCGCACGTACACTAGCTAGTGCAAGCCTTGAACGCGATTTCCTTGCGAACGGTTCCGTGAACTGGATGTCATATGTTAACTCCGAGTACCTAGTTTTGCGCTCGATTGAGAATGGTGGGATTTTATGACAACAACATATAATCCTTTCGCGGTGCATGAGACATTCGGGCCACAAGCCGTAAGAGCCCTTTGCCATTTCAAAAAAAAAAAAAAAAAAAAAAAAATATATATATATATATATATATATATATATATATATATATATATATATATATATATATATATATATATATATATATATATATATATATATATATATATATATATACAAATCAATTTTTTTTATAAGAACATTGGCTGGGCCTACATAAAGCTTTTAGAGTGAGAATCTCTGCCTACTTCACGTTTGCCCCAGTCATGTTTGTGGGCCGTTTGGCTTGGGCTGGCGTAAGGCGGGTGGGATTATTACATCACACCACGTGACTCACTAAGACGAGGCGCCGCTGCTCCGCCGCTAAAATAAGACCTGACAAGGGAGGGTATAACAGTTGCTTCGCCGGCGAATGATATCCACTTTAGCCATGGATGAGGCACGCTCCGGGCCGAGTGCGTCAACTCTTCGGCAGCGGCGTTAGGCCACATCCGATCATTCAGCCCGCCGGGAAGGACTATTGCAGCGGAACCAGCCGCTGACACCGATAAAGAACGACAGGTTCGATTACAGAAGCAGCGGCAGCATGCCCGTGAAAGATGACGGCAGAAAGAGTATGCTGCGACTGCTTCTACATTGTCCTCGATGATGGCTTCGCTAGCTGTTGAGACCGAAGCTGTGGAATATGAGTACAACCGGCGTTTGGCCGACCACACAATCCGAGTGCTCATCCACGACAAACAAGCTTCACCGTGACTTCTCCAAAAACCCATTTTACAGTCTGTGCAACATGTACGAAAGACTGTGGCACATCCAAATATAAGCAAGTCAAGCATAGCTCTTTGTTCTTTATGACTAGACGTATGGGAGTTAAACCTCACCAGTGTTCAGCTTACCTGCCTTTGTTTGTAACAAAAAGGCCCTCTTTTACATTTCCTTCAGCAGCAAAACGCGTTGACTTTGCCTGGAGTCTTTTTTGTTAAGCTTGTACGAGCTCTACTTCAATTTTCGGAAAGAGAAGGTTACTAGTATCTCAACAACAAAAAACCTAAATATATCTGACTTGGTCTACGAGGCAAACATAAGAAGGTTGCTGTACAAAGGACCGCCAACTTAACTTACTCGCAGCCGATCGATCAGCGCACACTGCTAACCCAAACTCGCAACACGAATAGATCACCTGTTTTAGAGTAGATCCAACGTTGTTTTCTTTCACAAATTTGCTCAAGGAGACCTCGATGTTTCCGTTTCTGCCAAAGCCAAGTGGTATAGAGTTTGCAAATATGGCAACTTACCCGATACTGCCCTAAGTTGTTGACCACGCATGGTAGCTTCACTGTGCGGCCGACAATGGCGCTCACGTTCGGCACAGGTTCGGCAAATTCTGGGAGGACTTCATAATCTGCAATAAAATCAAGAGTGTACAATGAACGTTGTGTAAGAAGCAAAAAAAAAAAAAGCACCCGTTGGATATTACGGCAAGTTTCAGTGTATAAAATATTGCAAAGACGAAAGAAGAACAAAAAACCGTTAACACTACTAGAAGGCCACAGCAATGAACATAACCCCGATGCAATGATAACCATCCCCGAGCTAGTGTAACAAATGGCAAAAACAAGACATCCTGCTTTGAAAAGAATCGACTGTCGACTTCCGCCAGCTTCTTGCATGGAAAAAAAAAAAATTTCGCTGGGGGCCGATAAACATTGCCCACCGTTTTTACGCATGACTGAAACCGCATACTTTTTCATGCAACAATTTCAGCTTTGCTCCTAAGGTCTCTGACGGTATCGTTTTTTTTTTATTTATTTAAAACAGGGACAAATGGCACGAGGGTAGATGTAGTCATCTTTTCCTGTCATTAATCTGTTTTGTTATCCCGCAGTTCTAGACGACGCCGTAAAAAACGAATTGCATTGAATGAAGTGCAAAAAAAGGAAACGTTTAACGGTGCGCCGCAGCACAGGTTTTCCACAGCGTTTGAGTTTCTGTTGACATTATCAAAAGTACAAATTGACCCACCAGAATTCACACAGCTTATACGCGTTAGCAAGAAAACAGGTTTATTTCAGCTCAAGAAACTAACTTAGCCCTCCATGAGAAGAATGAATCTGCAATGTTCTGATATATGCGAATGATAAAACTAGAGAAGACAACACAATAGTCGTTCAACTAATTTAAATGTATTCTGGATTGAACAAGATGAATTCCATGAAGCCATGTGCTACAAATATGCAGCAGACAAAAAAACTTAACTTCTCTAAATGGAAAACACAAAACGCTGAAATGATTTACGAAGTACCACAGAGCAGCCAGAACGCTACAATGGGATAACCTCTAACACCATATCAAAAGCGGTTTTAATGGTTGTGGGAGGAATGAGATATGCCATGCCAGTACAAATTTACATAGTTACCACAGTTACAAAGTCGTTTGTAATCCTTTTTTTTTTCTTCAGTTAGGAAAACGACGGTGACAGTTGCCCTCTAACTATACTTGCCTGCTAGCATAACACCGACAAAACATATTTCGCTTTGAAATCACTTTGTTTTTAGAAGCCTATGAAAGCTTTATTTTAAACACCCGTTATAAATAGGAAGCCGGCCTGGAAATCAAGACGATACGCGTTCATTTCTCAATTCTACCAACAAAGCATGTTCTTTTGAAAGGAGATGAAAGGGAGGCTAGTTGGTAGTTTGTTACTTGATGACTGCCTAACGTTTGTTGTAAGACTGCAGAAAAGAATACGCCGCTACTGACTAGTATTTGTTAGCGGGTACCGAATTAGCGCAACTTCCAAGCAACAGCGGAACTTGTTTTGTATCTCCACGTATTTGCCTTGTTGAATGAGCAAGCAGTGCTGTTATGCGTTTTTTTCTTTGTTAATGTTTATTGTAGTAGAATATATTGGGCGTTATGCCCCTATTTTAATGTTGATTCTGTACGTGTGTGTGTGTGTGTGTGTGTGTGTGTGTGTGTGTGTGTGTGTGTGTGTGTGTGTGTGTGTGTGTGTGTGTGTGTGTGTGTGTGTGTGTGTGTGTGTGTGTGTGTGTGTGTGTGTGTGTGTGTGTGTGTGTGTGTGTGTGTGTGTGTGTGTGTGTGTGTGTGTGTGTGTGTGTGTGTGTGTGTGTGTTTGCGTGCGTGCGTGCGTGCGTGCGTGCGTGCGTGCGTGCGTGCGTGCGTGCGTGCGTGCGTGCGTGCGTGCGTGCGTGCGCGCGCGCGCGCGCGCGTTGTGCTGGCCTGGTACCGCTGTTGTAGAGAACGTCCATTCTGGCCTCTAACCAAAAATTGTGCCTCGCGTCTTCTCGCTGGAGAAAGCGAGAATTTTGCTACGTTTTCTTCGTAATTCGTGTTCTCCTTTAAATGCCAAGCAGCACAAAGTGATATGCGGCATTGATCAAATGATTCCCAGGACCTGAAGTGACATTTGTATGTTTAGGTGTACTTTAACTGATCCCCGTCCCCACCTATAGACAGCTTCGGCGAAAAAACTAACTACCGGCATGGTGACCGTGGAAATATCTGATTTTGTGGTGCAAGAAGTGATGAAGGGCGCAAACGCCACTACGAAGAGATAGCCCATACCTCGAAGTAAAGGCATCAACATTTTCCACTGCTATAACATTCCGGACACATACTGTCAATAGGTGCCCGTGTGATATTTTAGTCATTTCCTCGTGTATTTACATCTTTGAATTCCCTCTGCTGGTGGCGATTCTTCACTAGGCGATGGCACTGCGTTGACAGTTCTTGCCTATATTTTAGAGCAGCTTTGGAGAAGTGAAAAGAGAGTTTTGGACCATAGTATTTATGTTTTGGAGCATATATTTTGGATCGAATGCTTTCAATAATTCCAATTTCCTTCTCCTGGCATACATAAAATTCATTTTGATTCCTTTTTGTTTAAAGCTTAATGCGGTGCTGACTACATTGGCATATGTTACAAAACAGGACAAATAGTCAAAATATGTACAGATAACGCCAGCTGATATGAGCAAACAATTTAGAACAGGCTAGCAGAAAATGGAATGCTTGCTTGTACATTTCATAACTAGACGTAGAGTTTGACTCAAAGCTGGTGACTATTTTGGCATGATAGATTCAAAAGTAGAGCGTATACCACTTTCATGCGCTTGATTTGGAGTTCCCATCAATGAGCAGTAAATTCCTGCTGCCTTGTGCATATCCTTTTTTTTTTTTTATGCCGGTACTGATAAAAAGCTGGGTCCTCGTCAGTGCCTTTAGGGAAGATAGGCAGCACTGAAGGCAAAGCCTTTTTTCTCATTCACCTTCTTGGCTTCCCTGTCTTCCTAGTGGCTACTCACATTATCGCTTGAGCCACACTGGTGCCTTTTTTCATTTCAATACGTTGGCGATAGGCCCTTTGTGGGTTACGAACATTCTTGAGAACATTTCTAGTGATTGGCGCCTTTCTGGTGCCCTCGCATAACAGATTAAGTGTGCCTTTGTAGGCTTGACACACTTTTTATTGATAAATAGGCTCTATGGTGAGGTACCTAGCTGCTTGTTTTCCCAGCGAAAGCATTACAACAACTCATGTAGCTCTTTGTACCCGGACAAGATTCCTAATGCAGTCTGGTGTCTGCTTCGATTGCTCTTCTCGCTTCTCTCACCACCGGGGATTTGAAAGACTGGGAGAAGGTGCTGTCATGTGCACAGACCATTTTTTTTTTTAAATTTCCTCAAATGCTTGTGTCTCGTAATAAATTTACTTCCGAACGTCAGATTTTATTGGATGACATTTTTTTGTAGGCAATGCCATTAGTGGGCCCTCTATGAAACAAAAAGTCATGATCTGCAAAATTTGATGGTAAGACATCGACGTAGCCGCACGCTTGGAGCAGTTCCGGAGCATTATGTGTTTTGTACCAGGATAAAACAGGAAAAGCAGTTTGGAGCAGAGGGAACAAATGGAGTAACATTTCCACCCCTGCCCACAGTCAATTATGGTCCTTACCCATAAAAAGCTTGGAAACATCATGGTTGCTGCATTATGTTAATGCTTATTGCTCATGTACGCATCTTTAAAAAAATGTATGCTCGCTGATACCTAATCACAGTAACAAAGACTAGTAGAATCTTTGCAACGGCATTAGGCTATTAAAACTGTCTATGTTGAAATTGCACTAAAAGGGGAGATGGCCCATGTATATAAAAACAAGAGCAGAAATAAAATAAATATTGCCTAATATGTTTCACTCTGTTTTAGCAAATTTTGCTTAATTTCTGGCGCTACAAACTGGTTTGGAGCAAACTCTGAAGCAGCTACGAATGGCTCTGAAGGCGTTAATGGATAAATAAAGAAGCGTATTCTGTCTGTAGCAACATTCCTTTTTTCTTCTTCTCTCTTTGCAAGCAAAAAAAATAGCATATACTAAAGAGACGCATGCACCCGCAGCTTCCTTGGACGGAGAAAAGTTGCCTCTCCCCGCGGGATCATTTTGACGTGCCAGGAAGCAGATAGCCGAGTAAGTCGTTATGTCGGCGTCAAAGGACCACTCGTGTTACAACAAGCAAAGCGCACATCCTGGATGGAAGCTTGGCAAGGAGAGAGATAAAAACAAAGCGCGTTTATATAAAAATAGGCGCAAGCTGAACTGAAATGCGCTCTGAAAGGAAGGCTCGTGTCACATAGCCCATGGCATTCTGTTGTTCACTCAGTTCTTTTTGTTTGTTTTCTCCTTTCATTTCCCGCAAGAGTCGTTTAAGGCGCTCAGAGATCGAGCAAGAACGACCCGGTATTTGCTGCGTCTCTTTTATTTTTTTTTTCGCTCATTTTCTTCCCGGCTCCACTGAGGAAGATAGCAAACTACTTAATAAAGGTTTCCTCTCCTCCTCTTCTGTCGCAGCAGTACAGCGCATCATGTCTGCTAGGGCTTCGTGTAATATTAAATTTGTGTTTTGAGGCTTGGAGGAAGAATAGTGTAAGGAGAATAATCCAGGAGTTCAACGTTAGGCTGAGTTGAGCTCACTGCTGCACTTTTTTTTTTTTTTGAGCTACAAATATGTTATTGGTGCACGGCCCCTTTGCGTTCCTTGCTAGCGTCGTGATTGCCTGCACGTAGGGCAATATGCTTCATACAATAGAAAGAAAAAAAACGTGCTTAGCTTCATGAAATTAACAGCAGCGACAGTATAACAACAATTTTCCCTCAGCATGCTTAGCCTAAAAACAGCTCTGTTACGGATCTGTTGGAAAAAGAAGGAAAGCGTTACGGCTGTGTTATGCCTAAACAATAAAAATTCGTATAATCTCATTTCCCATAGTTGCGTATTATTCGAACATCTCCTGGAATAAATTTAGGAAACTAATTTTTACAGCCAGAATAGTAATCCTCAATCATACTTTGGCCCATTTGCTCTAGTTCTGAGCGCCTGATATCGGTCAAATTGCCCAACTATCATCGACGACGTGCGACATTGTGTTGAACAGAAACCATAAATCTTCTTGATGATGTAGCAATGTGCCAGTTGAAAATATAGGTTGTTTCATCGGGAATTTCATTTTTTCACTGAATGTTCTACAGTGCGTTTCTGCATAACTTGCTCCTGACTCTTTGACTCTTCATGCATCCAATTGTCCAAAAACGTCTCTCAAGTTTGAGCCTTGTCGCGCGGACCCAGCTCTGGCGGCTCTTCTCGCGCAAGCTCTGTTAAATATTGGTTGACTCGATTCATGGCTAACTTATTTCGCAAATAGGCTAGTTTCATTTAATCGTGGGTCGAGCGTGTGCATGTTAGCCACTTTCTCAACGAGAGGACTATCATCTCCGCAGTGTTCCTGTGGTGGTTTTTACGGTAATCTAGATCATTATGGATACCTAGTGGTTGTCTGGTTGTCTGAAAGACCTCCGTGGCTGTGGTTGCCTGAAAAGTTTCAGGGTGCTCCTAAGATTAGGGAGGGAGAGAGATGCAGAAGGGTCATTCAACTGCGACTCAAAATATGGACCTTAATTATTATCTAACTACTGCGGCGGTGTAGCACTTGCACACTCAGCGACGCACGGCTGGTATCATCTATAGCTTAAACCCCATTATTCTCAACTTCAGCTTGAACACCTCGCATCCAAGTCTGTCTATATCTGCGAAACTGACATTATCAAGACGTATGCGCAAAACAAGCAAACAAAGTTTACCGACAACGGAAGGCATGATCATGGCCTATATATGTTAAATCAAAAAGGTAAAATATGCACTGCACCTGAGGTCGATGAAGTTTCTGGAACCAACCAGCCTATTTTATGCAGTAGGGTGAGCCTCCATCATTCCACACTCACTTTCAAAACGAAAGACAAGCAGTGAGATATCTGGTAAGTGCAGCTGGATACGAAGGCAGCGGCACCAATGCGCGAAGGCTCGCTTAACAGAACCACTAGGATGTCGTTTTATGGATACTTTTTTTTTTTTTTTCCATCGGTAGCTCTCTTGATTCTACGCACATAACGTATAATGCGGACTCTTCCTGAGGAGAAAAAACACCTTATCCTAATCATAAAAGACGAAACGAACTAGCGTAGACTGTGAACCTTCCCGGTTTCTTTAACTCACTTTTTTTTCCTAGTCCTTATGACATGGCACAGCCAGTGTTAAATGTAAACAAACAAAATATATAAAACTGGAAAATAGACAGCTCAACTGAAGCGAGATTCCCGAGCATAGTGGTCAGCGCTGACGCTGCCTGATGGAAGAGACGGCAGCCCCAAGATCAGGAACGAAGACGAGGAAAAAATACCAATCCTAAAAGTAGCGGGCGAGGGCCTGTGCTGCCACGAGCGTGCCAAAGAGTCCGGTGGGCGGTCAGCCAGGAGCGCTCGCGCCCAGGAGCAAGCGGTTCATTGTGGCGTCGACCACTGACTTAATTCGCCACTTGTTTCCGACTTTGGCAAGCAGTCTCCTTCGAGGGAAAAACCAGGGAGACATCAGGCGTCGCCCGCGATCGGACCCACTTGGTCCGAATGGCCTCGCGCCGCAGATGGGCAATGCGCCTTCGCAGTGAGGTGCCGCGTCATCGGGTTCCAACGACGCCTCTCCCGTTGGACAGAACGCGGAGCCTTCTATACTCGAGACCCCAATGCTCCCCAGTGCTCACAACGAGCAAACCCTTCCCCCTCTTTCTCTAGCCCTACTTCTTCTTACCCGATCTTTCTATTCTCTCTCTCTCTTTTTTCACGAGAGCCGGTCGCGAAAAGTCATCAAAACGCATCAAAAGTCGGCAGCCTGGCCACAATGGTGGACGATGCGGCGCTGAACGTAGATGGCCTGGAAAACGACGTTATATGCCTCCCGATACTTACGCCGTTTTACCATTTCGTTCTGGTTGCTTGCTCTCTTCTCTCTATTTGCTGTTGGTTCTCTTTATACGAAACTTCTTAGAAGTACAAGTTATAACCAAAACGGCCAAGCCAGCCCGAGCCGCGAGAAACTGGGGATGGATACAGCCGTGCCATGCCGTGCTGCTTATAAGCGCCGAGTTTCGCGGTTTTCTTTCACCGGAAGCTTTCTATACGTTGATGGAGGAAGCTATCAAACTTATAAACAACGAAACACTAAAATGAAATAAAAGAAATGCCATTGGAACGCAGCTCAGTATCCTCAACGATAGCAGAATTGTCCTTGGAATGCAGCTCAGTATCCTCAACGATAATGTTAAACTTAATAACAGCCCCTAACTCAGAGTCCTTTCCACCGCAATGGACGAGGCCAAGCATACTGATCGTACAAAAACAATAAAATACACCGTGCAGCTAGTGAGACTAAAAAGTAAAGTAACATAAAAACAAGCACGTCTATCACTGCTTTATTTATCGGTGTTGAGTAACAAATGCCCAGATGAGTTTGGTCGTCTTCTTCCTTTATTTTTTTGTATTGGTTTACGCCAAATAACCGTAAAACTATGACGGCAAACCATATTGTCCCTCGGGTAAACCAATATCATTGCTTTAATTTTTTGTTTTCTCTCAGCCTTGACGCTGCTTTTTCTTTTTTTTTTTCGTTAAGCGCCGAGTTAATAGACTTGACAAGCCCACACTGCTTAATTAGCGTGGAGTTAGCTGCTGTTAACTACCTTCGAAAATGAAGAACTGAGTACGCACAGGCATTAATCGGATTAGCAGTTCCTCTCAGGTGCCTCTTTTTTCGCGGCACCCTTCACCCGCTCACTGATAACAGTTGAAGAAAATAAAAGACACAAGCGGGGTAGCCTGTCGAAAAACAGAGTTTGCATATGCGTTACTAACCGAAGGTTTTGGGCAGCTTGCTAAAGGTCTGTAAACTGGGTATAGTGCTTCGCCATCTGCGTAAACAGAGACTAGTCTGTAGAACCCACGAAACATTGTTCCGGCAACTTCTACACTGACAATGCGTTTGCATTTTTGAACAATGTAGTAGTTTCTTGCCTGCCTATATAAAGGATCGAAGAAAAAAAATGCTTTGACCTGCTCGTTCTACACGCTTGAGTGAACTGGAAGTCCGCCCTAAAAACACGGCGCAAACATAGGTAAAAAACACAAAATAACCTTGGCAGTTCATCGCGACTAATACCTTTTTCTTTTTAGTGAAGCAAACCTTAACAAGACCTGCAAGAACGCATCAACAGACAGGATAAGCGGAGGTAAACCGTTTACAAACGACTCTAGGCAACAGGAGGGAAAACTAGGGGGTGTGGCAGACAAGAATTTTATTTGACGAAAATTAAAAGAGTTCAAGTAAGCCAGCACAAAACGAAAGCACCGCTTCCGCGTCACACATATAGAAGGCACACTGGGAAGAAGCCTTATCTCACCGACGTTCCTTTCCGCCTCGTTTTACAACTTCAAACAGAAAACAGCGCATCGGAAATTCTTCGGCTTAAACAAATAGAGAGGCTGAGCGAAGGACGAAGTGAGAAAGAGTGAGAGAGACAGCGCTCCGCCAATAATAAAAGAAATGGTGCCAGCGCAGTTGCAGCGCGTAATTGGCCCACGTCAATGTTGGGACGCACGTTTGCAGCGCAGTAAACGGGTAGCGCCGGCACGCGCCACCGGCTTCTGGGCGGTCGGCCACTAATGCAATACAAATGCTGCTAACCCGTCTAGCGTTTCCGGTCGCAGGTGAAACAGCGGGGCACGCGGCTGGCCCTCGCGCTAACCGCCTCGACCCGTGTACGCTGGGCGAAACCTATACGCGCAGGAAGGCTGCTGCAAGCGGGTGAAAGAGATTGAACGGGGTTTGTAGCGAAACACGAAAGAAGAAAAAGAGAGACGCAGACAGAGGAGTAGAGGACTGATATTCAGGCAGACCACTCGCGCCGTGGGAGAATACGTGCCCTGTTCGCGACGGTGCGTCTGACGAACGACGGCAGCTTCCCGCGACGGGCGCTCCTGCCGTGAACATGGACGTGTAGTTGTGTGGCAGTAGGTGCGTGTTACGTATTACGTGACAGGGGCCAGATCCAGTCACGGCCGGCAGTTACGTCACCTTTGCTCCCGGCGCTGAGGCGGAGGGGGTGGGCCTTAATGAGCAGCAATGTCTCCGGTTTCGTGGCTCGTACTCGCCTTAAATTGCTTCATATTTCTGTCTTTCTGCATTGCAGGAGCAAGGCCACAAGAATGATGAGGTCATGAGAGCCCCCCGGGACACGAGAAAGGTAGACGCGCTCACTTTCGCAACATCCGTTTCCGGTTCCGGCAAAGGCTAAAGAAACACATGCTCCCTCCTAGTATACATACTTGTTCAATCGCCTCAGCGGTCAAGGCGGACTCGTTACGTCTCGGCAGCGCAAAAATTTTCTATAGCTCTCGTGAAGAGCAAGACTAGTGGGGTGCTGCTAGTCGCTTACAATTCCGCAGAGGCTTCACAAAATATGCGTAGACAGCATACGCGTTAGATAATGCTGTTTCCTCTAACAGTGCTTTCCAACGTGTTTGTTTGAATGGGGTCAAAACGAAGCTGCAGCGATTTTCTCTTTGTACGCAGTACTACAGCTAACAGCGGACGTTAGTTTTCCAAAAAAAATGCCGGGTTTGCCTATAAATGTGCAGCGCCTTTTCTTGCCGTGCCTGGTAGCACCAGCGATGGACAGCCAAATCTGGGGCATGGCACGTGAGCAATGACTTACGGCCAACTTTTGTAGCTAAAGAATCTAATGAACCACCACGCATAATTTTTGCGTGAGATGCAGCGTTGAGGTACATGTAGAGCGCCCGTCTCACGTGGAATAACGTGGCTGGAATCCCGGTATACGGGGCAGTCCTCCACACGATACACTCTCTCTCTCCTCCGCCCTCTCTCTCTCTACCACACACACACGCACACAGAAAGTGCAGACAATCGCTGCAATTGTTGCGCCAGAGTGTGCGTTAGCGGTACTACTTCCACCGGCCGGGGCAGCCGCTGCCGATGACTAGCTCAGACCACGCGAGCGGAGTGGGTGGCATGATTCAGGCCACCAATCACCGTGTGTCACCTGAACACCCTGTTGGTGGCATGCAGTACCCCCGCTTCAATCTCTCCTCGTCTTTTCTCTCACACTTTCCTTTTTAATGCGGCACCGTTAAAAATCCCGTTCATCAGAAAATCTGGCGCCGCCGTGGGCGTTGTGAGTGGGACATTACGACCATGGCGCTGGCAGGCGGTAGCTAGCAGCTGACATGGCGGCGCTCTGATTGGACTTATAGGGTTACCTGACGTTACGTTCGGCAGGAGCTGAGAACTCTGGGCTCTCCTCTCACATTGAAGCGTGATATCAAAATCATCCTGCCGGGACCGTTGCGTTCACTTTACAGATATAGCCCACGCAGGCACGTTCGTACTCTGTTAAAGCGGGGCTCAAGCCCTTTGTTAGGATTTTTCGCTGCGCCCCTAAAATCTCTGCGCCGTTGAAATAAAGATGACATGACTTGACCTGGGTGATTTGGTTGGTTGCACAACTTTTATTTCCATCGTAAATGTTCATCCTCTACCCCGCCCCCGGCACGCGTGCCGGGGAAGACGAGGAGTCATGTGCCCACGGATTAGAGGCTGGCAGGTAGCCCTTGGCTTGTTGCGGCCTCTTCACGTCATAGCCTTAAAGGAGGAGCTTTAGTGTCCTCCATAATTTTTTCCCCTTTCACGTCTGATAACGTAAAGTGGGATTTGCCTCTTTAACTATACCGACTGCTAACCAAGGCTTCAGACGGACGAAGGTATTTTAAGGCTAAAGGACACACGCATGGACCATGAGCAATAAAACTCAGGTTTTAGTACCGAAGGATAGTAACAAAATCACAGATTTGGCAAGCAGGAGTGTGACGTCATCACCACAAAGACCAATCAGCAACCGGCGAGAAATTCTAAAGTGCGCATCTTGGCCCACGTGATGTCACAGGTTAAAAACAGATAAAAATATTTTGGTTAACGCCAAATTTCTCATGAAGATTTCTGTAACCAAACAAAAGTACTTGGGCTAAAAAAAGTTCGAGTTTTCAGACAGGGTGGGAATGGAACACAGGTCGTTCGTATTGCATGAAATGCACGCTACTACCCATAGGCTACGAATGCTCGTCGGTCCAAGCTGATTTTAAAAACTAAAAAAAAAAAATGCATACGAAACTCACAATGGCACATCCATGCTTTAGCTTTCAAAGCACGTAAACACTATTAAGAACCCATCGTATATTTTTCCCATGTGGGAGCTCTACTCTTATTGTATTAAAAATCTTCGTGGCATAACTAAATCTGTGGAGCGGCTTGACACCGGTTACCATAACCGAAAGAGCACTCTCTCTTGAAAACAGTGTTCGTTTACCCTAGGGTAATACTTGGCCATAACCTCTTATGTGGATATATTAATGCCCCCCCCCCCCCCCCCCCCCCCTTCTCCCTGCCACTGTCCCCTGCAGCTGCTCAGCAACTCACTAAGGCGGCGGTCAGACTTGCGACGCAGGGGAGGGTGCTAATAATATCTGGCTCCGGACACACCACCATTTGAATCTGACTTTTAACGCTAGAACCATATCCAGTGAGCCTAGCCTAGTAGTGCTGTTCTAGGAACTAGCGGGGTCAAAATAAGATGTCATTGCACTTATGGAAGTTCTGAGGGAAAATGAAGATTATGTTGCACTAAAGGTGCAATGACGGTTTTGCAGGGACAAGAGAGCTATAGGTGTTACACTTCTGGTGAATAATAATATAACTGGTATGCGATGATCCCAAATGGGAATGGCAGTATGTAAAGTAAATAAATAAACTGCAACATATAGGAGCTCTATCACATTAACGAGATGGTTGCATTTATTTCAATTAAGCTTAATGGGGGTGCACGTAAAAATTAAAGGAGGTATACGTCAACACATCTGCATCACGCTAGCGAGATTAGATAGCCATGAGTTTCTGTGAAGAGGCAGAATCGGCAATGATTGAAGTAAGAATGCAGTATACTGTACTGATGGGCGGCTTGAATACCATAGTAGGCATGAAGCAGGCTGCGGACTGCAGTGATTATGGCGTAAGCTCTAGGAACAGCTGGAAATAGTGATGCTATTCGCCGCATATTTACAGGAGGTATCCAGGAACCTGAGCTAGGAACAAAATGCCATACAAGTTAACGAAGAGTACCTAGATAATCGTCGATATTCTGAACAGATTTCTTTCTTAAAGGGGAGGGAAACGGTTTTCTAATTGCATGAAATGCAGAGGTTGGATAGTAAGGCCTTTATTAATCATGTGCGTCATTCTTTTCTGAATTCCGCTTCTAAGAAAAGTCAAAATTGCTTGTTAAAAGCACGTCACGGTAATACTGTCGTTGCAGCCGGGAGTGCCGGATAGGAGGACGTCGAAACTGGGGAACAGGCGGATGTGACGTCAATCTCGGAATGCCGGCCGGCCGGCCGCGCGGTTGGTACGCTTGCTCCGCTCCAAAGCGCGCTTTGGTGATCGACTGATCAACGCAATCTTTTGCCGGTGCGGTCTTTTTTTTTTTTTTTTTCTTCCAGCTCGGTCATTCTGGGCTAAAGATTCGGCGTATTCAAAGGTTCGACGAAGTCGACCAGCAGGCTTAACTATTACGGATTAAAGCGCCCCGCGCTTTAAGATTCTCCGACCAGTCCGCTTTTTTTTTTTTTTTTCTCGGTTGTAAAATCAATCTCGTTACATATTCGAAAAGTATTTTTCTCGTGTTATTGAAAAACAACATTCTGTGTTAGTGCGTGAGGCGACTAGTGGATATCTGCGCGACTTTCGATTGTGTGAACATTGCTGATACAAGCGACGTGGTGCTCCATATAGTTTCCTAGAGGATAATAAACATTTAGCACGGTGGGATTCTGTCACGAAAAGGAAAATTTTCTTGCCTTCGAAATCAGCTGTGTTGCGCAGTGATGATTTTCGTGCCGATGGCTATTATCGAATCTTGGCAGCGATGCGACCACGTAGGATCCCAATTAAATCAGCAAAACTGACGTTCGGTGCCGTTATATGATTATTCTCTCTCCTAATCAGGTTAATAGTTTTGTTGCACTACTAGTTTCACCATCGTTACGCTTAACTGAGGCTACAAAACGTAAAATGCATTCGTGCTTCACTGTTCCACAGCTCGCCGCCATTCTCGGCTACGACAACCATTACCAATTACGTGCAGTAAACGAAATGAGTGATACGGTATTGGCAGAACGAATCTGTATTTCCCTCACGTTAAATACTTCTAATCGACAGCAAAGACACTCTTTCCTTGAGGTGCCTCGCGACTATGCTTAAGCAGCAAGTAAACGCCACGCGATACACGACGGGCTAATTTTATTTGATCCCCCCAAACAGACAAAGTACCTGTTTTTCGAATAAGCATTGAAAACAACGTAAGGAAATTTAGATCCTCGAGCGGCCAAACATTGGCTTTCTCCTTTTACGCATCAACAGCTGCTGTCGCTGTCGCTGGCGCAGCGGTCAGCCGTGAAAGCCGTGATCCAGAAACTTTTGAAAGTACAAAGGACTTCATGAATTATTCAGCGTCATCGACCAAGCACCACCACCACCCCCCTCGAGACCACTCAAGAGCGAAAAGAGTGCGGAAAAAGACAAGGTCTAAGAAGAAGCGGCAGAATCCGATGGAAAAGCCAGAGAGAGAGAGAAACCGCGGGTCAGGCTTGTCATGTTTGCGCGTTCTTCGATCTGTCATGTTTACGTATTCCCCGCGCAGGATGGCAAGGCGGGAGCTGAGACAGAGAAGGAGACGGAACAAGGGGATGCGGGATGCCTCTGCACGGGGCGTCGTTGAGCAGAGCCGCCGCGCCGTGACCCGCGGATGCCAGGCGTTCGACCCGCCAGCAACCATCGACGCGTGGCCTACGCCGCGACGGAGACCTCCTTTCTTATTGGTGGCTCCCATTTTCTTCCCGGCGGCAGACAGTCAATCCGACCCCGCGGAGCCGCGAACCAGTGGTAGCTGGATTTGAAGGCATCATATCCCGCCCTGGCCGCGACCGGTGCCCTTCTTCAACCGCATCTTCGGACGGAGGACGATGCTAGAGAGAGGAAGCGGTAGGGGGAACGGCGGGCATCAAAAACGAGACGGGCAGTGGAAGCGATCGAGTCTAACTTCAGGGCCTCCACACAGAGCCCTTTCGGATCGCACTGGTTCGGACGGCTGCCGGCCTTCCAAGCATGATCTGAAGAAAGAGCACGAGGATCACATATTCACGAGCATCTTCGCGGAGCTTCATTCGCTGCGTGACGCTTTAAGAAAGATTGATGTGTGCGGATCGGTCTGGACAAATTAGATGAGGCCTCCTTCATGCATTTTACACGAGCATCGGTTCCGCTTATTTCTCAGCTGCGGAGACCGTTAGTCCATTGGGGTCTTCACGTGAGCCAAACGAGAGAACTGCAAGTCTGCCCCTAATCCCACAAGGGTGGAAAGTGTGCCAAGGCCCCATAAGTGCGAAAATGGTAAGAATGTCATGGGGTGTGACGCCGCTCAGGTGCTTAAGACTGGAATTGCGTTTTCTGACATCATGGAAAAAAATGCCGAATTGCACAATGGAAGTGATAAGCCACAAGGAAGGAGGGCTTACGGAATATAATGCATCGGTTGATTGTACGGTAACAGTGTTAGTTTGTTTAACCGGTTTTGGACCTGAGAAGTAGCTGCGCCATCATTAAGGCTGCTTGAAAAACACATACTTTGATCTTCTCGGTGGTGATCTTCTCCCGCTTCTTCTTTTTATCGCTGATTCGAGTTTATCGCTGATTCGACTGACTGTGGGGTCTCGTCGGCTAAGTGTCTGTGACTTTCAGCAGCTAATCCAAAAGCCACGGTGGCAGCGTCTAGGCAGAGGCAAATTTCAATGTGCTTGTGCGATGCGCAGCATCAGTGGAATTTAAACGAACCCATGTAGTCGATATTAATCCGGAGACCTCCAATAGGGAGTCCCTCGTAGCACATGTGGAGCTTTGATAAATTAAAGCCCGTACACCACGCATTCAAACTAATGAAGCCAAGCAATGCGCTGCGCGTTGAAAGATGGCCGCGACCGCAGAAAACAACTTCACATCTCTGTACTGATCCCGATGAGGAGCACAACGATTCGCCGCCGTTTCCAGATTGCGTGGGCGCACATTACGCGTTGTGTGCGTGTGAGGAGGGGGGGGGGGGGGGGGGGGGGCATGTTAGCTCGCATTCGCTATACAGCATTCGTTGGTCTTTAACGAGCCAGTGAGAACAGGTCGTTTTGCTTTTTTTATCTCTCCGCCGCCGGAAAGGTTCTACTGCTGTCAGATGTGAACACGCGCCTTGCAGGAGCTAAGCAGCAACGCACGCCAGGGCTACTGGGCTGCAGGATAATCCCTTCAGGTCGCTACCAGAACAGCGATCCGCAAGCAAACAGAACTTACGCAAGCCCTTCTAGCAGGCATGGCTGGGCATAGCGCGTGGGAAGCCTCAACGTCTGAAGAAATCGGAGTAGTTTACCAGCTTCAGCTTGACTCGGATATCGCCAGCAGGCAAAAGGTAGTTCTTCTAAAGACGTCGGACTTGCGTTCGCTTTTCCCGCAAAGACCGAGAGAGAGGAGGGGAGCGTATTTCGAGGCAGACGCTTTCGGCTCTCGCCACTCCAACTCCGGACCGGTCGTTTTTCAGCCGGAGAGAGGATAATCGCCGAAGCAGCTTAGAGCGGGCCTCAGCCCCTCTTGTTTTCGGGTCATGAGGGAAACGAGAACTATTTGGGCGATCCGCTTCGCCCGCTACGCTGGAATGGTCTGCGAATTAAAAAAAGAAAAAGCGCATAGCTGCTGTCTCGCGCGGATAAGAGACGTTCCCGCGAGAAACAGAAAATGAAAATAAGTACGAAAACCTACTGCTTATACCTTTTTCTCTCAAAGCCACTTTGATTTTACCTTTCGCTCTTGCCCTTGTCGACGCCAACGTTTCCGCGTGCTTTCGGGCTCAATACTGCCGCCGTTTTCCGAGGCTATCATTTCTGGCCTCCGTCAGGGATATCGGCTTATGTTCCTGGAGTAATAATCTCTTTTGTAGGTTTGCCCCTTCCTTCGTAATAGAACCCTTGCGGTTCTGAGTGATTTAGGTTAAAAATAGAGATAGATGTGTGCCATTTAACCCATCTAGCTTGTGTTTTCGTGGAAGTTCATTGCTTGCCAACCTAATGTGGAGTTCTTATTGCACTTGCGTCAATATACATTGTCGATTTTCGTGAAATATGTGAAATTTTTAACAAAATGCAGAAAGTATTTCAATAAATTAAAATTATATTATTGCGTAGTAAAACTAACATATCGCATTGATGTCATGATCGTACAAGAAAACAAAAATACTCATTTACTTTCCTTTTTCTCTTTAACATCGTTTGTTCTGGTCTGCTAGTGTGACGCTAGCAACCAGCTGCTGCATTTGTCTTCTATGTTGTTATTTTCTGTTCTTATTAACAGTGCTATTTTTTGTGTCTTTGGCTGTCATGTTAAGGGAAGAGGAGGAAAGCCACGAATTTTACCAGAAGAACTAATCGTTTTGCTCCCCTGCAGTGGATGAAAGAGATGGGATACAAGTGCGAAGGAGATAAGGGAGTAAGAGTATAGAGTGTGCGCCAAATTCATAGCCTATCACGCAGGCACGTTACTCTCAAGAAACGGAGCAATGTCTCGCAGGCTTTCACTGCAGCTGCGTGAGAAGCGGGAAGAGCGAAGCTCTTGCTTACTGCCTGGGAGCGAAACCTGCATCCTTAAACCTCATGTGTGAATCCGAGTTTTTCTGATTGCACCGTACTTCAGCGGTCATTTGCACTTATTTCGCACATACTTTGTGACTGCCCTCAACTTGAGCGATAGCGTGCCTTCCTGGCTGCTACACTCCGCCACTTGGACTCTCGCTCTTTTACACAAGCTTAAAATCATTCTGGGATCTTAGACGACACCTTCATCAGAAAGAAAAGCCGTGAAGGTGCTCCTTAAGTTTTTAAAGGATTCAGGTTGAGTTCTAGAATTTAAGTGCACACTCTTTACCCTCTTTTACTATAGACCTCTGGGCATGGGACAGACTCCTTTCCTTGGCGCTTTTTCTTTTCTCTTTCTCCCTTTGTTCCCCTCCCCACGTCTAGGGTAGCCTACTGGGCATCGCCTAGTTAACCTTTCCTAGTGCCTTTCTACTCTATTCTCTCTCTTTCTCTCCATCTTTACTAATGCATTCTGAAGAGCACTATTTGTGAAACTCTTCCGCAATCGCATTTTCAGCAGCATAGGGTGAAGCGTCGGCACATGTCGGGGCACAGGGCAGAATGACGTACTGAGAATAAAAGTCCATTGTAGTAGCACTGCACCCTGAGTTGGTGATGCAATATCCTTGCCGAGTGTCGTAATAGGTTGAAAACATTCGCAGACAAAGAGGCGAATGCATTCGCGCGGACAAAGGCTCGAGCTATAACAGTTCCATAAGCGGGGAAGCCGACATTTCCAGCTCGAACTCCCACGCAGACACTAAACTAGATACCACCCATCTGAAACCGCCCTTCCGAGGAAGACGCAAAACGATGGCCACACTAAAAGCCTCACCATCACGCCTTCGCCGAGCCTGCTTCTTTTGTTGCTCCGGATGCGGTAAGAGAGGCACGCAAAGTGCAAAGAGATGTCACCGGGCACTGAAGTCATGCAGTGCGCTCGTACATAACGTTCACCCACGTGGCGAAACGGCGCCTCGAGCCGGGGTAGTATCTGCGCAACACGGTTGGGTCCACTCGTTTTCTGCGGCCCGTGCCGCGGGCTGGAATTTTGTCAGGAGACATTAATATGTCCCCGTAGTGATGTTGCGTGGAGATCTGCGTGTACCGTTGAGAATGCCGTCAGCGTACACACAGTGGAAAGGAATTCTCTAACGTGCGGAGACGTCAGCTGCGGGCGCCAGTCTTCCCTGCCACACAGTGCGTGGGAAGCGCTTGGATGCGGCACCTCCCTCTCCATTTCCCCAGCTCTCTCCTTTTCGCACGACTGCCTCAAGGCTGACGTGGCGTGCGTGCAAGCAATTTCTCGCGAAACCATTAGGAAAATCATCGCTGAGCGAGGCGCGCCACGAGGGCAGGAAGCGCCGCCATGTTTGAAAGTGTGGACAGTCGGCTCCCCTTTCCGCCACCAAGCTCACGCACGACAACTAGTCCGGTTCACATATTTCGTCTTTTTCACTGCTTCCCCTTTTTCTCTGCTTTCTTCATTCCTTTTTTCTCCAGCCGCAATCTTCCTCTCGTTGTTCCGTGCGGTATTTGTCGCGCATGGTCATGTGACTTCCGGGTCTGGCTTCCTTAGGTTCCCTCGCCTTTTAATCCGTTCGCTCGTTTTCTTTTTTTTTTTTTTTTTTTTTTTTTTTTTGCGTCGATTGCCATCAAAGCGGTGGCCGACGCCGCGAAATTCGGGGCCGTTACCCCATAGCAACCCCTCCCGGCGTGTCCCCTGCCCTACGACTTCCCCGTGATGTTAAACTTCCGGCTTTTTGCTCCTCTGCGGGCACACACTTCCGGGTCTGTTTCGGGAAGAAGGAAGAGATTTCCTGAAGCTTTTCCCGATGTCTTTCCTCGTTCACTGCGCTGCTGATCTATTTTTTTTTTTTTTTTCAAGTAGTTTTCTAGCAGACTGCTTCCCTGTGGGTAAGTATTTGTGCTTTTCTGTTTTGTGTTGTTGGTCACTAGGATGCCTTTTGTGCGCTATGGGCGGGCAATACCAATCTGCTTTAGCTAACCTCCGAATGTTTTGGTTTGAAGGCTCCTCAGGTTTAACTGAGTGTTTGGAAAGCCTACGCTCCTTGTGCAACAAATACGCTAATACAACTACACAAACAGCTCACGAACTTTCGAGATCGGAACCAGAAGCCCGAAGACTAGGACGCAGTCTGCCGACGCAGCTAAGGAGCTTCATACAAGAAATTAAATGATCAGGCAGTAGGCGCATTCTCAAAGAATGCACAGGTAAATAAGGTACAGCAGAGCGATAAATACAGAATTCATCTCGAAGCGTTTTTATTCCAGATTGCTGACCTTAGATCTGTGCTTTATTTATCACGAATTTTCGCATCATGGAGCATCGTTTGCTATTCATCTGCTGCTCCCCCTGTTTGTTTCTTTTTTTTCTGGGGGGGGGGGGGAGGAATTGTTTTAGTATTTGACTCTTATTATCTATATCAACATCCCCAACAGTCACGTATTGCATGACATCTTTTGCAATAATCTTTGTGCTGCGTTCTTTCCGAATTAAATAAATTTGGACTTTGAGTTGATGCGAAGCTATATTATAAATAGTTGCCACTAACACACTGACAGGAAGAGAAGAGTCAAGTACAGTGAATTTTCTTTGTTTCAAACTTTCGTCTTTTTTTATTGTCTGTGTTCACTATAAACTCACAATTTCTGAAGCTTGTTCTGACGCCATGCTAGCCAACTCAAATGTTCTGCGGATCTCGACAGAGAAGAAGAAAATCAAAGAGGTCACTCAAATAACAATTCGACACCAGTTCATTATTTCTATGCATACAATATGTGAATATTTCGGGAGCACCACCAAACAGCCTTCTGGTTTATTACTGCTTCTAATTAACTGCATTTTTTCAAAATGAAAGAAAAAAAAAAGGCTTGAGTTTCGTGCGATGCTCTGTTTACGTGACAGCGCTTGTGTGACAGAAAAAAAAAAGAAAAGAAGTACCTCGATAGGAAAGAAAGTGAGAGGCTAAGGCTTTGGAAGAGATCGGAAACAAGAACAAAGAACTGGAGTGAATAAGTAGAAGGGCGAGGACAGAGAGATGTCGAAAGATGAGGAAAATAGCCTCCGCCGAGGATGATGGCGAGAGGGCTGGATCAAATATTGACAGGGTGGGGCAGCAGCCCCGTGCACTCTTCTTTTTGTTCTTGTGCACCGTGAGCGCGCGTGCGTCGAGACACACACGCACGGAGACTCCTGCCCACGGCGCCACACGACTCGGCTTCCAAGGAGGAGCCGGACACGAACTATACACGACGACGTCGAAGACGAGGAGAGGCGAAGGCCTCCTGTCGCCGTCCGCGCACGGTCACGCCCCGGTCGTTGTTACAGCAGCACCTTTTGTGCGAAAGACGACGGCAACTGCGACGGCGACGAAAGGGAGGGTGGAAAAAGAAATTAAAAAGATCGAGAAAGAACGAGAGAGAAGACGAAAAAGCAGCGATGAAGGGCGCCCCCGCTCGAAACGCTATAGACACATGGCACAAGTCATGAGCTTGTATTTTTGTCTATCTTTCTTTTTTCATCTGGGGATTCTCTCTTGAAGCAATTAACTGAGGCTCTATATGTCAGCGCCCACTTCACATTGCACCGCAAATATAACACCACCTTATATTTAGATCTTTTTCCAGTGCCAGGGAATGTGTTTGTGGGGTCAACCCGCAGCGATACGCGCCGACCGCTTCCTTATAAGCCGGGTGGGGTCTCCTCATGCCGGATCACCGCGGTACCCCACACGTCCGGCAAAGACATGGCCCTTGTACAGTCCTGGCGGCTTTGGAATATTTGTACTTCTGTTTTCTTTTTTCAGCCTTCTTACCTAGCTAGCGGCTATTGTGTGGAGTATGTACTGCAGATGTTTGAAGGGCACAGTTCGCCTTCATCGTCTAAGCGGATACTTAGAATGGTTGGTAACATGCAAAATCAATAACGTTGGGCAAAAATATATTGGTATATGTATTAGGTAAGATGTAAAACAAACAATGTCGCTCAATAACCGGGATTTATGTTTGATATGGTTCTCTAGAAAACACCTACAAGCCGGGAACTGTGTCAGCAAAGAGTAGAAATGCTTCAGGGGAGTTCTTTTACATTTCATTTCACAATCGTTGTACGTTGTCCGAAGAGGAAACAAAATGCAAATTGTAGCAGCCGCCAACCACAAATTACAATCACCATCATCATCATCATAATTATCAGCATTACTATGCCCACTGCAGGGTGAATGCTTCTCCCATACTCCTTCAAATAACCCACAAATTACAATGACCGTGCGCAAAACATTCTGACAACACTGCCTTTGCGTTCGACTTAAGAATGTTGTCTACGCCAGCTTCAAGCAGCGCTATCTCCTTCATGTATTTCACACTACTGTTGTGAATTACAGCCTCCTTCGCTATATCCGTTATATTTATTCGTTATATAGTTATTATCTTTATAAACATATGCATCACAACACGATGAATCGTTTGACAGCAACAGGAATTCGTAATGGCGAAATGCTCGTCTTAAGCTCCTCGGAATGCACGGTTTGGGTTCGAAGAGGTCGTCGGGGCGAATCTCACACACACTGTGGCCTTCGTCTCAATTAGTAATGTTATCCACCGGAACACTCCAGGTCATTTGACGCAACTTCGAGCATTCTGCGCCAAACGGGAAACATACTGTCCATTTTATTCTAATACACAAGCAGCGCCACCTACTAATGTGGATTAGGCACTGATATTGCGAATTACAGACACATTCGCCAAGTCCGGAACACTCATTCGTTATATAAAGTATTACGTTCTATAATCATTGTATATCTCAACGAGAAAATCGTTTGACATTACCCGGAACCCTACGTGACAGTTTGGCCGTGCTGGCCGCCTAAAGATCCGCCATATTCACCGTTTCCGATGCATAAGGTCGTCGGTGCGACTGTCACACACATCTTAGTCTTTCTTTCAATTAGCAGTTTTATTATTTAAAAGGGGCAGAACTATTTGACACCAACTTTAATATTCTTTAATATAATATCCCCCCCCCCCCCCCACACACACACATAGACTTCGGTGATTGATATATTGGCATATATATAAATATAACGAACAGAAGGTGTGATCATCAGTCAAAGCCCCGTGTGCTCAATGTTGCTATGCGCCTTAATATGACCATGAACTTTATGGCCTTTTCGCCTCAGTTTGACCTTCAAATCAAACATAAGACATACGCCACACGGCCTTGGAAATAGAAAGCAATAAGAGCTAACTCTCTTAAACAAGCATCATAATTTCTTTCCAACCGCTTACCTCTTCCTGATTTAAACGTAAAAGGTATACGGTAAGAAAGCTCCATCGTCATTGTCACCGTCATCACAGCTGCGTGCCCTGGAAACAATATTTCTCACGCTGACATTAAATTTACTGTGTCCTAAGTCAACATAGTTCATCGTATCACAAATAATTTTAAACTTCATTCGCTCGTCGGGCTCTCTGTCGCCTCTTGCTATGGTCTGCCTGCCTTTGTAACCCGCGACGATGACGTATTGAGTGCATGGATGATCTGCTGTCCGAGCCACGTAGCGTACATCTTTGCCTACTTTTTCTTCCCGAGACAGCCATGGTAGCCTCAACTCGCATCATTGTCGAAATAGTACCATCTTGCTTCCTGCTCTCTTCAATCTTAAGCAAAGCTAAGGAAGTAAAAGTATAGGACACTGCAAGCACGAAATTCTCGGTGAGGTTCTCTTTGCGAGAATTTCACGCTAGCCATGAAAATGGCCAACACTGCTGAATTTGCATAGCTCCAAGTCAACAGTGGCTAACTGTGGCACGAAGGGAGGCACAACACTAATACTAGGTGACACTACGTTTGACTGCTTTTGAACAAATACGCTGAACAGATATCATTATGCTCTAAGCAACACGAAGCCTTTTGGTGCGGCTCTCATACGATCACACAAAGTTCTAAGTACAATATTTCATATTAAATATCTCTGTCTTGTAATAGCACTAGGGCGCCACCAATTGATGGGTTTACTGCTGCTCACCAGCTAAAACCAGACATAAGACAAAGCGCGCCCTGTACAAAAGCGTGATGTAAACACAGTACGAGTGCTTGCCTCTGTTCGTTCACCTTTTGACAGACCCTTTCTGTTTAGGCGTCAATAACCGACCATTTTTTCAAGCTCCTAAGCTTACGACGACCCCATTTTTCAAACCAAAGCAACGCTCGTATAGGAAATCAGCAACGTTCGGAAGTATATACAAAGCTTGCTGTGAATTTCAGAAATCACGGGCTGTTAAAACTAAAATCGAAGGACGTTCATTTTAAAGAAATCGTCATCAACCCCCAATAATATCAATCGCCTTCCGCAAAATTTGTGTCAGTAGACATTATTCATTGCACTCAAAAAATCGTTACAGCAAACTCCCACGTTTCAAAATTGTTTCCAGGTCAAGAGTGATGTAGTCTGAATATGTGATTAAGCCATAATGTCCTCACACGCCAGGGTGTTGTACAATTTTAGCCGTCGGCTTAAAGCCAGCTGTGAAAGACACCAAAGAGTGATAGCTGCGGCAACCGCGCGCGACCGAATGAACTTTAATTTTGGGGGACGCTCACGTTCTTCAGCAGAGCCGTTGCACAGACGCCACCAGAGGAGAAAGATATGCGTAGTGAAAATAAGGCTCTCAAAGTCCGCGCGAGCTCCACAGATCATCGCATATGCATTTCCCGCGGAGCAAACAGCGGTCTTAGTACTCTGTACTAAAAGGTTTATGTCCAGACTCTGTTATGCCAGCGCCTTCGGCGGGAAGCCGAACCCGAGTGGCTTCGCTCCCTGCGCGCAGGAAATAGCCCGGAACGCGATTAGCATTGCTTCGGGCACCCAAAGAGGCCAGACCCCGCGTACGCACGGCGTCAGCACGCGGGATGAACGCGGAGAGCGCGTTCGGTGTTAGAGCGCTCATCCAGACGCCAACTTGCTTTACCGCCATTAATTGGACTCATTAAATTTGGACCCATTAAGGGAGGTTTTAAGAGAGTCTCGGATGGTGCCACCATACTCTCTCTCTCTTTCTCTCGCCTATCACACCCTTCTCGAATAGCCACTGCTAGACGTGGAGAGGATGTGAAGAGGGTCGCGGGTAAAAGGGACCTTTGCCCTGGTTAGGAGGCGCTCATCAAGCGCCTTAGCGCGTTAAATCTCGACCCCAGAGCTTCAGAGTTGGAACAAGATTATTAAACTCGCGATTACTCTTGCTTTGAGCCTAACCCTGTTTGTATCGTCCCGTCAGGCTGAAGTGTGATTCCAGAAAAAAAAAAAAGGAAGATAACATCAAATGCGTACCAAGCATGTAGTGAAAGTGTAGTGCTTTTCAACCTTGAGTTTTAAGCTCTTTTTGTTCTAATGTAATTATGACGCAAAATAAAAGCAAACGTAGCTTGTGCAGCATGACGGGCAGCGCATGAAATCTTCTAAGTACGACTCCATCATTAATTTGTATGTTATTGCGCTGAAAGCAGAAAATTCCTTAGGGAACTAGAAATAGCAGAATAACGTCTTTACACTTCTACTTGTTCCATGACCCCCCCCCCCCCCCCCCCCCCCCCCCCCCCCGCTTCCTTTCCCAGCCCCGCCAAAGAGCAAATCGAGGTGGTAGAAAGGTCACGTCGTCATTCCCGAACCTTGATCTCTGCTTTCATCCGGGACTCCTCTGTTTCCCTGCAGTGAACGTCAGCATCCTCGAGCAGCATCACGCAAAAGCATTCAACCCGACGCGCCCTTCTCTTGCTCTCGGTGAAGAAAAAACGCCCCGGCGAAAATCTCGCCCTTTTCGGCTCCTGCCTAAAGTACTCCTCCGCGGCCTTCTCAACCTGCAGCGAAAGAGAATCAGCTGAGCCGTCGTTGGTGCGGCCAATTTGAGCGCCCAGTTCACCGTTTCGCGGCTGTGCGCGTGTGTTAGTTCGCTCGGTAGCCACTCATCGTGGTGGCTTCACTGCTGACCGGGTTGCGGCCGAGATTTGCAGGACGGAGCCCATCCCGAAGTGGGCCGCGGTCATATAACGGAGCCGAGCAGGCGCCCTCTCTCGCCCGGTCCGAAGAAAAAGCTGGCTGTACAGTGCGTCCCCTCTCACATTTGGCCCGGGTGAGGCAACGACGTTGTAGTGCGATGGATGCGAGGGTGGGCGGTGGCCCCGGAGGAAAACCTCTCTGTCCCGCGCTGGCGGCGAGGCGTTAGTCAAGCTCCATTTGGTAGGAATGCCGCGGGGCGGCCCGGGCCATTCTGCTTCTGGGCAGCCAGAACGCTGCCTCGACGGAAGCGCCATCTACTGCCAGAGGGGGGCATTATTTTCTGCGCCACACTCATCCGCTTGCGCAGGAATTCTCATCTGGCGCGCATCTCGAGGCTTGCTAGCCGCGCCAGCGCGCCGTCGCTGCTAGTGCTGCCACTGCCGGGTTTCAGCGAGGAAAATCCTGCGCTGCTTCCTTCTTGGAACTTTTTCCTTTACTCTAAGCTGGTCTTCCTTTATTTTTATGGCGGGTTATTGCAGCTGCTGGTGCGCCGCCAGCGCCGCTGGTGGCGGTAGCGGCTGGTATTTTATGTCCACGTTAGGGCGGTCGCATTGTCTGCGTGGTTGCTCAGAGCGTATTTGTTGTGGCTTGGACGCTCTTTGCGCGCGCGCGCACGCTCTACTCTTTCCCACGAAAGCTGTCGCTCGCGCTACATAGCGCGCTGAGCTCCTGGCGCTCTTGTTGCTTCTACGAGGCAGGGCGCATGCTCGACGTAGTGGCTGACAGGATGTGACGCGGCGTAGCTGAGCGTAGAGCGCACGAACGTACTTTCTCGTGCGCTCCCTGTCACTTGATGTGGAAGAGGTTGACACAAAGCTCGTCTTTCGCTTCCGACCTGCGATTTGCAACAGACGAATCGTCAGGGATTACGATGAAAGTGTCTTTTATTGTTATGAGGTCCACTGAGACAGCGAGAAATAAAAGCGACTCGGTGTTCATCTGATCCGCATGCTCTATCCGTTGCGATAGTTTTTGACTACATCGAGCGCAGTCAGATTCGCATCTGAGCTATGACCTATTGTACCTTGCTTGACCGCGTATACCTATTTGACAGCGAAAACAAGTAGCGTCAAAGATCTCTCTTTACAGAAATATTGCGGTACATTTCAAGGGAGTCTTGAGTAATGCGATATTTCTATTCACACTCGTTTCCTTAACTCACAGATATAGAATGACTCTCGAGGTTATGCAAGGCCTGTTCAGTCATAAGAAAATGCGGCTTCCATTGGCCAGCCATCTGTAAGGACATCAGATTATTATTTTACTTTGATAATCATTACGTGGTTTTTTTTATTATATATCCAAAAGGAAGGAAAAGATGTTTACCAGCCCCGGTATCTGCTATCTGATATCTGAAGCACCTGAGCTGGGATGGGCGGAAATAAAGGGATAGTGAGGAAGCGGTAGAGGAAATCAAAGAGGTGAGCGACAGGGAGAAAGGACCAAGGTAGGTAAAATAAAAATAAAGAGAAATATATACACTATGGCACAATATAGAGTAGTTTACTTGAGGCTTGCCAGCAAATGTCTTAGGTCTCTCTTGATAATGAGGGCACGTGGCTGTTCCTGTGTGGTTTCATTTTGCTATCCTTTTCCCGCCAGTGTTTAGTTCTGCCAAGTTTCTGCTTTGAGTGTGCAGCGCCAATCGTAGCTATTGCCAATCAGATTTCTTAAAGAAAGGACCCCTATTGCAATAGGGTGAACATTCAGCCTCCCACTGAGTCAGTGACAGAAAAGAAGAAAAAAAAAAGAAAAGTGTATGGGCACCAGTGGATTGTCTAAACCTCTGCCGAGAGTGGCTTAAATATGTTTGCACTAAGTAGTTTCAGGTAATCTTTGCTCTAAGGTCTTCATTTTTATCGCATATGTTTTAACCCCTCCGCAACACGGCGAAAAGCATTCTATCAGCGAATTTTGTTACGCAGGTTACGAACCCAGAAAAAAAAAAAAAAAGAATTCTAAGATCGGTTTATCACTGACTTTGATGACAACACCAAAGTGCGTCTATACCTTGAGACATGACACCAGATAACCGATAAGATAGCACATTACAGCCGATTAGGAGAGACAGAAGTTAAATGGAAGCAATTCCGTGTAAAGCGATAGTGGCGAAAACGACAGCATGTGCCAACGCAGACCCCTTCGCAAAACACAACGCGCTGTGCGCTTCGTTTTGATGGCTCGAAATTCGCCGAACTTGTTGGAGCTCTGCTTCATGGAGAACCGTCCATGCATTTTCTGCTGGGAGCACGAAGCCGTATGCGGTCAATCGTTTTCAGGGGTCGTGACTCCCGTTTGCGTCACCAGGGCTCCATTTCGATCGGCCAATATCTATCGGCTTCGGCATCGGCCTCATGCTTGGTCATTCTCGTTCTTATTTTCAGTGTTTGCTAGGTCAGCTGTCACGACTCGTTGTAGGTCGTCGGGAAAAAGCGGGTAAACATGCTTTTCTGACACTGGCTGATACTTGTCGCTAAGTCAACAGAAACACTGCAAAGCTAAGCCATTAAAGTGCTGGGAGCTGTAGGGCCATGGTGCAAAGATAGCAGAACAGAGCTTCAGGGCAGAAGTCACCGCAGTTGGCGTGACACTAACATCCTGTGCTAGGGAGCTATCAAAACACTGAAAATGTTCGCTAGTACAGCATACTGCATTCAAGTAAAAAAAAAAAAAAGATCTGTAAGAAAGATTTGGCAACCAGCAGATCATATATATAATGCAGAAATTTAAAGGCACTAACATCCCCCGTTTCTTTCTTTCGCTAAGAAAGCGTTCGCTAAGGTATGCGCAAACACCACAATAGGTACTACAGCGATCAACAGCAAATAAAAACGCAAAACCTATACTTTTTCTACTAAATCAAAAAACAAGACTTTACCAAGGTGGCTTGAAGGAATATCTATACTCGATACTATTCTAGCCGCTATCCGCTTACAACTGACAAACACATTTTTGATTTAATACTTCAAATATTAAAAAGACATGCTAGTCGAAAAATATTTCGCCTTCCATAAATATAAAAAAAATACAGCTAAAAATGCATGTTCTTAAAAAAAAAAAAAAACGTTTGCTTCATTTCGCCCATGGCTTACCCTTTCCAGTCGAAAGACCTAAAAGATTAAGCGAACGAAAGACAGTAAAAACCCTCCGTTCCCCCAAAAAGAAGTAATTTGAGAAATATATCGCATATTACTTCGTTAACACGCAACTGAGTATAAGAACAGAGATGTTTCCGAAAGCACAATCGAAAGAGCAGCTATTAGTTATTTTGCAATCATTCCAGTGTGCCTCCTTTCTCGAAAGAAAAAAATACAAATGCAACAGTTGCGGGTAAAGAAGGGAGGGGGTAGAAAGTAAGAAATGGAAGCTGATAAGACAGACACGCTACACGGCGGAAACGAAAAGGCGGAGGTGAAGGAGAAGACGAAACGCAGAGATGTGCGACCGCCTGCGATGCTTCGTTAAAGAGGTTTCATAAATCTCTCCGCCCAGAGCTACAGGAGAAAACACACCTCGACAGTCAGCTCCCTCCGCCTTCTTACTAACGCCCCTCCCTCCTTTCCACTCCTCGCAACTTTCCCTCCCTTTTGTTTTTTGTACTTCCTGCTCGCATTGTTTTTTTTTTTTTTTTTTTGCTTCTTCGTTTTTGCTCTCGAAACAATAGCTCGCGATGCATTTTTGCCCGCTCGCCTTAAACGCTGGTGCACTCCAAGTAGGGAGGCTTTAAATTGAGTTATCAAAAGTGTATCTTCTTTTTGTCGTTTCTCTCTTCCGAATCGTCCAGCATATGTTGCCGAGGACGAAAACATATCCAAGCGTAAATATGTATCCCTCACCTGTTTCCCATGTGTGTACGCCGTTAGCTGTTACCATGAGCGCTTATCACAAGTATCTCTATAATTGACTCTACAGTTGCAATTTTTTAATTCAAGATACTCCCCTCACCCCATCATTACTTGGCACTTCGAGTTAGAGCTAGCCTCGCAATAGTCATGACTGTTGGGTTGAACTGTGCACTTCATGTGCAGCAACAATTTGCAAATGAAATAGTCGACGCACCGACTGTATCTTCGGCGAAGTTCTTCCCCCATAGATTCGATTCGGAAATAAAAGCGAGATGGAGGGCTGTGTAAAGCCAAGCACGTAATATGCATTTTGTGAATATTAGGTTCCACGAACAGCCTTCATCAACGAGGGCAGGGCTAAGGCACCTACGTGTCACTGCGCCGGCAACCGTAGAAGTCAACGGCATATGCGCAGGGGCCCTCTGGTAGGCTTAATCATATGAAGGATGATTGACAGCACTCTTTACTGTCCACGGCGTGTTGTCTCTGCAGCAAAAGGTCTGATGCTCTGTGATTTGGAAAACGTGGCACCTGGTCTAAGGCGTCAATTTTTTCTATATCTCTAATCATCATTCTATTTGCCTCTTTCCTCCTTCCAACGTGCACTAAAGAACTGCACTGTGCGCGTCCGATAAAATTTTACTGACCGTGGTTACCGCATTCGACCATTTGGCTGTGATGTGGAGCAAACGTAGCCATTTTGCGACTAGAGTCACAGCGTGCCTGCAACTACACTTTCTGCCCATACTAACGTCTTGTTTGGCGTACAAGGGCTTACTACCGTCCTACAGTCGCACTGATAGCCAGGTATTAAATTTCCATTTTATGATACTAATAGTGAATTTCCCACTTAAACGTTCTTGCTCTGCGCTTGTTTCGACCCGTTTACCATTGAGATTAAAAACTCTTGTGACCTTTATCTTCGTTGCACGTCTTCACGCTTTGCAAGTCCTTTATGTCTACCCTGAATTGTGCTTCCGTCACGTACCAGCCATGCTTTTAGATCTCCCATGTGTGTCGTAGCTCAGCTCACAATAATTCACAATAGCAACTTGCGCTCCCAGTAGACTGAATCAAAGAGAGTAAAAAATAACTTATGCCCCCATTCTCAGCCGGTTGCACAATCCTCTTGTTTTATGCACATGACCTGTAAACACTAGAAAGCAGCATCGATCGCAGAAACCGCTGCAGGAAACAAAAGCAGTCGCTAATCTTCAGCTACCAACACTGAAGTGAAAGCAAGGAGGGAGAGGGGAGGGGGGGGGGAGATAAATGCATGATGCATTGTCAGCGCAGCTAGCCGGCACGCTTCGAGGCAGCGAGTCGATACGTCCAACAAAACGGAAGCATTCGTTCCGCACGCGCGGAGTGCGCTATGATGCAGCTTGTGTCAGGCTCTCGGCGCCAAATGAGGTTAAAAGATGACACAACTTCGCTTTTGTCAAGCTGCGCCCCCTAATCGATGGCAGCATTGTAACCAAATTGACGCTGGTCGCGGCGCCTGGGGAATCAATACAGTCGGCATCGCCGCTGGCTAGTGCTGCTTTCAGAACGTTTCCCACACAAAGAGACTCACACGTGCACACAAACAAATGTCAGGCGCATAACGGCTGTCTGGCTAACAAGGTCGAATGAACTGTGGCGGAGCATAATCATAGGCTGGCCAGCAACAAAATACACCGCCAAAGAGATTGGCGATAGACCCGTTTCAGTAATGCAGCGGTCACGTCTGAACGTAAGCAGCAAGATGATTCTTTCAAGTCGCTCCCAAGTCTCATCAGCAGGGAACAAAAGGAAACAAAAAAGAAGGTTTCCAGCTTATATTATATATAGGTTTCCAGCTTATATCTTAAGGCTTTTTCAAGCCTTCGACGCTTCTAAAATTTTTGTTGGATATATTTTGTTGTGTTAACTTCCACCCATATTGCGACTAAATTTGAACGTTGTAAAGTTTACACCTTGTTCCACTATAGTACAGAGAGACAATTACTAGTCCCATAAAATCATACCTCCGATGTTGAGCCCGACACATTTTTGTTGCGTTTGTCTATCTCTGCAAACAATTTTTATACTTCCTGTTACTGTGGCCTGCTCAGTAATTTCAGTAGTCGTAGAATGCAATAGAGCCCCGTACCATACGCGCTCGCGCAATTGGTAGAAGGTGCTACGTGCTTTACATAGCGTATAAAAATGAGAGATTGCGAAAGGCCTCATATTCTTCGTGTAGCCTGATGCAATGCAATAACTCGGCATGCACATGGCCAGAGTAAACGATCGCGGCTGGAGGTATTACTTCACCTAGAGCAACGAACTGGTGATGACCTTTGCGTGAAAAAAAAAAAAAAAAAAGATTACGGGAACAAAAGGCTTTTATTGCTTTTACGATGATGTGTCGTTTTACTTTCTAAAGGACGCTTGCATGAAATCCTGTCAGGAAACTGCTGTACGTTGAAAACGGGAATGGGCTTGCCAGGAAAAAATGCTATCTGCTGGTATATATATTTACATTTAGGAGGCCCACCTGCCACAGGGTACTGCTGAGATGTGCCTCGTATTCTAAACTCGTTGTGGCAGATTCATCCGGAGGAGCATTCTTTTCTTTTTTTTTTATGTGCAAGAGGAAATATGTAGCATATATCCTTCTTCGAAGCACTTTTTAAAAACACTGGCTTACTGCACCCCTAGTGTATTTAAACCGCTTGTTTTTTTTTTATTCCGCCCAGTTTGGTTTCCAAAACTCACTCAATTAATTTTACCCACTTTGTGCATTTATTAATCGAACTCCTAGTACACGGACTTTTATTCCTCGAAATTGCAGCTATACCTAGCGAAAGGCTTGGCTTTTTCTTAATTGGTCATCTAAGCACTGCAAATACCACCATTAATTGAATCGAACTAACCAAGCATTCCGTCTGAATAACTATTTAGTTCTAGAAACAGAGTATCCGCTCCTCTGCTTCTCTCATATGATTGCCTTATTTGTTGTCACTTAAAAAGGAAGGGAGTGAGGACTAGCGGCAGGTAGGGCTAGTTTTCTGGAAAGAGAAAAACCAAGATACGTGAATGTCACTAAATGCATGTGAACTGCGCTTTACTCGGCCAGAATAGTGGCGAAGAGCAAGACAGAGTGGTTTATCTTCTCAGGTACCTAGCGCCGAGCAACAGCACTTTTACTTCTTCAAACTTGCTCTGTATTTACGATGGCGCTTTTCCTCGTGCTCTTCTCTTTGAGGACGACAAGAGATCGAATTTTCAAAAGATGACACACTATAAACTGCAGTGCTAAACATAATGTGTAAAATCTGAAGCTGGCATAGAGAGGGGTAGTCTTTATACAATATCACAAAATTTAAAAATAACGGTTTAGTCATAGCTATGTACAATGCTTACGTGCGCCATCTAGAAAACAGGCTTTATTGGGCCTTTTAAGCTTAGCTGAGCCTAATCAAACGTACTAGAATCTGGTACAATCTGTGCGTGTTCAGACAGCAATGTAGTTTTTAACGCATATAGCCTTAGATAGGCATGTTAGGCTTAGATAACCCTAATCAAGCTAATTAGGATTAGGCACGTGTAATTGCAACCAGCATGTACTCTTACAGTAACGCATTACTGTAATCTGATTTTACAAAGCTTTAGCGTTAGATGAGCTTATTAAAGGCTTCGCTAATCGTAGCAAGGTCAACAAGGCCTAGAGAGACGTACGCAAATGTGTACTTTCACATTATTTCCTAGCCTATAGCTCACGCAGGTTTCATAGTTTTTTTAGTCCCAACTAGCGTTCACCTTGGCTTTTACCTTGTTCATTGTCATTTTATTCATGACATTAAGAAAACTGGCTGTTGGGTAAGCTGGCTTTAGCTCAATCTTGAATATTTAAAGGCGCAACGAACTGGTTTGTCCGGCTCTTTGCTCGCTTAAATATTCAAGAATTTAATGATGGCAGTCACGGTCACCGTTACGAAGTAATATTACGCTAATGCATAGCAAAGCTAGGTTTAGTTATTACCAAGAAGACACATGGGGGGGACGAGGTGTGCAGAAACAGGAATCCAAAAATAGGCGATATTCATCGTGCAAGTGTTTTAGCAATCCAATTTTTTTGTGGATTCTCGTCGATAGGCTTTTTGTGACCACCATTGGGGCCACAACCTTGGACGTTTCACACTCTAGCGTTGGGGGGATAGGGCTCATGGTAGCAGTTTTTTTAAACAACCTTGAGATAAGCTTTTAAAGGTCCCTAGGCCAAGGTGACGAGGGGGCGTTGCGCTCACCTTTTGATGAAAAAGTTTTAGGGGGCACTTTGGACCACTAAAGTGCGATGAGGCGAAAGCCTTTATTGCGCGGAGGTACGAAGTCCTCCACTATGGAATCTCTATATTTTCTCTCTCTCCCACTTTCCTCCCTTACCTTAAGGCGCGGTTCAGGTATCCGTGGAGAATTGTAACAGATAGCGCTCCTTTTCATTCCTGTAAAGCAATTTGAAACGCCACTGATTCCTGCTTTAGTGTATCTTCCTCTGCGTGCTATTTGGTGCGGCGTTCGACGAAGCACCAAATGAAAGACGCAGCACGGATGCCTGGATAGGACGCCAGGTGGGGCCAGCTTCATAAATGCGTGAATGACGTCACCATGTGAAAACATCTCGGACATATCTGTCATTGTCATCATCACTTGACGGACACCGACAGTATCAGCCATTAAAGGCTATCGTCTTAATACCACTGTCAGGTGTGCCCCTGTAAAGGGTGCACAGCCACACTAATCCTCTTATTGCGGCAGAGCATCTAAAATCTGCGCAAAGGCGGGAGAGTTTAATGAATAATGCCACGGTCTGACGCAATAACACGCGCATGAGTTAGGTTCCTATATGTATCGCATAAACAGCCCTTTTAAATACACTTTTACTGGTAATAGCGGATGACATGTGATCTTACAATGTTAGGGGAGCATATCGTCTACCTTTAGAAGATTAGGTGCTGTTCCTTCCATTTTAACGTGTATAGAGTTAAGATAAACAGAAAAAATATTTAAACAAGTATGATAGAATAACTCGTATTGGTATGGGCCGGCAAGTCAGTGAAAATAGGAAAATAGAACATGACCGATGGTAAGGAGATGACTTTTTATGAATATCGGCGGGCCTAGAGCGAGAGCTCCGCCTCACACTACTTCCTGCTTTTTCCCCCTTTATCTAACACTATCTTCATTTTCTCTTTCTGATCACTGCAATTGCAGTTCTTTTAATTCAGGAATTCAACAAAACTTCAAGGTGTATTGTTATTTTTCTTTGTTTGTTTATCCTCTTTCTACACTTTAGAATTTCCAGTACGTTCAGTAAGACGAATTTTTATTAGTAAATCTCTATGCCTACTCTTGTCGCCTCGTAGAGGCTGTCGTAAAGTAATCATTTTTTTTTCTTCTTAGGAAAACATACAATTATTGCCCATAAGGCAAGACAAGAGAAGGTGATCGATATCCTGAATGGCTGTCGCGCTTGACGACGCAGCCAGAGCTGTTTTGTTGTCTAAAGCTTCTGCAAGAACATATTACTATAATCAATGGCATTTGCACTAGTTCACAATACAATGTAAACAAATGCAAAGTGGGTCATCACCATATGGGGGAGATCAAATATCTATAAGGATGTTTACAAAATAACTGGCAGGTACACAAAGAATCCGCTATTAGTAGAGAAAAATGCCTTGCCTTAACTGCTGAGAGTATTTGGAACGAAGAGAGCGAAACAAAAAGGCAACCAAAGAAGAGAAGACGACACGTCACGAGTAGTTTTCTTCTCTACGCTGTCTTCATTCAACACATGAATCAGCAACTAGCCTAGCACCATGTTTTATTGCAGAGAGTATAGAAGAAGTGCAGGGTAGCAAACCGGTTGCTTTTACTGGTCAACCTCCCTGCCTTTCCTCCTCATCTTGCTCCTCCTCCTATGGACCTTGTCACAGTGGCTACCGTTTGGTGCATTTAGCACGGCCAACGCCACAGTCATATATAACAGAATAATCGTCAACTGCTGCGGCTGGCATAGCTGAAGCAGTGCTCCGCACAACGAAATGGAACGCGTGACGTTATTTTATACCTAGCATAGGTAGAAAAGTGGTTAAACGCAACAAGCGATGGGCATTTCTTCTTGTATATAAAACAAAACAAAACATTATACGTGTAAAACGATGACAGACACCTTTGAATCCACTCTTCCAGAGGGTATTTTTTACAGCGTCTGTAAATTACAGATATATATTGTAGAGTGACATGAATTCGTATTGTGATTTTGGGGTACAGCTTCTTTCCACCACAACTGAAGTCGACATGGAAGCTAGCTAGTAAGAGTATCTAGGCATCTGTTAAATAATATATTATAGTTTTTTGTCCACCGAAAACGAAAATATAAGCTTCTTTTCGCAGAACCTTTCTACAGTGTCTGCCTAAAATTACGTTACTGGCCAGGCGCTGTTAGCATAAGCCCTTGATCACAAACGTAACCAAACTGCTCGCGATAACGAAATAGGAAGTTTTCTTACGTCACTTTTGTTGCAAGTGTCCTTGAGGGGCTGACAATAACTAATACGAGAGTGAATAAGACAGGAGCACAACTAGTTCATCACATGGATAGGTGAAAGATTAAGCAGCCTTTAGAGCATTACAATAATTATTGCTATTTTAACAGGCATGTTATCTATGCAGTCGCTCGAGATTGGGCCGTTTTGTGTGTTGTGTTGTGTCGGGTTTAATGGCGCATAACCAGTTAGGTTGTTTTGAAAGTTAATGTCAAGAGAAGAATAACACTCAACATCTTTCAGGTAGCTAGAAGTTGGTTTTCCTCTTGCATTCAGGAGCCTGAGCTTTTTTTTTTTTTTTTTTTTCGTCTTTGTATATCCAGATACCAAGCACAAAGAGCCAGATGTTAGACTTATGTCCGGGTTCGCTACGATTTGTTCCTTGGAAGAATGTATTTGCATTATCTCTACGTAAAGCTCCATCACCAGACTATCGAATTATCACTATTTCATTTATGTAGACCGGAAGTAGCACGGACCCTAGGAGCGATCTTTGCGTAACACCGTAACCTACTGACTTTAGGTTTCATTTAGAGCCATGAGAGAGGACAAGAGCTGCATCCACGTAATCCATGCAAACTTCCTCATCTCAAAGGCATTCTGCCACACCCCGCTACCCGTGCCTTTCCTTGTAATCGAGTCTGTAGCCCTTAGCTACTATCGATTTTCCTGTCTCCGAATTCAAACCCTGCTCATGCCCATTTACACTTCTTAATTTTGAATAAAGTGTCGGTTGGTGGTTTGTTTATAGGGTTTTACTGCCCAAAGCGACTTAGGCTATGAGAAATGCCGTAGTTGATGTCTCCGGAAAGTTCGACCGCTTGGAGTTTTTTAACGTGCACTGACATCGCACAGCACACAGACGCCTTGCTTTTCGACTCCATCAAAAAGCGGTCACCACGGCCGGAATTCGATCCTGCCTCCCTGGGCACCGAAGTCTAGCACCTTAACTACTGCACCACCGTGGCGGGTCGAATAAAATGTCAGTAATGCCAGTATTCTTTGACCCACTCTACACGCTTCCTGTCTGGTAATGATATGCCTTTAATAACTCAAGTTAACTGATCCTTACCTCCAGTGCGATACCTTTAATGACGCATAGTTTAAGCAAAGTGGGGCGCGTTAATTAGTTGAATGCTTTCAGAATTTCTAAAAATGTCGTGATATAATAAAGCTTGCTCTCAGTGTCTCCAGTTATTTTATCCTTACCTTTACGAGAGCCTTTTAACCAGATTTTCCTTTCTTCAACCCATAATGCTCTCTTGTTGAGAAACAACAAGCAAGTTATAGGGACGTGAGTGCAAAACACGCTCCAGAATCTTGAAACAGATATCCAAAACTGAGCCTATAGTTAAGGTGATTATAAATATTCCATGTGAATAGCTTTAACGCATGCTGTTTTAGTAGTTGCTGGAAATATTTTTGAACACGCTGCTTCAGTGCAGGCATGAACAGAAGCTGTTAAAGGGGTTCAGCTGTTTTCATCACAGGTCTGGCTATTTTATTCTGTCATCGATCCGCCACGACTGGTATGGCTCACATTTCATTATGAAAACGGCCGTCATACATATTACTAGAGAGCGTTCCAGTTACCTAAGTGTACAAACAAAGCAATAGAGGTTGCCCCATCTTCCTATATTAAAGTGTTTGACTTGTCGCATCCGATCCCCGGATCCATTGAAGTCGTCATGTTAGCAGCCTGTCACAAACCGCTCGCCTATTTCAGGCTCCAATGTAAATGACCATTTTCCACCATCACAGTCTCAATCGCTGTCCGAGGTGCGTCACTTATAGGCACACGTTTGCACTGTCTAGACGTCCTAAAGCCTGGATATATATATATATATATATATATATATATATATATATATATATATATATATATATATATATATATATATATATATATATATATATATAATGGGAAAGTTGTGTGACATCCTGTTTGAATTTAACTCTGGCCCATTAGTAACATGCAATCCATGTCTATATGTATATATATATATATATATATATATATATATATATATATATATATATATATATATGCGGCGCAGACTGAATAGCACGCGTCGTTGACACATTCGTCCAGCTCACCAAAACTGGCCGAATGGGCTCTTGCAACATGCGTGCCCTCGCTTCGATATTTGACGCGATGACGTTATTGCGGAGCTTCAGTAACCACTTCGCAATGCTGACTCAAGACGTGAAGCGTGAAATACCTACTTACCTCAGACTGTCTGCCCAAATACATGGCGAAGTAAGAATGTAGGCCAGCAGACGTTTACACTGGGCTAGTGTAAACGTCACGCTTCATTCATCTTCCCTTAGAGGTGCTCTAGCAAAATACTAAAAAGGGGCAGCATAAGACACAAGCGCAAACTAACAACTACACTCAATTTTCTTCTCCAACAATATCAACAGGGATGAGATTTGAAAAAAAAAAAAAAGGAAACAAGAAAAGAAAATCACAAGCAAAAGTGAAAAAATATTAAAAAGCATATGACCAGTTGTCACATCACCCTCCCTTTCTGTTCCGATAGAAACATTCCAATAGAAACAGGTTTTAGACACGCAGCGCTACTGAAACATCACTTAAGTAACAACCTTCATTTTCGATCAAAGCCATTGATAAAGCCTCCCATGTCTCTTCTGTGGCCTGATTTCTTGATCGCAGCAGGATAAGTGTTCCCTTACATAGAGTTTCACATCTATCCCTTGCCTTGAGCAATGCGCTTAACTCAGGAAGCATAGCACAGGAAGAACGGAGGCCATCCGTTATATAGCGCGGAGGCCATCCATGCTATGCTTATTTAGTTAAGATGGTTTACCAACCTGCCCAAGCCTATTCCCTTCAGCAGTTCGCTGCCAGTTCGCCAGTCGTTACTTGCGAGGTGTTTTTGTTATGCTTCGCAACCTCTAATTCACGTACTTGCTCGTCTGACCCAAGCGGGCTGCACCACAAGATAGTGGTATATTGTAACCACTCCTTCTACACAGGACACAAACTTGTTCTTGTGCTTCATAACACAAGGCCATTATTTGGTCCCCTTTTCTTTGGTGTTACCTTTTGCGCACAAATCTTTCAGCTTTTTCTGGTGGAGAAAATACGACCACGCTTTTCTGCCTCTTTTTTTCGGCCTGTGTGTCAGAGCGTGAACATTCCTTGACCTGTTTTGCTTACCCTTTAACAGCATTCTTCAGCACCATCTCAGCAACCAATGCCAACACTTGGATTGGGAGCCCAGCTTTCCTCAGACGAGCTGCCTGCATGTCCTTGCTTTCATTTACCTTATACTAGCATGACTTCTTAATCGCGTGCTTGAAGCATGAATCCGCAATATTCCGCTCAATCAGTTTTGAATATTCTGAGTCATCCTCAGCTTCTAATCCCCTTTGATACTACTGAAGATGAAATGAAAGTTGTTTCTAGTTTGCTCTTGTGTCTTGTGCTGTCCCTTTTCAGAATTTTGTTAGCCAACTCTAAGTTGGCTAACAAGGTGGATATAACTCAAGGTGAATATAACTCGTAGTATCGGGCTAGTCGTATCAGTGGAAATTTAGAAAGGAAAGTGATGCGGCTTTCACAAATATATATATATGAAGGAAAGAAGCCAACAGTCGTCAAGGTCAAGGAAAGCATTGGGGATTGTACTTTTGTCTTTTTTTTTTAATTTTTACTTCGAGAATCACATAAATTAGTAATGCAATCTGTTTAGGGGAGAGACGATTAAACACAAAGTAGAAGAAAAAACAACGTGCCGATGGTGGGAACCGAACCCACGACCTCCGAATATCGCGTCCGGTGCTCTTCCAACTGAGCTACATCGGCCGCTGTCCCCCCTGCTACTTTCTTGGGTATTAATGTTGTCTGTATACGAGCCTTGAGAGTGTTCACCAGCGCCACCCTCAACCATAGCGGCAGACGTGGAACGTCCTGTGTTACCGCCAGCGTCACGTAGAACGTGATCAAGAGCGTGGGCGAAAGCTGTGCTAGAGCCCTCTTACGCTACCTATAGCTTCAAGACTGCCAGAACCAAGACCCCCGTAAGCTACAAGCAGATAATTGAAGGGGAAATGAGGGTGCTCGTTATAATACATGAAGGAAAGAAGCCAACAGTCGGCAAGGCCTAGGAAAGCATTGGGGATTGTACTTTTGTCTTTCTTTTTTAATTTTTACTTCGAGAATCAGATAAATTAGTAATGCAATCTGTTTAGGGGAAAGATGATTAAACACAAAGTAGAAGAAAAAACAACGTGCCAGTGGTGGGAACCCCCGTATATATATATATATATATATATATATATATATATATATATAATATATATGTGTGTGTGTGTGTGTGTGTGTGTGTGTGTGTGTGTGTGTGTGTGTGTGTGTGTGTGTGTGTGTGTGTGTGTGTGTGTGTGTGTGTGTGTGTGTGTGTGTGTGTGTGTGTGTGCGTGTGTGTGTGTGTGTGCGTGCGTGCGTGTGTGTGTGTGTGTGTGTGTGTGTGTGTGTGTGTGTGTGTGTGTGTGTGTGTGTGTGTGTGTGTGTGTGTGTGTGTGTGTGTGTGTGTGTGTGTGTGTGTGTGTGTGTGTGTGTGTGTGTGTGTGTGTGTGTGTGTGTGTGTGTGTGTGTGTGTGTGTGTGTGTGTGTGTGTGTGTGTGTGTACTCCGCGCCGTCACTTGCAATAGACGGAAAACAGATGCTCTCTCCCCAGCACCAACTGTGGTGGCAGAGTTGCTAAGACGTTCTTTAGGTGAATACGGGGTCACGTTATCGAACCCTTCACACGAAGCAACATTTCAAAGCGCGTGCATTCCAGTACAAGCTGAAGAACCCCAAGTTTCTTGAATGAATCCAGATCTTCTTTTATGTGGCCCCTCCGGCCTATTGACTGCTTGCTGACTTACATGCACGCAAAGTGCACATGACAAACTGCCCTCTTCCTCCCCCCTCCCCCCACGCCTCCACACTTGCCTATACAACGGTTGCGTACGGAGTCGGGGGCCAATTTGCTCATAGCTACCTCGGCTTCTCACCAAAAACAAACTTGATAATGTACCACGTGATTGAAGTACTTCTATAGTGAAACCTCCACTACTTTTTTAACCAACCTTATATTCACGTGGGCAGGAAGCTACCTGTTATTTACAGTAACGCATCCCGCCTCTGGTTTACGCACACTTATTTGCTCTAGGGCTTCAAACAGCGAGCATACAATTTCGTATGAGCGCATAAACGCACAAAGAAACGCAAAGGCAGAACTGCGCGCGCGGCGTGAGCTAACGTAGGCACTACTCGATCGTCCTGGGCTCTCGCTTTCTCTGCCGCGCGAGTGTTTGGGCGAAGCGGCGGCTCCATGCGTTGTCCGTCAAGCAAAGTGGGCCAAAAGCAGAGAAGAGAGATAGAAGGACACTGGAAGGCGAGCGAAATCTGCGCACTCTTTCATCCGTGCATGTCCCGGGAACGCAAAAATTGCATTCCACCGCAGTTCCACGCCGCCTGCCTTGTCCCTGTCCGCTCGCCCTCGGTCTCTTCATATTTCTTTCACTGACTCACCAATACAGTTTTCAGTTTTATTTGTAGCAGCGATTTTCCTTCGTGGTATGAGGCTGGTGATAGAGGGCCGGTAGGAAACCGGGACACCTTCCGAAAGGTTGTTATTTTACGGCAAACATGTAGTTGTCTTCAGCTTTTTTCTATCTCGTGGTAGAAAGAATAATGTGAGATGCGGAAGTTGAAGAAGGCTAAATAAAGGAGAGAAATAAATGTAGCTAAGGCCTGTTATGCCTACAAGGCGCAAAACTGAATCTTTCACTCTCTCTCTCTTTCTCGAATCTGAAGCGTGGTGCGCAGGCTGCAGCTTGCTTTCGCCGCTGTCGGAGACGCGAACACGGATGGTCCGAAACAAGCTACGCAAAATGAATTGAGTTTCAGCTGCCATAGCTGCAAAGGGAAAAGCGAGCGCCATTGTACAGCAAAACAAAACAAGTTAAAGAAAGTGACACAAAAGGAGAGAGGACGAAGATGATAGCTACAAAGAAATGCTCCTAAACAAAGAACGGGAAAAAGTGTCCACAGTAAAGCGCGGAGGCTGAAATCTCTAATGCAATATATTTTAGCGGCGGCAGAGGCGCTGTGGAAGTAGCGGCGGCTCTGTCTTGGTCTGGCCGCTTTTATTGTTCCGAGTCGTTCCACTTTTGCTTTTCAGGCTCGCGAGAATACAGTATTATTTCCACGCGTGAATGCGCACGCGAGATTTCATCCTCTCTCTGGCCTCTCTCTTTCTTTTCTCTCTCCAGCCTTCCTTTCTCCTCCGCGCTACTTCTTTCCCCAGAGCACCGCGCATCGCTGCGCCTACGAAAGGGAGGACCCTCTATTTCGAAGACACGGATACGCTGGACGACGCCTGCGCTCGTGGGTCGAGCGTGTCTCCTTTCTTCCCTGTTTCGCTCTTTTCCTCCCTCTCTCCACCCCTCCTCCGTGCGCTTCATTTCTCCTTGATACTCTTTCACCCAGGACGGGGTACTTGTTGAGCGGCAGCTTTACACAGCAGCGCGCGGCCGCGCGATGAAGATGGAACAAAAGGAGGGTATTGTCGTCGTGTGGAGCGAGCTCGAACAGAGGAGCCAGTAATGGGCGGGCGATGAGGGAGAGTGGTGGTTCGCTTTGCGCAGACGCTACAGGGATCATCTGGATAGGGGGCATCGCTCGCACGGAGCGCGTCGCTCCCCATTAGCCGCCCGGCAAGGCTTGTTTGCCTATGTGTCGCATTTCAAAATAGGCTCCTTCGCGTGCGGCTACGATGGTCTCAGTTAGCCTCTGAAAGACAAAGACGAGGCCGTAATGCGCAAAGTGAGGGCAGCGGAAATGCCCTAGTGCTGAGTCGATCGCTTGTTATGCCACTTAAGTTTTGTGTTTCCGGTGCAATGAGAATCTAATTCGCCCGTGGTCGTTTGGCTTTTGATTTTTTCTTCCTACTTTTGAAGTGATGAAAGAACTTACGCCGAGCCAGTGAATTCAGGGCGCTTATCGATGTTTGCATATCAGCAGTAGAATTTAGCCTGACAGTGCTAGCGATGTAACCATATTTGAAGTTATGCAGCACGCAATGTTGAACGTGTTGTTCCGTGGCATTATATATATATATATATATATATATATATATATATATATATATATATATATATATATATATATATATATATATATATATATATATATATATATATATATATATTGTTACGTGGTGGCATGACAAGCGATGGAACACGGCGATACAACAGAAACAGAACGACGTTATGACATGACGATGAAATATGCTTTAATGGCCAGTGGGCCTGGCGCGAGCGCTCTGCCCCGCGCCACTGCCCGTCTCGTCATCTTCGTAGCAATATTTCTCCAAGGGATCCCTTTCAGATACTTTCCAATACTTAAACTAACAAATTATTTATTGCACCTTTTTCAAAACTGCAGTGAAGCCCACTATATATGCAACAGGGCGCACTGTGCGCATAAAATAATGACATAGTGAACTCATTCATGCTGTAAAACAACAAATAGAAGATCAACTAACAAAATGGTTAAATACTGAATGTTCGACTCAGCAAAACGAAATTAAATGAGTGTCCGAATGGCCCTCTTAGAAGCGGCTACCGCTCTATCGCGTCATGGAAGAAGTAGGCTGCGCCCTGAAAAGGCTTATAAACATTTTGCATTAGAAGTCTTAACTGAAAAGAAATACTTTGTTTTTGTGCAATTAAAGCAACGATGAGAAATGAATAAAGTGAAGAATATTGAACTCAGATCCTTGACGCCTGCAAACGTTTTTGTTTTATTTTAATCTGTTGCAAGCATTTTCGTTATGCAAGTTTTACAATTACAGAATATATTTGCCAAAATGCCGTCGCGCTTCGTTAAAGGCGGTGATTAAAGGTTACATCCACGCTGAAGATGTCACCAGTAAATCATGCCTGCATAAGAATGACCAAGAAAGTCACGTGATGAAGTCGTTCACGCACCACTGGAATGCGGAGGAATGCCTTCTCGGTCTCGAATGCTCGCCTTGAAGATGGCCCCGAATCGCTCTGCATTCCTTGAGCGTCCTGCAAGAAAAAAAAAAAAACGCTCAGGTTACAAACGTCATCACATTTTTGTTCCCTTTAGGAGAATGGGAAAAACCGCTTTGCGAATTGTATGATGCTTGCTTTGAGACTTCACGCAAAAAAAAACGCTTTCGCACTTTTCTAAAAATGTTTGTATAATGCTGAGATTGTAATGAAACCATCGGGCTTGCTTACACCATATTATAGCAGGGTGATATTTTATATTGTTGGATTAGTGCTAACGAGTAACAAAACAGTCAAGAAACGAAAACAACGCACGGAGGAGAACAGTACGTGATTTCAGCCCTGGCGTTGCTAATCTTGTTGCAGGTTTATCGGTCATTTTAATATAACAAACAGGCAGAACGATACTAAAGAGAATTTAGGAATTCTCGCCTCGCACGGCCTTCATGTACGCAAGGCCAAAGTGAGTGCGGAAGTGAAAACTAGACGCGCGTTATTCGGATATAAGAAGATGTTCTGATTCATAACCTTTAACGTCCTAAAGCGACTCAGTTTACGAAGGGCGCTGTAATGAACGACTCCGAATATTTCGACCAGCTGGGGTGCTTAACGTGCGTCCACATTGCGCAGTAGACGGGTGCAATGCTTTTCACCTCATAAAAAAAAAAAAAAAAAAAAAAAAAAAAAAAAACAGCCTTTGCGGCGGGGATTCAACGTGCGTTCAAATACCGCGAGCGTCACAACCACTGAGCCACTGGGGGTTGTTAGGTTAGACGTCGGAAATCGTTGTTTTTTTCCTGCAGCATGCAACAAAGTAAGCCCGCGTTATGGCATGGGGAATATTGTTCACCAGGTAATAAAAGCCTAGCACAGTATTTACACAAAGCAGGGAAACTACTCTTTTATATCCTTTAGCAGTGCTTACCCCAAGTATTGTACTTCTAGTGATTATAACTGAAATTCCCTAAGTTTCTGGCTAGATTGATTTACCAGAGAAAATGATTTCTACCGGTTTCGCGATAGTTGAACATTTGACTATTTATATGCACATGCTAGCTAGTAATTCACTTCATAGACCAAAGGTGTTATCTAAATGTGGCGCGAGAGCACTACAGATTGTGCACTGCAGAAATGCAAAAGCCTGACCGTTGCTACTGCACATGCACGGTATATCGCGCGCCCTTTGCAGAGCTTTTTCTCGCAAGGCCGGGGCTGGTGCCACACAGAGGCAATTTCCTTTTCTTGGCACGCGTTTGTTGCAGTGCTACATATAATTATAGTTTGTTTACAGGAAAGGAAAGGCGCAATATCTGTCCACTTTCTCTGGCAAATGCGAGTTTGGGCAGTACACCGTCGCTTCTGTCGCGTGATGTTCCTTGGCGTGCGTTCAAGTGTAGGATTACAGCTGGCAGGAACACTAGAAAAGAGCTAGTCTCGTGGAATGTCTCGGAATGTGACAGATCTCGCGTGTAACTCTCGCGCACGGGATTTCGCTAGGCTAGACAAGGAGAACACATCTCGCGGAATCTTGCGAACAGATCTCGAACACGCGAGATTTTGACAACGAGCCAAGAAAAGCTTTCGCCCAATGAAAAACGAATACAAAAAATATTCAGCCCCGCTGCCGCTATTGTCTGGGGCCGCTGCCTTCTTTCCTGCGTGTACAGGAAGAAAAACAGCTTTAATTTCATCGAAGTGCGCACAACGGCAGTAGCAGGTCTTGGGTTGCTTTCCTTTCTTTTGTAGGAAATCATTTAAAAGTATCAGAGGTATCGAAACAATTCACGATCCTAAATCATTGGAGCCAGAGGAAAAGGAGAACATTTTAAGGTTTGCCAATATTAAGCTTCAGTGAGGAAAGAGTGCTTGCTCCACTCTGGGCTGTTGGTCATCCGCCGAGCCGATTGAAGCCAAGAATTTGAGAGAGAGGAGGACGAATAAGGTGAGTGAATGGCAGTGTTACGTGAGTTAGAATGTCATCTGTATGTGCCCCATGTCCAGGTAATGGGGCAGTGGTATGTGCCACGCCATTTGAATTTGCAGAGCATTAATGGGGTTATGAGAGCGTTGG
>NC_139345.1:33197077-33319577 GCF_055883805.1 Amblyomma maculatum
AGGTTGTTGTACTACCTTACAGAGCAAAAATTTTTATAGAGGGAACAGCTGTTAAGAGATTACAGTAATCGGGTTGCTCTTTTCCGCGCTGATTTCTAAGAATAGATGATAGACTTATATCTGGTGCAAGGGCACTTTGACTAAATAGCACCATCAAACAAGGCAGACTGTTTCCTTTAGCCAAGCTGAGGTCTAAGATACCTTTCTCTGGAAATTTTCCTCAGATATAAGCCATGTCACAGGATATAAGGGCAAGTTTACATCCATTGTACAACCGGTGTACACTAGCTACACGACGGAATTAGGTAATAATCGTTGCACACCTCGCATGCAAGGTCATGCCAAATCAACTATACTAATTAACTATACTATTTACAAAATATTTGTTTTGGAGAGCGGAAACGGCATGAGTATGGTTTATTTTTCGTCGTCTCTCATCGTCTGAGTCACTTTGGCACGTTAAACTCCACAAACAAAACCAAATCAGATTTTTTTTTTTTTCGCGGAGAGAATCAGTACACAGTTCATAATACGCTGCTGTCCGTACGTTGCCGCAGCAGTCGGAGTGCATTTGATCCCAAAGTGAAAGTAGCCCTTTAGCAAAACACGAAAGTTCTACTATAGCCAGCATATTTCAACTCTGGTCGCACGACCTCCTCTACCGAAGAACTGGAAAAATACTTACTAAAGAAACAGTGTTGAGGCTTCTGTACAGCAGAGAACAGTGTAGAAAAAAGCTTGGATTGATCGAAAATATCTATGGAGTATGAAATAGGATTTAAACCCCGATCCCTCGGATTCCGAGACAGACATGGTAGTCCTAGGCAATACAAGCACGTTCATAAGGTCTTTATAAAGTGTTTTCTTTTTTATTTTTATTTTTTGCCCATGCTTGGTAGTTTTTAATATATTGTTGCATCTTACGACAGTATGCTAATTAGCATGTATGAGATTAGAGAGGCACTCAATAAGTGATTACGCAAGCAGCAAACTGCGCATGTCGATGGGAAATGAAAGTACGCTAACGAGGAGCCGCAAGAGGAGCCACAAACGGAAGACATTAATGATGTTGCATCATATTGCGTCATACACTTAAAGGCGGAACTTAAGTGTCACTTTGTTTTTTCCTCGTACATTCCGGTACGCCAGAGCGCCGCTTCGGTTCATCATGCATATTTGATTTGTTTGCGCATAGATATTAACCTTGCGTCATACACAGCAGCATTATTTGGAAGAGGACTTTAATCACGCCAACTGCCAAGCAGTAACGATTGTGTAGACTGCGGAACTAAAGTAGAAGCAGATAAGAGGAAAAGAAAGCCTGACAGGAAGTATAAATTCTTGTCTGCACTGAGAGCGCCAGTTTCTGGTTCCCTACCTCATAACATGTATCTTGTTGCCCTAATGTCTACCGAGACAAAAAAGCAAATCTGTCCTCAGTAACAACATTTATTCTCGTCAACCTCCCCTTATCTTCTCGCAAACATCTCAACACCGGCTAGCAGTTCTAAGTTAGTTACACGTTCCTTCTTCTCCAGATGTCTATTCTCTACAACACGACAGCATGATCGAGAACTCTATTAACCATTTATCGCTAACGCAATTTTTTTACTCAAGGCAGAATAGTAATCTCCTGTTTTAAAGAATACATTTTAGTTCAGCTAAAACATCAATCTTGGTTTATTGCTTTAGTCCATTTCATTTATTTCATTAGTCTTTAATTTATTCGCAGTCAGAGTGACTTGAGTTGAAATAAGGCTGTGGCACACAAATTCTTGCACCTTTTCTCTCATCCGGTCGCGCGAAAGGAAGTGGCAAACTAAATAGGAAATAACTTGTCAGAGAAGATAGTTATGCTTTGACATAGCCTACAATGCTATAGAGAAGGACGATCGCGCTGATGTGTACTAGCAGAAGCTGTACACATACTCGTCACAGTTTATTCAGGTAGGCTGGGCTGTTTATAACAACGACAGCGCTTTTCGGAGCATTCTATAAGCGCTCGTTCCTTAATGACTGCATTAATTGTATTAGGTGACGTTTAATAGATCCAGACTGTAAAAAAGCACAATTGAAGGTATTATGTTGCAGACATCCCTTATCACTTATCCCAAACACGTGTACTTGAGAAAAGCCGTCTGATATCGAAGTAATGAATTTAAGGTAACAATATTTACATAATTGCGCACTTACATGCATACCGAGGCCCTCAGACAGCCACTCGACGTTTTTATTCCATAGCGGTGTCATTACCGGAAGCAAAAAGGAAATTGGAAAATTGAGATTACGCCAGTGATCTGCTTCGTCAACTCGAGATCAGTCGATACTCCTCCCAGCCTCATCTCCAGCGCAAAGCGACAGAGTCAGCTCACGCCCCCTTCTTTGTTGCTTCTCATTTTAGTGGCCGTCACAGACATAAACGCAAACTCTCAACGGCCAGAGCAAATGGAATCTCGGGGACATCCGTTAATTTCCCTCGCCGATCGATGCGGAATGAGAGCGCGGATATTTAGCCTCCACTGATGCTCTGTACTCCCCTCCCGCCCCCTCCTCTGTCTTATATGTGCCGACTCGGTGTGACTTACAGTGAGGACGTGCTCTCGCACTCTCCTCGCTATGCCGAGCAAAATAGTCCCACGTGAGATCAAATTGGCTGCAGCGCCAGCAGTAGACCCATCACCAGTGAGTTGAGTCGGCTGCGTCGGGCTTGATGTTTGGGGGCCAAACACGCACATGCACTAGCGACCTGTGACCTTAACTAGGCGTTCGCAACTAATATGACAGCTATAAAGGTCCGTAGCGAGCAAGAAAAAACGAACGCATATTTATATACCTCTAAATATACGGCAAGATCGAGATGCGATCTGCATGGGGATCTCCAAATAGGAAAAAGAAAAGTTAGAAGATAAAAAATAAACGAGTAGGGGTTAACGTTTGTTCTTGCTTTGTTAGCGACGCTGTTTGCACATCGTAATAAATATATCTACCTAACGGACTGTTCTGCCCGATGTATAAATAAGGCAAACATTGAGTGCCAGGACACCGGGTTCAAACTTAGGTCTTGCATAGCGGTTACATAGCTCATGAAAATAAAATGTCCTCAAGGATGCAAATGCACTTTTGATATGTTTGCAAAAACCGCTTTTTGTTTCCCAAGGCGCTACTTAGCGTTTGCTTTTTTTAGTCAAGAGCACAAGCCAGTTTAAGCACTCAAATAAACAAAAGTGTACGAGAAACTTTTCCCTTATTCGTATGAAGGCACCATTGCATTCCTCTGAAGGCAAGCATAAAGAAATTCACATCAGTATATGCCTACTCTCAAGAAAATAACCAAATATTGTTTACTTTGTGAGTATTAAGCCCCAGACAGGCCATACCGTAATTCAGGCTGGTTTCTGTTCCCTGTTAAATGTTGCTCGTGTTTACAAATTATTCGTACACTGTATTAATACGGACGTTTGAAGTATCGCAGAACCGGAGGGGAAATGTTCTAACGGCAATCTATGAGGCACAGACGAAGGCGCTCTCTTAAATCTCAATATATTGTCTAATAATTGTTGTTTAGGCTAAAGCTGCCATCTCTAACGACGATCTGTTTGTCAGACGTTTTGCGCAGGATTAACGCTATTTTCGTGCTGCGGTACGGAGCTTAATTGTAAGATATCCATAGCGTTCATTTCTCTAAACATAAAAGACGTCAAAACAAAGTTAATAAAATGTTGTTCCTAAGATATAAAAATTTGATGTTTACGGGTGGTTAAAAAACTTCAAATAAGGCGCAGTGCCCGAACATCCCGCCTATAGCACGAGTTTGCGCAGATATGGTAACCAAAAAATTATCCCGGCGGTCGCATAAAAAAGACTTTGAAGCAAATTTAAAACCTTGGCACTTGAAATGTGACTTTGAACCAAGATTTTCCTCTTTCTTCAAAACAACGAATTATGTTCAACCCCTATTGTACGAGACATTCTTCTCCCTTGCATAGCGTGCTTGTGCAGACAAATTGCTAGATAGGGCATTATATTTAAAAACGTAATTCATACTTAAAACTTTAACACTGCATTGTATCTCAGCTTATTATGCGCCACACTATATATACTGCTATATGGTCATTTTTTTTTAACCTTATCTAAATTTGCTAAATACTTGACCGCGCTTTACTTTCTCAAAACTTCTTCAATAAAGCGCTCCGGCAGTATTGCTCAAGTTTTCAAAAGATACGTAGAGAATAAACTACGCCAACGTCAAGTCTCGTGACCTCTCCTGTAAAGACGTTCGCTGTGCTGCATAACGCTGTGCCACACAAGGGCACGTCACACAGTTTTACACGAAATAAAAAAGTCATGATCGTGCACATCACGAATACAGCAAATAAAAATGTTCCCAGAAACTTATATTTAAATTTGCGCAAATTTACTATTAATCTTTTTCAACACATTTAGCAAAGCCAAATCGAATCTTGGGACTGCTTTTACAATTTCTGTGTCTGCCCCTATTGCAGCGCATGCTTGGTAAAAACTACATTCCACATGTGAGTGACGTCAGATTTTTTCGGCGCAGTCTGTCCTAAGAGACGTGTATTTACCACCAATATCGCTTTGCCTTTTTTGAGTCGAATCTCTACGTTCATAATTAAGGGTACTAAAACTGCAAATCATCATCATCATCATCATCAGCCTGACTATACCCACTGCAGGGCGAAGGCCTCTCCCATATTTCTCCACTTAACCCGGTTCTGTGCTAGCTGCACTCACTTGACCCCTGCGAACTTCTTAACCTCATCCGCCCACCTAACTTTCTCCCGCCCCCTGCTACGCTTTCCTTCCCTTGGAATCTAGTTTGTTACTCTAAGCGACCATCGTTTATCCTCTCTTCGCACTACATGTCCTGCCCATGCCCATTTCTTCTTCTTAATTTCCACTAGAATGTCGGTAACCTGAGTTATTTTTCTGACCCACTCTGTACGCTTCCTATCTCTTAATGTTACCCCTACCATTTTTCGTTGCATAGCCCTCTGAGTTGTCCTCAACTTAAGTAGAACTCTCTTGGTTAGCCTCCACGTTTCAGCCCCATAGGTGAGTACAGGTAAGATGCAACTGTTATATACTTTCCTCTTTAGCGATACCGGTAAGCTGCTAGTCATAATCTGTCAGTGCTTTCCAAATGCGCTCCATCCCAATCTTATTCTTCTTGTTATTTCCTTTTCATGGTCCGTATCTGCGGTTACTACCTGTCCTAAGTAGACATATTCGTGTGCTACTTCCAGTACTTCGCTACCTAATGTAAACTGCTGTTCCTTTCCGAGGCTGCAAATAAACTACGCTTAACATACGGCAAAAAAAGGAAAAGGTAATAGCTTTGTAAACGACGACTTCGTGTGTTAAACCTTGTCGCTCACACCGGAAGTATTAGATCTTTTATCCATCTATCATTGAGTGATTGCTCAATATTGATCATTCATCTACTATCAACTGCATATTGATTCACTTTGCTAAAGCTTTCGACACAGTGGGCCACAGATAACGGACGCTCAAGCTAAGTGCATTAAACTTGAATCCAAACGTTCTTAAATTGATTGAATGCTTTCTTTCTAATCGTAGGCAGTTTGTAACGGCCAATGATTGCAATTAGCCCACATGCCCTGCAACCTCTGGCGTACCACAAAGATCTGTCTTAGGACCTGTACTGTTTCTAAAATACGCTATTGACTTACATGAGGACATGTCTTCTTCGATAATGCTGTTCGCTAACCATTGTGTAATTTATCGTGAAATCCTTAATCCTGACGATCACATTGACCCTCAATCTGATCTAGATATTATTTCTTCTTTGTGTACATTTGGCAAATGAAACTAAACCATACTAAATGCAAGACAATGCGAGTTTCACTTAACCTTACTAACTACACAAGCTGCGATTATGCGATTACATGCTTAATCGCGCCCATCTAACCAAAGCTGCCTCGTATAAATATATCGACGTATACATTTCTGAAGACGTAACAAAAAATGCCAATCACACACTTGGTTACTTACGCCGAAATATTTTTCCTGCCCCAATTAATCTGAAGTTGATGCTTTATAAAACCCTGGTCCGACCGAAACCCGAGTAAGCGTCGTCAATCTAGGATCCGCACATCAACACACGAATTAATAATCTCGAAGACATCCAAATTCGTTCTGCACTATCAAACTATCAGCGTACTACCATTGTCTCCATAATGAAGTCTAACCTTAATTTACCTGATCCGTCTCTCCGCCGAAAAGTATCACGACATTACTTATTTTATAACATTTATCATTTTAATTTCACTCTTTGATTCTCTCTGTTTTGCCACCATCATACATTTCCTCTCGCACCGACCACAAGTTCGAGGTGACCGTCCCCGATACGGACGGATCTACATCTTATTTATTTTGTTCCAAAGAGTAGTTTACACTGGAACCACCTCCCCGCCTCTCTCGCTCTCATTGTTGGCAAAGCCCGTTATACTCAGTGGCACGGGCGGAGACACTTTATTTTTCTTTACCTTTGGTCTGCCTCATCATAGTGTATGTCATTGTTGACACCAATCACTTTAAAAGAGTCCTTGCTAATGCCATTTAATGCACTACATTGTTCATTTTTTATAGAGTATTGAACTCCCATCCCCATTCCTGTTTTGTTCTTATTGTGTTTGTTAATCCACGCCTCTCAGTAGTGCCTCCGCCTTGAGAGTAAATATATATAGTTTAGAGAGTTTAATATCGTGTTCGCGGCAAAATATTCTGAAATCGTGAACACAGCGATGAAGGAGTAAAAATAATCTCGGACATTCGCAAAAGGTCTTCCGAAATTTTTAACGTCTCAAACACCACGACGCACAATTAACGGCCATCGCCAGCAGACTCGTGCGCCTAATATAGCCAAGTAGTGTCCGTTATAACATGCCTTCTCTCAGTCTAGCTTCGCACAGACAGTAAAGCATGCTCAACACTACTACGTCGTCGCCTGGACATAACTACTTGGTTTAATGTTCTATGTCGCATCTATATTAAGGCAGAATTTTGGCAGTCGGATAGAGATGCCGGTACTAATTCTGCGTAGTGTCGGCAGAAGAAATGAACTTCTGAATTCGATTTGTATGAGCAAAAAAAAAAAAAAACAAGAAAAAAATGGTAAGGATCCAGGACAGTTTTTCACTAAATCATTAGGCGGGTGGCATTCAATACAACAATACCGAATTCATTGAGTATATTTTTAACAATCTTTCGTAATAATGATATATAAAATCTTATTTGCGTTTTTAATTTCTATACAGTTCACGCAAAGCTGCTTACTTTCTCAATTCCTATTACGAAACTGTTCAATTGATAATATTTTTGAAACTTTATTTATAAACATCCGGAGAAAGCAAAAGTTGCGCTAAAACCTTTTGCGAATACCAGCCGCCAATATTCCTCAAGACAACTACCAGACGAAATAAATCTCAATTTCCAGTTCAGAAAAGGCTCACGCCTTTATACGCGCATTTGTGCGTACCTAGACATTTCGAAGTCTCGTCATTTATGATACGAGTAAAAACTACAACAGCGAAAAAGTAGCAGACTACGAAATTTTCTAACACACTCGATTCACTCACCACTGACGGATGCGGTGCACAGTGCGACCACGGACAACAGCCATAGCAGACTCGCCCTCACCGATGTGACCTTTGCTGTTTCGGGCATCTCGACTTAGCGATGCTCGAGTTGAGAGATAAGAAAAGAAAGTTTTCGCGCACTTCCGTTCTTCCTGAAGTTACCGGCGATCACGTGGCCCTGGTCACGACGCGTACCGCTGAAGCAACTCGCCGCCGACGCATTCTTCGACGCTCCGGCTCTTCTAAAGTGCTGTCACCTCTGAGCAGTCAGCGTCTCCACACTCTTTTTTTCTTTCTTTTTTTATGTAAACACAGGTAACAGTGACAGGATAACTTGGTGGCGGTTCAGGGAGTTTTCCGCGAGCGGCGAAGTTCGTGGGAACGTCCGGGCTAGGACAGCGGCGAACAAGGCGAGCCCGAGGCGCGCGCGCGCTATTGACCCAGGTCGGCACAGTCGCGCAGCGCTCAGGCCGGCGGCAGTCGAGCTACTGTTTACACCGGCCCGGCAGATGAGACCGGCGGCTGGCCGGAGCGTGGCGTGCTCTCGGGGATGCGCCCGTGGCTGCGCATGCTCTTCGGCTGTTTCCTCGGCGGGGGCGGCCCAGCGCTGCTACGAGTTGCCGCCACCGTACGCCACCGGTGCAGCGAGCGCCCTCTGCGGTGCCACCTTGCCACAACGTCAGACACGCGATGCGTTGCTTCCTGCTCTTGCGCTCAGTGGCTTCTCTCCTTTCTCTCGATCGCCATGGGCCCGCGAGGGCGAGGGTGTGCGCGCGAAGAATCTGGAACGCGGGAAGATTTGAAAAATGTACTGATCTGAAGCAGCGCATGCTCGCTGTTTAAGCCCGTTATACCTAGTGGCACGGGCAGAGGCAAAATATTTAATGTTTTTTTTTTTCTTTTTTTTTTTTTTTTTGGGGGGGGGGAGGGAAGCCTCACCATATTATATGTCTTGAGTAAGGTTACTTGCCTCTTTAAGAGTTCCGACAACATGAAACGGGCTCGAGATTTACGCATTCGGTGCGAGAGATCTTGAACATTACTCGTATCAAAAATCATGTTTCGATGGCACTGGATACAAATCTATCCAATATATCTGCTTACGGAACATTCATTTTATGGACTTTTCAGTTCACGTGGGGGCTATCCAGCCAACCTCTCTCTCGTGTCGCGCTTTCAGCGCAACACTCCCGCCACCACTATCGTCGTTGACGTATCACGTACCCGCCACCACATCACACGCTCTCTCACATCGACAGCATATACTGGCGACAACTCTAGACACATTCTTTCCCATCTCCTCAATTTGCACCCATCTTTCACCCCACGGACTTCCCACCATACTGCACCACATGCGATGCCACCCCACCCACCCTCTACCATCACTTATGGGAATGCCCACATCCCATCCGCGTTCCTCCCGTGACCCCCCCCCCCCCCCCTCCTCCTCTTGGGAGGCCACCCTTCTAGCCATGCAACCCGCAAATGAGTTACAGCTGGTCGAGCGGGCTAAGCAAGAAACAGCCAGAGGGCTCCTGAACTAAGGAATCCTCCTGGGAGTGTCTACATTGTTTTATTTAAAGTTTTTTCCTCCTCCTCCTCCTCCTCCTCCTCCTCCTCCTCTTCCTGCCGCAAAATCTCCGTCCTTTCTTGCTTAGCTACGCCGCTTAGTTAGACAGGACCTCTGTCCACGCGTATCGAGTGCACTGTACAGTGTAAGCGCCACTCCGTCAAAGCAGAGAGGTGACCTTTTAGCCATTGTCTCAGACAACTTGAAAGGAGCGGACGAGTGCGCACGCCTTCTCCCCTCTCTAGCAGAAAGCAGCTTCGCTGGAATGGGCTCACTGTGTCCGACCTCGGAGCCTAAGCATGGCTAAGCCCTGGCCCGAGCGAGAATTCATCAGTAACTTCGCCAGTGAGCCGGACGTCCTTGACTCTCCAGCGCTGCCTCTCGGAGCAGCAATAAATGGCATTTGTGGGTCGGCCCATGTCGCATTCCTTCGATCTCAAGAACAGGGCTGGAAAGGACCGGCTTGCACACAGTTGCGCTTCCGACCGTGGGAAGAGATGGCGACTTGACTGTCAGCTGTGGATGAGCGAAGAATATGGCAAAAATATTTCTCCCTGCCTCACCTCTTCCAATCTCCCACGTCTGGCGCCGCTTGTGTGTCCGGCTCTTGGAGCATTGGACGGCGATCTGTTCGGTTCAAAAACATTCTTTTACCGTGGCATGACGACTAAGTGCATTAACTGTAGGGCGGCACGCTCACTCGTGAGTGCACTCATTGGCTCACTCACACTTACACCCAGGAGTACGAATGTGAGTTATGAGGAGTGTGAGTGCGAGTGAGTGGCTCTGAGTGCGACTGGATGTAAGTGAGAGTAGAGTGCTAGTCAGTGGTTGTGGGTGTGAACAGACATGAGCGTGAGTGCGAGTGAGTGGATGGGGTTGTGAGCGGCGATGAGTGCAAGTATGTGTATGCGAGAGTGAGTGAATATGGGTTGGAGTGCGAGGCAGTAGATGCGTTTGTGAGCGAGCATGCGTGTGAGTGCGAGTGAGTAAACGTGAGTGCAAGTGCGGGTTATGAGTGTTTGTGGATGCGAGTGCCAATGAATGGATTTGAGTGGACATTAGTGTAGGTGGCTGTGAATGCAAGTTGTCGTGAGTGTAGGTGAGTGCGAGCGCAGGAGTGTGCGTGTATATAAGTGGGAGTGGATAGTAGTGGGAGGGAGGTGAGTGTGAGTGGTCAGAGAGTAATTGTTAGTCTGGTGATTGTCAGTGGCTGTTGTTGTTGGTATGCATGAGTGACCGCGAATGAGTGAGCGAGTGGATGTGAGTGGCTGGCCATAAATGTATGTGAATAGAAGTGACTGGATATAAATTGAATTTTAGTTTGTCATGTAGTAGGACCCCTTTTGTGCAGAGCCTCAATCTTATGACAAGAAGTCAAAGCACGTCAGCGCTGGTTTAAAGTAACTTTTATCCGCAAATACTGGTGACAACTATAGGCACATTGCGACCTTTTTGTTGCAAAAAAAAAAAAAAAGCAAGGAAAAAAAGATTACAAATATGACGTTTAAACCAGCAAGTATCAACTGCAGTACGGAGTGTGAGCGGATATGAATGCGAGATTGGATGTGAGTGGGTAGCAGTGGGATTGAGAGAATGCTATGGTGAGTGCTCATCAGTGTGAGCGGGTGTGAGTTCAGGCTGTCAAAAGCGTGAATTTGTATGCGAGTGCGAGCGGTCGTGTGTGTGAATATAGATGAGTGGGAGTGGATAGTAATTTGAGTGGAAATGAGTGTGAGTGCACATATGCGTGAGTGCCCGTGAGTGTGTGTGAATGGGAGCGAGTAGATATGAACGTGAGAGATCAAGAGTGCAAATGGCCTCGACTGTAAGTGAATGGCGGTGAAGGAATGTGAATATGAATGGTCATGAGTACAATCCGGACAGGAAGCCATTGGAAACTGACTCTGGCAACGTTTAAAGCTAAAACCCTAGCTAGTGAGGTTAGTTTAGCAATATTATTAGAGGAATTAGAGGGTATGAAATTGGATTTGATAGGGCTGAGGTTGAGAGGCCAAATAAGGCATATATTTTACTGAAAGGCGGACATCTATTATGTTATCGAGGTTTACCGGAGAGACGAGAAATAGGACTAGGGTTCCTTGTCAATAAGGATATATAGAGGAATTCTATAGAATTAATCAGAGGGTGGCAGTCATCGTAATTAAGCTTAATAAGCGGTATAAACTAGAGGTTGTACAGGCCTACGCGCCTGCATGTATAGTCATGAGGACCCGGCAGTCGAAAGCTTCCACGAAGATGTAGAATTAGCAATGGAGAAAGTAAAGACGCAGTATGGTGTAATGATGGGTGACTGCAATGCCAAGGTAGGGAAAAACAGGCTGAAGACAAAGCGGCGGGTGACTATGGCTTTGGTTCTAGGAATGGCAGGGGGAGTTAATAGTTCAGTTCGCAGAGCGCAATAACTTAAGAATCATGAATACCTTCTTCAGCAAACAGAAGAGCTGAAAGTGTACATGGAAAAGCCCTAACAGGAACACTAGAAATAAAATTTGACTTCATAATATGTTCTAACCCCGGCATTATTAAAGGTGTGCAGGTAATCGGAAAGGTGCGATGCAGTGATCACATGATGGTATAGTCTCGAATTAGTGTAGACCTGAAAAGGGAACGAAACAGAGTTCAGTGGAGTGGAGAGCTGGGCCGGTTGGTACATATTGGTAAGGATTGGTGAAGTACACAACACAACGCTGTGTTGTGTTGCGTACTTCTCTCTTTGTCTGCGTCTTTCCGCTGGTTTTAATCCTTACGAACGAAACAGATTAGTAAGAAATGAGTCCGTCAACGAATTAGCGGTGAGGGGGAGAGCAGAGGAATTCAGGATCTCGCTACAGAATAGATATTCAGCTTTAACCGAGGATGACGGCCTTAGCCTAGAAGCAATCAACAATAATTTCAGAGATATCATTACTGAGTGCGCTGTAGAAGTAGGCGGTTGGATAGTTAGAGAAATTACCGGTGAGCTACCTAAGGAGACGAAAGATTGGATTAAGAAACGCTAAAGTATGAAAGCTTTCAACCCAACAGACCAGATAAAACTGGCAGAGATATCAAAGCTAATCAATAAGCGTAAAGTGGTTGATATAAGGCAGTATAACATGGGGAAAACAATGCGTGCTCTAAAGAACAGGGGCAACCTTAAACGGTGTAAAGCGGAAATCGGGCATAGACAAAAATCAGATGTATGCGCTAAGGGACAAGGCGAGTAATTGTAATATTGTACCTTTCAACAAATTATTTGACTACAGATTTAAATGTCGTTATAAATCAACGATAAAAAAGGGTGATTTATTTTTTTTTCTCAGATTGTTCCAGCTACATGTCTCCACTCATCATACGACATCAGATTGCAGAGTAGGTTTGCATTACCAAACTGCAGAACTAACTATGGGTTTTGTATGTTGAAATTTATTGTGCCAAAGTTCCTAAATACCTCTCTCAGTGACCAATTGAATTTTATGTCTTTTTCTGCCATTCGGAAAAGCTTTATTCAGCAATCAATGTTACAGTGATGTCAAGTGTTTGAACGTACTGTGCCACTCTGTGGTATAGCCTCACGGTCTTCTGCGTCGATTATTGCTGCCAGCTATGAGACATGTTTCTGTCAACCTTGTTCTGTAGATGCATATGGATTCATTTTTCTTTTTACCAGTGGTTGTTTTTGCCTTGTGTCTACTTCTGACTTGTAGGGGTGGTGAGGCCCCTCAAGCGGTGTATAATTCACTGCTTTTTTCTCACCATCTCCAGTTTGCATGTACAAACTGAAATAAAGATTGATTGATTGATTGATTGATTGATTGATTGATTGATTGATTGATTGATTGATTGATTGATTGATTGATTGATTGATGTCATCACGAATATTGGCAAAGCAGTCAAAATAGCCGACAATGTCTATACTGATCTGCGCAGTAGCCGAAGTAGTCAGGACAATAACGAGATTGGCAGTAGTTAAAAGGAGTCACACGTTCCACCAATGACGAAGGACGAGTTTAGGAAAGCTTTATAAAGTATGAAAAGGAGGACAGCATACTTACTCTCCAGCTTCGCAAAAGTTGACAGATATAAAAAATTGCTATAGAGTAACAAGAGAACGAAGCCAGGGGATAGCCCCCAGTAATCCTTCCCTCCGCATAACTCACAGGGATTCATGCAATTGCTTCATTGTATCCACGAACATCGAGAGTATTCTTACGCCATTCTTAAGGACAGCATTTTCACCGGCAATTGCTAAAAAATCGGCTTCTGGCCTATATCAGCGTACGGGCAAAAAAAGTGCGCGCATTACATAAAAAATGTTGGCTTTGGAATAACCATGGAACCATCCACAGTTGACAAAATCAGTGTCAACCAGTGCAGGCACGTGTTCCTGCACATTAAGAAATTGTGATGGAGTTTAATACAAGTTTATTCAGAGCGGCTGCGTAGTGCGTCATTTTGACTGCTGATAACTGTACTGAGCGCACATGCACTGTGGAGTGAGCCACGCATGCTCAGTAGGCTATCTCTGTGAAATGCGGCAGTCAGAATGCGTTGCCACATGCCTAGTAGCAATACTACTGTTTCCGGAAGAGAAAGTCTAGAAAGCAGTATAGTAAAGTGGACGCAAGGCCCTTTTCTTCTTTATTTAAGGGTTTGTGAAGCAACCTGTGTGTTGGACCATATATTTAAACCAACAAATAAGCTACAGAAGGATTTGCAGGCGATGAGCATTTCCTGCTTTTCTTATTCAATGTTCTATTTTGCTCGCTTGCTATTTCTTTTTCGAGCGCATGAACATTCACAATGGAGCAAGAACGATGTTAACCTCCCACTTCCTTTCTACTTCGCGTTATTTCAAGCGTCATATTGCACTCTGTTGTTTATTATCGCAGTGTGTTATTCTTACGCGCCATAATTTCGTTCCCCACAGTGTCGGGGCCACGACAGCTGCTTGCGCTGCCAAGCACGATCCTTATACGCCCTCCTGCGAAACCAAATGGGTATGGCCGCCTTTGACTTGCCGTTTACCGGCAGGAGAAGCTGCGATGCGGCGGTGAAACTTTATCGCTACATCAGCGAAGAAATAAATGACGACGCGAGAACTTTGCTACGCACTCGAGTACAGCAAGAGCACCGGGAGCAGGCGTGGCCTCGTGTGTGCGTGCGTGTTCATGTGCGTGCACACGGCCTGGGCCCATAGCTGAGAACGAGTTGGGTCGCTATCGCACCGGCAGGCGGTCTCAGTTTCTAAAGCATCGGCCAAGCCGGGTGAGGATCCAGTGCGCGCCCAAAACGTGCTTTTGAAAGGCGCCTCCGGCGAGAGAATGTCCGTCGTTCGCCCCGGATCGCACCGCGCTTGTCCAAACGACTTTTCGTCAATGGCATCTCGCACCGTAAACGCACTCCGCCTTTTTTTTATTTATTTCTTTTTCTGTGCGTGTATCCTGCATCCCTCCGGAAGAGAAGGCAGCTATGCGGTAGCGGGAGAGTTTAAGGGTGCTTGCCGGGTCACACCTGTTCCCCGCGGAAGTGTGAAGAGGGAACGGCATTAGAATTGAACGGTGCTCAAAGTGCAGCCATTACAGTGCAGGCAGCAGCAGCAGTATGCGGAACTCTTTATGTACAACGGCGGTCAGAAGGTCGGGTCCGAAGGCTTCGTTTCGTTTTTCGCCAAAGTTTTGGCGGAAAAACCAGGAAGCGAGTGTTCTCTGCAGGCTGACAGGTTTTGCGAGTAGCATGCACACCTGGGGAATCCCATCGTTATGACTTTTGTTTCTTTTTTTTTTTTTTTGCAGGTTCCTTAAGTTAAACTTTGAGTCCTCGCATCCCCGAAGATACTTGTAGTGCCTTCGTCGCAAATTTACTCAGTTTGTAAACGGTCTTCCTCAAATTTCTCCTTCGAGCTTTCACAATTGAGCGGCTTCTCTTCGTCAGGTGCTCCAGCGTTGTTTACTTGGGAGGCTCCGCCGAAAATCTCCGACCTTTTGTTTCGTTGCTGTTTGAAGCACCTAACCCTGAAATCACATTTATGTCTGTGAAACTCTGGTAGAAGCTGGTGTCTTCGTGCGTTTGGTACAGCAATTCCTTGTGGCGTATAATGTCTCAAAAGGCGCATATGGCCCGGCGCACCGCACCAGGACATCTTGCGAATTTTTTTTATCTCCGCTGTAAGAGCGGAAAGACGTCTCCTGGCGTCAGTAGGCTTCGCTTCAATTAGGGTAACCATGAATGCAGAGCATGATGGAAGGAATTATTGATAATATTTATTAAGTTTGAGCGTGACACCATGGAAACGTGGCACCAGACACTATGGCGCATAACATTCCTGGTAAGCTAACAATTATTTCTAGACTACCTGTGGTTGTTAAACCGAGCCAATATGCAGTTGAGGTCTGTGGCCGCCGCGGCTGGAATCGAACTAGAGCTCCCGCGGTTAGTCGCGGAACACCGCAGCTTCTCATATACAATGATAGTCTAGACGACGTACCCCGCCGGGGTAGCGCAGGGGTTACGGCGCTCGACTACTGTTCCCAAGGACGGGGAATCGAATGCCGACCGCGGCGGCTGCTTTTCGCTGGAGGCGAAAAGCAAGGCGCCCGTGTGCTGTGTGATGTCAGTGCACGTTAAAGAACCCCAGGTGGTCTGAATTTCCGGAGTCCTCCACTACGGCGTCTCTCACAGCCTGAGTCGCTTTGGGACGTTAAACCCTACAAACCAACCAACCAGCCTAGACGACGTGGCGATGGTATATATAACGCGAAAGAAAGATCAAAGCGCACAAACAGTGCGATGTCAGTCGAGGTGTTAATAACACTGTTGTAGCTTCATTATTTTCACATTTTTGGGTGACACTTTCTCTGTAAATAACTTCATTTCGTGCATTTATTTTTCACATTATTTCGTCACGTAGAGTCTCAAAATCTAAAAAGGAAAATTCGTGGCAGGTCTCAAGAGCTGGAAAGATTGGTACGGTGCTATGGTGACGCCCCCCTCCCTTAGGTAAGTTGTTCTGTTCGTGAAAATCCCTTACGCCTGCAAGCTTTGGACATTTAGCTAGCGTCACATATGACCTCGGTGCTTCGTAACGCAGCGCTGTACTCATCCCATGGTAAACATTTCCGTGTCCTTGTTATGACTTTCAAAGCTTCGACGCTCTCGGCATCATTAACATGCAGTTAGCGGCCAAGTAGCAGTAAGGTTGCAAATTCAGAGAGAAATAAAGTTGAATCATCAACTTCTTTACGTGCACAAGATGTTGCTCGCTAGTGCTTGGACTGCTGTCGAAAATGTCTTCGTGAATAGAAAATAAATTTGCGTCACAGCGTTCAACGAAATGAAAAGGAACTATTTTTTTATTTCCTCCAAAGGGTTCTCCCACCTAATGTTTCGTTGCAATAACGGATGGGCTTTCGTATCTCTCGTTGCCAGTGGGAAGTATTTCAAAGTTATTGTATTCTCTTCATTTCGTAATAAATCTTGAAGGGTAAAAAGGCTGTCAGAATCAGATACAGTTGTCAGTTATATAAACTTAAGCATCTTGAAGAAATGCTGGAAAGATACTAAAAGCTCGCAACCCTATTTTCGTTCTTCTTCTAAGAGAGAAAAAAAGAAACCCTTAGCACTGTTCTTTATTTGTGCTAAGGTGAGTCCACTCCACAACATCCGCCTTAATCGCCCCAAGAGCTCCGAATGACACCGTCGTCCCCGGCAATAGCAACATCGACGAAACAGACAAAAAAAGAAACCACTTGCAGCTGCGGCATGTTTCTCGCTTAATCACCACCTCACTCAAGGTATAGATATATATCCCTCGAATAAAATTTGGTCTTCTATTGGTTATGATTAGGGTAGAAAACTGTCGCGGTGCACTCTGCATTAAACGAGCATTTTCCAGAGCTCGTTTGCAGAATCACCTTTCGCCGTGGCTTAACTGGACTCGCTGAGAACTCGCAATTTCAATTTATTTACTTGTTTCATCTTTTTTTAGCGATTATCTTTCCTGCTCTTCATTCGTGCGCGCTTCATTACACGCGCACCCGAGGCTTCTCGCTGAGGCATCATGGAAATGGATCGCGCTAGCGCGCGCGTGGGCTCAAATTCCCGCAAGCCTCGGTTAATGTTAATATCAAACAGCCTCTTTGCTTTTGTTCCTTCATCCTCGTTTGCTTTTCATACTCTGTTTTCCGTCCTTGCCGGTTGCCTTTACTTCCTACGATGACTTGAATGTTCGCTCAGACACGCGTCGCTGGGATTGTATGCAAATCCAGTTTTCGAGCACACTTTCCTTTTGTTGCTTGCTTGAGTAAACACCGAATCCCGCGGCGGTTTTAATTTGAAGCGTTCATTCTTCGTCTGAGCAAGGATGATGTTGTGGAGTGGAATGATCCCCTCAGTCTCCAATTTTTTTCTTGTTATGTGGCTTTCGCTTTCTCTTTTTTCGAAGAAGAAACTCTATGCCCGTGGATTCAAAACGCGAGGTAAATAAATGTCTAGAAGAAACAATCACAAAACACTTTTGCTCCTTCCCACTCCTGTGATTGTAGTACCCATCCTGTCCAAGCCTTTCCTTTGCGTTGTCTCTACGCCATTTACTTAGTTCATACGCAGCAGCCACATACTTCACAGAGTGTGAGCCTTTCGTGTTGCTGCTGCTTTGAGAAAAAGAATGTAATGATTGTTCTTTGTTGTTGCCAAAAACAGTTTCACCCGTATCTACACGTGATCCGGCGTATTATGAGCACCGTCACAAATACAATTTCGCGAGATATAGGTGCGCAGAAAGAAATTTGCTTCTGTACACTCAGGCGTATCAAAATCAGTTTGCTGAAAAGCACGGGAGCATGGACATGAACGCTTCATTTGATGGAACGAATACCAGCATATATGCTTTGTTCCAGCGGGTTTGCACATCGGCTAAATGAGTAAAATGAGGCAAGGTAATGAATGAATGAATGGAGCCTTTATTTGAACGAAGGAATGGTTCTCGCCCACTGTTTGGAGGATTAGGGAATTTAGAGTGATGGGAGTGCAGATTCTCGGTTTACGGTTCTTCAAGCTGCTTCTCGTTGCTTGCCAGGCTGCCGATCTGCGCGTTGTAAGTCGACCTCTTTTACACTACTCGAAGCAGGCCGCTCTCAGTGCCATAGGTGGCAATGGCATGTTGCATTGCGGTGCTTGGTAGTGTCTGATGGGTTAGGGTGGGCATGGATAATTTTGATCATCTTTTTCACGAGGCAAGTTAACAATATTTCCTTGTGTGTGTGTGTGTGTGTGTGTGTGTGTGTGTGTGTGTGTGTGTGTGTGTGTGTGTGTGTGTGTGTGTGTGTGTGTGTGTGTGTGTGTGTGTGTGTGTGTGTGTGTGTGTGTGTGTGTGTGTGTGTGTGTGTGTGTGTGTGTGCGTGCGTGTGTGTGTGTGTGCGTGCGTGCGTGCGTGCGTGCGTGCGTGCGTGCGTGCGTGCGTGCGTGCGTGCGTGCGTGCGTGCGTGCGTGCGTGCGTGCGTGCGTGCGTGCGTGCGTGCGCGCGCGCATCCTGAATTAGGACCCTGATTCTCAAAAGATGTTTTGAAGCAAAACGGGCTTTGGGCACTGATACCAAGCGGGGGAGAGCAGGCAGAGTGCCTGCATATTCACTCACGTCGTGTGGAAAATGCTAGTTCGTATTACACAATGTAACTGCCCTTGTTCGTTGCATTTTCGCTCCATGTGAGACATCTCAAGAATGACTCATGTATGTTTCATTGCCATCTTACACTCTGCAATATGAGAATAACTACTAGTTAGCGATGCGGATACAAGTGTAAGCTGTAGAGCTTACACAAAAATTTCGTACTTAATGAAAAATTCGTCCTGATCCGATGTTTTGTCAATTACGGGACAAACACTCCATCTTGTTACAAGTTTGGCTGCGTGGGCCTACATGCTTGGGTGGATAATGCATTTTCTTTGTGTTTTTGACGCTGTTCATTGTTAAGGTTTACTGTTAAGGTTTACTAAACTAGCTTGAAAATAGTACTTATGTCCTAATCGACTTCAAGTTGATGAAATAGCTTCCTTCAAACAAGATACCGTGTGTCTTGGATACCAAGAACATATTCACAACACCCCTCCGCGTGATGGAAGAGTGCATCACGTGCAAAGATAATAAAAAGTCTGTGCGATACTCATCGGCACATTTGAAGCTCGTGAATTCTAAAGTTGAGAAGGCGGTGCTCGAGAATAGGCTGGGAAGGACTTATTAGGGCGCTATGCTCACAAGTGTAGAGCCGCACGGGGCGAGGCTGGTAGATGCAGGTTTCCCAACACCATGCCTTTGGCTGTGGCTGAGTCCCTCCTTAAAGAAATGCAGATTGTGAATCCAGCCGAGTGGCATATATATGATACACAAGCGGCCAAGGCAGCAGTCATACCTTGCTTTTAACTTTCACGTCGCATCAAGAAATATGCAGGACGCGCCAGCATTCATGCATTTGGTTTTTGCTCACCAAACGAGCTCAGCGTACTGTGCGGTTTTGCAAACAATTCCAACCTTTCCGCCTTCCATGTGACCCGGCCCATAAAAAGCTCTCCATTGATTGTCATTGCGGTGTGGTGTACGAGGCCCCACTACTGTGTGGAGAAATGTCGCACGAACGTTCCGCTATTTGAACACAGACATAAGGAAGCATGCCAGATTGCTAAAAACAGGCAACTGCAACTGGTCGTCCCAAAACTTGCTCTCCGCAAAACTGCATACCTTTCCCGGGCAGCACCGCACAGTTGCTTAAAAATATAAAAGCAAAAAGTGAGGCCAGTCCTTGACACACGGATTATGCATCAGAGGGTTCATAGTTGCATTGGCAAGCGATCGGTTAAGCTGCTCACAAATGGAAACAGATTATCTTGTAGCAGCATCCACTGTGTAAAATGACAACGGTGGAAAATGAAGAGACAGAAACCACGTGACGGAAACGCTCGGGCAACGGGTTGGCAGTCGGGAGTAAAATTATAAAGCCTTTTGTTGTGTCACCATTCGACTGGTTCGGGTCCTGCCTCCCGACGGCTCACTACGATCGCTCAGTGTGAGTCGCTCGATGCGCCTGCAGTAATTGCGCCCTGTATATCTCCCGGGTTGCCTCGTGGTTTTGGGGGTTTTTTTGTTGCTTAGGGCCATTCCGTGTTTACTTAGCTACAGATTGAACAAAAATTGAGGTTCTAGTCAGTGCGTGGTGCCGGTCCCGGGTGTTGCGCACAATTTCCCCTCTTTTATACGATAGGTACCGAAGTACTGAATGCGACAAAAAAAAATACATCTTATGGGAAGTACACTGTAAAATAACAAGTGTATTAAGAAGGGCGTGTAGTGTGTTGCATGCTGTGTTAGGTTTAATGGCGCATAAGCAACAAGAGCTATCATGCGCCAGACACGAGGTTAAAGAAAAGATGAAGTGCATGCATTTGGCAGGCACTGTCCGACGACGAGTAGTAGCTTATCGCTACCTCTCAGGAGGTAAGCATATAAGAGCTGTGTCTTGACGGTACTAAGGAAACCAAAACCTAGAAGCTAACGAAGGGTTGGAAATTAATGTGAAGACGTGCCGTGAAGTATTAAAAAAAAAAGAGGGGGGGGGGGGGGAACAAAATGAAAGGCTCAACTTTAGGAGACTTTCGTTAGATAATGCCCAACTCCCCAAAAAATGTGAAATAAAAATAAAAATTGCTCTATTCACACCGTCTATGGTGAAACAGGCTTGAGCCAAATTGCGCCAGTTTTTCCACGGTGATAGCAGGGCAGTGGAAGGAAGCAGAATTGTTAAGGGGACAAACTCAAGTAAAGAAAATTTTAGTCGAAATCGAGAAGGCAAAATAGGCTTGTAATCGCATCGGTTATCATGCGAAGGCAACACAACCGATGGACTTTAAGGTAAAGAAGCGTATACAAATAGATAGCAATCGTACGAGAGAGTCAAGTGGCCGAATGAACCTGATATGTTCACGGGCATGCGAAGGCCTTGATTGATACAAGAATTGAGTAATTATAGGGCTACGACTGCCGCTGCTCCTGATGATGATGATGATGATAACGATTATGAGACTACAACTGCAATGAAACAGGTACAGCTAGCTGGTTTTATTAGTGAGCGCAGCGTGTCTCTTGCGTGGGCTTCCAGGTCGACACTTCAAAAGTCAAACTGCGCTGGTTATCTTGACGAAATGAATTGGTCAAATAATACATGCCACCTCGTGAATGATAGTGGAATGTGCGCTAGAAATCCCTACTGGTGAAAGGAATTTCTCTATACTTATAGTTCACTGGCGACCGTAAGTTGCACAGTAAACATTAGTCAGCAAGACAGGACGGTGTCCCTGTCAAGAAAGAGAAAATGAAGCGTCAAACGCACATATTTACGGGCCCTATCTCATTGGTTCCAAAGGTGCATAGTCACGTGATTCAGCATACTACGTCGCACTAACCCGAGACCGAGCACCCAAATTGGTGAGAGTTGGGCCCAGTGTGCGCTGCCCGAATAAATATTAAAACTCCAAACAAGGTCAGTTTTCATATTTATCAACCCACAAGATTTGTTTGCTAAAAAACACACGCCATACGCCGAAAGCTGAAAATTTTTGCATGTATGCGCTACACAGTTTACCTAAAACAGACGCGCACACATCAAAATGGCAGTGGAGGAGCATTTGTATACTGTGCGGTTATAAATGCCTGTACCTAAACCCGCGACGCTATAGCGCGCGCCTATTATTCGCGACGCGGCGCTCTTAGTGCGCAAACCTCGCTTTATTAATACGTAAACGGATGCCAGCCTGGTGGGAATGGCGCGCGTTCTTGCCGCCAGCGATATCTATTCCTGGCGCGCGCGCGCGCGCCTTTGTTTCGCTGCCCTGTCTCCAGGAACGCGCCGGGCCGGATGCACCAATTAACTAATTGACTCAGCCCGGAAAGAACACGACAGATGCCTTTGGAAAGCGTGCCGCCAAACGTCGAGGGAAGATTAGCGCAGCCTCACAACCTCCTCCCCTCAAGATCCACCTTAGCGCCCGCTCACCTCCCTCCCCGCTTTCCCCTTACTGGCACGCGAAAGCCGGCATTCGCATTGCCGAAATCCTACTTTGTATACCGGCGCCCTCTTTGCTTTTCGGTATAAGCTTCTGAACGATGGATATTCTCGTTGTTACAGCTTATAAATGGGACGCATTATCACGCTGCCGCACAATGCCGCACGCCAGAAACATAGAGAAAATAGGAGGAACGAAGGTTATTCATATTTTATGCGACGTTATGGGTAGGAAAAGCAAATGTACTCTAAGAAGCTCTATGCCGCATAGGCGTCGCTTCGACCACGGCTGTTGTATGCTTCAAACAAGATTTGCAGGTAAAAAAAAACTCTTATACGAGTTGCGCTGCTTTCCAAATTGGCATTTAGGCATGTAGACTAGTAATAAACTGTTTATGATCCGCAAAATTATCCCGTGAGAGGCCGCTTCCGTGTAGAGAATTCCGATAAAAGTTCGTGCTTTGGCAATGTTTCGAGCTCATTTTCAACATGCCAATTATATTGTTAGAGTATCTCGTTATTTATGTAACGTGTTCGCTGCAGTGTTTCGGAATCTGTTCTCTATCCGCGTATGTAAAATTATAATAACGCAATTTCGGAACGAGTTATCCGTTTATTTTGGACAGTTAAGATTCTATAGCGATCCTGCCTTGCACGCACCATTTTTCAAGCGGAATTCTTAATGTGAAACAAGGTGTTTCCATCCGAGGTTGGAAAGCTTGGGCTTCTGCGTGTAATCAGAGCTCGCATCAGATTTGCCGTGTTATGCCAATAAATCTCCAGTTCTCTCTAAATGTACAGAAGTTAATTTCAAGTACGGCGTAATTTCTGTTAAAGGCAGCAACCTCATCCTCAGAGCGTAAAGTTTGGAAATGATCCCGGCCTCGGCGGCTGCGTTTCGATGGAGGCGAAACGAAGTGGCGTCCGTGTGCTGTGCGATGTCAGCGCACGTTAAAGATCCCCAGGTGGTCGAAATTACTCCGTAGCCCTCCACTACGGCTCCTCTTTCTCTCTTTCCACTTTCACTCCCACCTTCATCCCTTCCCTTACGGCGCGGTTCAGGTGTCCACAGAGCAAGTGTGACAGATACTGCGCCTTTCCCTTCCTATGAACCAACCAACCAACCAACCAACCATGGTTTCCTGCTTACCTGTAAATTCTGCCAAATTTTTGCTTTTTTTTTCTCGAACCATGTCTAGCCGCGTACTTCAATTTTAGAAACCCACTAACTGCATAGTCGATTCGTCGTAAGAGAAAGTAGTTTAGCGTGAACCAATAGGTCTATCTTACGTGACCTGTACTTACCTGCTTTCCCAGAGGTAACTATAGTGCTCACGTACTCACGACGCGTACAGAGCCCCGAGCCTCAATCGTTCACCACATTTGTCAAGTCGTTTTCTGCCCGTGTTGCTGTCGTACATATTACGAGGCCATTTCCATTTATAGTGAGAGCCTCTGACGGAGCAACTGCATGCCGTGTCCGCGATTGGCGTTCGCGGACCACAGCTCATTCGTTTCTCGAAGGGTGCCAAGCCAGTATATGAAGCGATAGGTGACTCTTTCAATTCTCTCCGCGCGCACCAGCGGCAAATGTGCATGAACGAAAAGGAAAGCAGAAAACGTTCGCCCGTGCTGCATCGCCAAATGGCGCTGTTCGATCAAGTGATGGTTCGCTAAAACGGGCCAATAGAACGCCTGACACGCGCTTCGAGCGGAAAGGATAGTCGCATTTTAAATGCATTGAAGTCGCCTCCGTCACAGTCTGCCAGCGAAATATGCTACTAAAGGAGAGCGATACACCAGCCGCTCTGTAAAAGCAAAGAAAAAAAAAATAACTTCTGAGGCTCCTTCGATCGAGTAGCGCAGGCATTCTTTGCGGTTGCCTCCCGGATAACCTGAGTGACGGAGCGATGCGCTCGCCGAAAGTGCAGGAGAGAAAGCTCCCGTCGATCGGTAAGGCATCGCCGCTTCGCCGCCAACTCGTTTGCTATTTCCCGTCCTCTGTCACATTGCCCCTCGCGTGTTATGAGGCGAACTTATTTTTGCGTCTTGCAAGCGGGCGCCTCCATGGGTACATGATGTATGCATACACTCGCTACGTTCCATTATTTTTCCTACAAATCGATGGAATAACGTTTCGTCCATTATTGCATCAGGAAGAATTATCCGATTTTTATTGAGCTTGCAACACGTGACAGGAGGAAGGACATGGAAGGCGATGTTTCTAAAACACTTTTTGCGACAGATAAATTACGCCAAAGCATCATTTATGGTGCCGCATTGCAGCAGAAACTATTTTGCAGCCGTTTGTCTCTGCCGAAGCAGTCAGTCAAAATTTTGTTTTTCTTTTTTAAACTCGAGGTGTAAAGAAAACGTTCTTTCTTCTTTTCTTAAGTATTGCCACAGTTAATAGCAATATATGATAATGACCGAAGTAGTACTACAAACGACACAGAGAGATCACCACATGGCACCTTTAAATTGTAGAAGACTACTCGCTTTCGCCGCAGTACACTGCATAATTTTTTCGCAACATGGGATACAAGCAAAAAAAATTCTAGAGAGGACTTTGGACCACTAAAGTAGTTGTTGCGACTGAAGGGAAAAGGAAAAAATTACAAGGGTACAACGCTGCTGAACCAAATATCGAGCGAAAGCATTAGCTGCGGGTGACCGAGCGTTCTTTTTTTCTTCCTCAGCCCACATATAAAGCCCCGCTTTAACCAAGCGGTATGAACGTGCCTTAGATACAGCGCAGCCTACCCTCCTCTACTTACCGAAGAAAGAAGGGAGGCGAAGTGTCTCTAATGGAAGACGACACCGCCTGTTAGACCACAGCGCACCTAGTGGGAGAAGCCCGAAATTCCCAGCGTGGCTACGAGCCACGCTAAGTTGAGGAGCCGACTTGGTAGCCCAGCTCTCGCGCTGGAAGGACGTCAGTAGTCACGGGGTGTAAATCGTAACAACCGGACGACGCTACTCTGAAGGCTCGAAACATGGCGTAGATTGCTTTCGCAATAAAAGAAACTGCACGGGGATGATACTGGCTCTATAGCTCAGCTATCTCCGCTGCCTCGTGCGAACAGAAGAATAGAGAAGCAAGAAAAAGAAAAGGGAGAGAAAGACGCGCAGCGGCAAACAGCTGTCGTCCGCCACCGAAACTGTAGCGAGTGCAATGACGGCCTACAACAGATAAAAATCTGGTGACAAGCTAACCCCCGCCGCAAGCGGCGGTGACTTACCAGTCCCAGCCCCGTAGGGCCAGGAGCAGCCACCTACGGACCAGTAAAGTGCGATGTTGTTGTTGTGGCTGTAGGAAGAAGGAAAAGAAAATGCACGGGCCTGCTACTGGCTCTGTAGCTGAGCCACCTCCGCTGCCTTGTGCAGACAGAAGAGAAAATAGGGAAGAAAGAAAAGGAAGAGGGAGAGAAAGACGCGCGCCGCAACAGCCGTCGTCCACCACCTAAGCGGTGGCGGGTGCAATGACGGCCTACGACTTGTGCCGGAGTACCCGGGTTCGAGCCCGACCTTGGAGGCTGCATTTCGATGGAGGCGAAACGAAGAGGCGTTCGTGTGCTGTGCGATGTCAGCGCACGTTGAATATCCCCAGGTGGTCTACATTTACTCCGTGGACCTCCACTACGGCTCCTCTTTCTCTCTTTCCACTTTATCTCCCAACTTATCCTTCCCTTATGGTGCGGTTCAGTGTCCACAGAAACAAGTGTGACAGATATTGCGCCTTTCCCTTCTTGTGAACCAATTATTATTATTATTATTATTATTATTATTATTATTATTATTATTATTATTATTATTATTATTATTATTATTATTATTATTATTATTATTCCAACATTGCTCGCACCCTGAGCGTGTTTGGGATTCAGGCTTTATTAATCACTCCGGGCAGGCCTCAACTCTGTCTTTGCAGAGTTGTAAATGTCCAGCGGCAGTGCCGTACGCCTCGATGCACCCAGTGTCGTCGTTTCGGTAGCACAGTGGATGCCCTGTGTCTTCACTTATGCCGATAGTCTGCGTCGGGGCTCCTGAAGCTGCCGACTGACCTTCGAGCTGCGAGTGGAGCAATGCTTCAGACATCATGGGCGGAAGCTTCAACAACATCAGAGGTCTCCATGGAAAGCAGCACACCTTTGAAGCGTCCCGCGGTTGAGGAGCTTGGTGTGAGCGAAGATCCAAGCAAGATATCAGAGACAGAGAGCAGAGGAAGATTGGCTTCGGAAAAAAAAAAAAAAAAAGGACATTCACAGTTCAAAAGGTCGCCAATTTGCCGGCGACTCTCCCCGCTTCGGCGAATGGGATTGAATAATGTACGCAGAAAAAAATGGCAGAGGTCACAGCTTTTGAGATCGCTACCATTAACGTTAGAGGCTTGCGGAATCTACGGCGCCAGTGCCAGTTAAATCAACTGTTTGAAAGCGGTCGCATGAGTGTATCCAGGAAACTAAATTGGCTACGGATGAGGATGAGGATACAGAAACTGCTCTTGAGATGTTTGTATCGCGATATTATATTATCGTTCGAAAGGATTCTCCGGAGGATGCATGCTGTTTATGAGCAATACACTGGACATGACCAAATTTTCATATTGCATTGATGATGTGGTGTGGCTCATATGTTGTGACCTCACCATTTCGGGTCAGAAGTGGCGAATTATTTGTGTGTATGCGCCTGTTAAACAGGAAGAAAGGAAAGTGTTTTTCTTGTCATTGTCAAATCTCCTATGCACAGGTCTGGAAATTTTATTTCTGGGAGATTTCAGTTGTGTAACAATGAGGATCGATCAATATATCACGGACGTTATGAGCCCAGTGCTGCTGTTCTCACTGACTTAGTTTGTGACCATAGCCATGTTGACATTGGCCGACTAAAAAGCTGTGGTATACATTTCATGCACTTCCAATCGTCTTCGAGTGCCCGACTTGACAGGATCTATATTTCGGCTGGCGTAACCTATAAGCATCGATACTGGGTGAGACATATTTTTTAGCGACCACTGCATGGTATCTGTTCGGATAGGAAAGCATACTAGACGGCTACTTCAGCCACAGTGGTAGCTATGGAATCAAACTTCTCTCCTTTAGGGCGAAATTTTTCAGCGCTTTGTAGTTGCGTGCTTCAAAGATACGTAGCACTTGCCGATCTATCAGTCATTCAAAAGTGGGATTTTTTTTTAGCAGGAGGTTAGGAGTCTTGCAATTGAAGCATCATTACGGATCATATTCTTGAAGCACCTTCACATTCGTAAATTGAAGCGCAGCTTGAACGAACTTTATGTGTTGGAAAGAATTTATCCGTGGTTGTATCTTGGTGATGTCAAAAATATTAAAGCGCAGTTGCAACAGTTTAGTGCAGAAAAATATCAGGGTGCATGATTAGGTCGCGCTCACGGAGGTTCGCTAATGAACAACCATCTCGCCGTGTTTTTGTGATGAAAGGCAAGCTGCTCTTTCTAAGGAGGCTTTAGAAATCCGTTGCGGAAGTGATACGTCCGCTGACACACCAGGTATTCTGGGTTCCTTCTTTAACTATTATGAGTGGTTCTTTAGTGGTAGTAGAAACTCTAACAGTGGGTCTGATTTCAGTCATTTAAAAAAGATTTTCTTCGTCTTGAGGATGAGCAGAGGGCAACCATAGAGGGATGTATTACTTTAGATGAGGTCAAGTCGGTCATTTGTTCAATGCAGGGCCAGAAGTCTACTGGCCCGGATTGTCTATGTAGTGTTACGTTTGGGGATCGCGAGTGCCGGGGCAGCGTACCTCTGCGGCGCGCGGCCTCTCGGTAGCGTTGGCCTGGCGGCTCCGTGGACGGCGGACGGCATCAAAGGTGCCAGCAAAGACGAGGCGTCTTTTAACGAAACAACCTTTACTACAACATCGGGAAGATACGGGCAGAGAAGCTGACCCGGAGAGATTACAGACACTCTCACACAGCTGGTGTCTAGCGTCGTAACAACGGCGCGTTAAAGTAGTCTCTGTCCCAGCGGAGTCGGCCCGCTGCTTTTTATAGTTTTTCCAGTTCACGGGGAAAGGGTAAACCCTCACAGGAAAGGGAGAGCCAAACATGTTGGTTCACGACGAATGCGCAGGTGTTCCGACCTCATCTCCCCCACCTCCTGCAGACAGGAGAGGGCGACGCACTTTCCCTCGATCTCCAGGCTTGGCCAGCTTGTGCACACACACGCACGCACACACATTTGGCGCGTGGCAGGAACACGCTGAGACTTGTCGGCGGGAGGAAGCGTTGCGCGGCCGATGAACGGCGTCGAAATGGCCGATCCGCTCGCGGTTCTGCCTGTTGCTATGCGGTGGCCGCGTCAGCTGTCCCACTTCTCGGTGGAGAAACGTAACAGACTGCCCCGCCGGGGAAGGGAGATCCCGAAGGGCAGGGGACTGCATCCGCTGTCCGGAGGGATCGGGATGTTGCTGCTAGTCGGGGTCGTCCGACTCAGCTTCTCTTGAGCCAGCCAGCCTGAAGAATTCCTTGGCAAGTCCGGTTTTCCAAGGCACTCTGCAACTTGTCTTCAGGAGAGATTTCTGACAACCCGCAACGTCACAACCACGCTAAAAACTCAACCGTTCAGCCAGCAAGCACGGCACAAACTTCACTAAGTTTTGCCAGACTATTTCCCTCTTATGCCCCCATCAATATTAAAGGGCAGCTCAGCAGCACTTGGAACGCGTCCACAAATTTGAAAATCGCATTTTCAAAACAGCACTTCAAACAAAGATACTACAATACAAATGTTCAAAATCCTATGTCAGGAAGAAAAACACCAAGAAGTGAAAACTGGGGCTTCTTCTCGCGTTAGGGGCTCCGACTTAAGCCATCGGCGTTACCGTTGAGATCACCCTTTTCACTAAAGCTTCGGCTGTCCGTTTCACGAAACAACCGTACCTTCCTGTGTCTGTGCAAAGAAACACATGAGCATAAGTCGCTCACTTTCTTAAACAACCTATCCCTCTCCTTACGTGTTGCGCACCAGTGATGCATTTGCTTTTCACGGGCGCATTTGTGCCGCTGGGATAGTCGCTTTCTCTTTCGCGATAGCTTCAACTTCCTCGCTTCTTTTTCGCGCCTGCCTTTCCGTTTTTTTCTACGGCAGCACTGAAACACATGCTTTGTGCTTTCTTTTCGCAATCTTTGGAGTTTGCTCTCCTTACGATGGCAGCATTCTTTCTCGCGCCTGCCCTTTCGCGTTTTTCGTCGGCAGCGCTGGAATACTAGCCTTCTGCTTCCTTTTCGCAACCGTATGAGTTCGCTCTCCTTACGATGGCAGCATTCTTTATCGCGCCTGCCCTTTCGCGTTTTTCGTCGGCAGCACTGGAATACTAGCCTTCTGCTTTCTTTCTGCAATCGTTTGCCCTCCTTACGATAGCAGCATTCTTTCTCGCGCCTGCCTTTCCGCGTTTTTCGGTGGCAGCACTGGAATACTAGCCTTCTTTCTTTCGGCTCGAGCTCTGGCAAGCTAGCGGTAACCGGAGCTAGTAGGACACCGGTGTCGTCTGAGTGGTCAAAGTGCGGCGCCGCGTCTGCATCGCGGCCAGCAGCGCATGACTCACTTTCCGTCAAGTCCGAACGACAACTGCTCACGCCAGCCCTCAAGCTAGGCATCTCCTCTGGCGGCGCCGCGGCTGCATCGCATGACTCACTTTCAGTCAAATCCGAACAACCGCTTATGCCAGCCCTCAAGCTAGGCATTTCCTCTGGCTCGCCACTCACGTTACACGGGTCCTCCGATGAGCCGCATTGCTCAGCGCTAACCGGTGCACGATCAAGCTCACTCGACAGCTGGGGCGCTTCGGATAGCGTGAGGGTCATGTGTGCTACGTCCGCGTTCGCACTGGGGTTGCTTTCGCGAATACAACCTAGCGTGGTATCAGGGCTCGAACGATTCTGACTCTGCTCTGGTCGCTCGCTGTCGCCTTCGCAAGTCTCGCTCTCTACAGCGTACGCGCACTCCTCGTCGGTCTGCCCTGGCTGATCACAACTCGCGGGCTGCGCAGTTTCCCTGATCGGCACTTCGTTTTTCTGCGTGCCCTGCTCTACGACACAGCTGATTTCGGAAACCGCAATTTTCTCATTTCCTAGCTGATTTCCATTTCCGCCACGCTCTAGACCAGCTTCTGCATTTAACTCGAGAGGCGGTTCAGCTATTATCAGTTCCCCATACTCATTTCATGGAACTGTATCTCCTACAGCTACTTGGGTCGGCATGCAGTTCACCTCGCTTAACGGCGTCACTTCGGACTTCTCACCGATTAAGCCTGTGCTAACCGTCTCAGCTAGTGGCTCGACGAAGGTAACACAATACTCCTCTGTTCGAGGCTCGGTCGGCTCGCTACTGCGGTCACGTTGCTCAGCCGCTTCCCGAAGCTGTTTCTCACACTCCGGTGCAAGCTCGAGTTGCTCCGGAACTTCCGCACTGTTTAGCCAATCGCTTACAGCGGCTTTCAACTGATAGGCCAAATCAAAGTATGACTTGTCACAATGTTTCTCGCTCTCATATCTCTTCCGAAGATCATGAGGCGTTATCTGATATCGTATCAGCAATGACTCTTTTAGTTCATCGTAATTTTGCAACCGGTCGCCAACTAATCGCTTCATTTCTTCCGACGCTTCAGCGGAGAGAAGAGCTACCAACATCTGCGCCCAACTATCTCGCTCGAAACGTTTACTTCTGCAGACACTTTCGAAGTCTGTCAAATACTTTGCCATATCCTCGGCGATGAGGAACGGTGGCGGACCGTCTCGCGGTATTGAACTGTTACAATGAATGGCATTAAAAGCTTTAATCTTTTCCACGCTCATTCCATGTGCTGAAATCTCCAGCTGTATCAGTTTGCTTACGCGGGCGTCCTCTTTCTCGTGACGTTCCCTACGCTCACGATCCTCTTTCTCGTGACGTTCACGTTCCTCTTTCTCGTGACGTACACGTTCCTCTTTCTCGTGACGTTCGTCAATGATCTCAAGGCATTCCAAAAGCTCGTCATCTTCAGCTTCCAACGCAAGAATAGCCTTTAACACTTCTGGTTTTTTGAGTTTGTCTGACAAATTCAGACCCAACTCCTCCGCAAGCTCCAGCAATTTCGGTTTGCGCAACGACTTCAAATCCAAACCCATGGCTGTTCCGAATGCTGCCTTCTCTACTGCCCACTATTGCCTTGCTGCAATTAACCCAGCAACAACGACAACACAATTACCAGCTCTGTTCTCTACTTAACAAAAGCCTGGCAAAACTCAGTAGAAGAAAGTCCCGCACTCACCAAACCTCGCAGCCAAGAATCCAACGCAGTCGTTCCGCTGCAGGCAACCAGTCATCACACAGGGCTCGTTGCACTGCTCCCGCCTTTCCGCTGAGCTGCTTTGATTCACGGGTCACGCCTGTGACATCTCCGCTCTTCCCACCAGATGTTGCACCTGGGTCAGGCCTGGCTCGTTTCACCGACCACGGTCACTGCTTGGTCGTCCTCGTCTCTCCGCTGTTCACCAGTTGTTGGACGACGGTATCGCCTGGCTCGTCCCTCCAACCACGGTTACGGCTTGGTCGTCGTCGTCCCACCGCTGCCACCAATTGTTACGTTTGGGGATCGCGAGTGCCGGGGCAGCGTACCTCTGCGGCGCGCGGCCTCTCGGTAGCGTTGGCCTGGCGGCTCCGTGGACGGCGGACGGCATCAAAGGTGCCAGCAAAGACGAGGCGTCTTTTAACGAAACAACCTTTACTACAACATCGGGAAGATACGGGCAGAGAAGCTGACCCGGAGAGATTAGACACTCTCACACAGCTGGTGTCTAGCGTCGTAACAACGGCGCGTTAAAGTAGTCTCTGTCCCAGCGGAGTCGGCCCGCTGCTTTTTATAGTTTTTCCAGTTCACGGGGAAAGGGTAAACCCTCACAGGAAAGGGAGAGCCAAACATGTTGGTTCACGACGAATGCGCAGGTGTTCCGACCTCATCTCCCCCACCTCCTGCAGACAGGAGAGGGCGACGCACTTTCCCTCGATCTCCAGGCTTGGCCAGCTTGTGCACACACACGCACGCACACACATTTGGCGCGTGGCAGGAACACGCTGAGACTTGTCGGCGGGAGGAAGCGTTGCGCGGCCGATGAACGGCGTCGAAATGGCCGATCCGCTCGCGGTTCTGCCTGTTGCTATGCGGTGGCCGCGTCAGCTGTCCCACTTCTCGGTGGAGAAACGTAACAGTAGTGAGTTTTATAAAACTTTTATACGTACCTTAGCACCTGCCTTATTGGAAGTTTTCAGTGCAACTTATGACATAGGCTTCTTGCCTCCCACGTTCTATACTAGTCATACCATACTAATCCCGAAAACCACAGATGCATGTCGGGTGAAAACTGTTGAAGGGTACCGTCCGATATCCTTATGCAACGTGGATTATAAAATATTTGCTAAGGGTCAATCTCCTCGTATGCAGCTTGTGGGATTAGATTTATTAGGGCCACACCAAGTCTGTGGGATCAAACGCCGTAGTATTCAAAATCATATCCATATTGCACGTTTTCTGATAGAAACAGTGTCAGATGAGGTCAATAAAGTGGCCCTAATTCAGACTGATCTGGCAAAAGTTTTTGATAAGGTGCGTCATGATTTTTTGTTTGCTGCATTGCAGAGTGCAAACATTGGTGATGTCTTTCTTAAAGGCATTGAACTGGGTTATAAAGCGGCCACTTCAAGGCTGATTGTTAATCAAAACTTTAACAAACCTATTCAGCTTAAATCATCTGTTCGGCAGGGCTGTCCGCTATCGCCTTGGTTAGCATAAGCTAACATTTTAATTTCACATTGCGATAGTGAGAAGCTACGAACTGCTTTGTTCTTGATGATTCTACGACATAAGAGCTCAAGATATAACGCGAATAACGATGACATTGCCTTTTTCTGTACTGAAACAAAGATTGCGACCGAGGTTTTTCGCGTAACTAAGTGTTTTTGTGATAGTTCGGGGGCGTCTCTTAACCTTGATAAATAAAAGGGGCTCTGGTTAAGTCAGTGGGGTAGAAAGCCATTTTTTTTTTGTTTGCTGGCATCAGGTGGGGAGTTTGAAGACTTACAGTATTTGGGGGTTCCTTTGAATCAATATCGCACTAGTGGCCCTCACTGGCATTCTCAGATCTCATCAGTTAGGCGAAAAACCCAGGCATGGATGGCTGTCTCTATTTGCACGAGCACAAGTTTGCAATGTCTTCTTGATTTGAAGCTTGTCTATGAATTTCGAGTGTTGAATTGTGCAAGAAACAACGTCCAGTTCATGCGCATAATTTTTACTACTTTTGTGTGGCGCTCTCAATGGGAGCCTGTGTGTCGAGACAATTTGTGTCTCCCTCTGGATGCTGGTGGAGCTGGCCTTCAGCACTTGTTTGCTCATCAGATTGTTTCAAGGTTTTTTCTTTTTTGAAACAGCAAGCCATCCCTTCCTCCCAGCTGTGTTTAATAGACGATTAAGTGCCCATTTGCCTAATTTGTTTGCGCCCTCTGGCCATAGGAGTGAGGGTCCTTTGTGCTGTTCTCTTAAGGAAGTGGCCGACACATTCCATTTCCCCACCGTACGGTTTTCCTTGGAATACCTATACAGTCTATCCAGAAGACAGATGACAAAAGTTATTATTGAGCGATTATTTCCTGCTCCCATGTATTGGCAGCCTTGCCTTTCCTTTCTAGACAATAGTCTACTAAAGCGAGTTCAACGGATGTATATACAATCAGCCCTCAAAGACTTTCTTTTTAAAACTTCACACATCAACCTTACCTGTCAAAACGTGGCTTCGGGCAAAAGGGACTTTTCTGCCATGGTCAGCGGACTGTCGCCTGTGTCAGCAGCCAGAAATTATAGATCATTGCTTTGTGTATTGCCGTGATGTAGTGTCTTCTCCTTTTTTTTTTTTTTTTTTTTTTTGGGGGGGGGGGCATTCTTCAACGAACTGTCATAATTGTGCTCATAGGACTTTTTAGCCTGTGGAAGCTCCGCATGACAGATCTCTGTTCAGAGAACAATGTGCTATGGTGCGGGGGTATATGCGGCACAGGATCGACCTCCTGCCTGGTTATCTATACTAGATGCATGTATATGCATGTCTCCCGGAATTTCGATGTGTGACCAAACTGAGAGCCGATGCTGGTGTAACTGTGTATGACAGGTGGAGGGATGCGACCTGGTTAAATTGGCTCGAAGTACTTCCATGCAATATAGAAAAAAAAACGAAAAAAAGCTGGGGCGTGGCGCAGTTGGTGAAACGCTGAGCTGGGGATCCAAGGGATGGAGGTTTGATTCCCGGTGGAGACCAGGTTTATATATTTATTTTTAACTCTCGCTCTCGAAATCGTGACACCTCTGCTGACAACCTTCTGTCGACAACGATGAGGCATTAAAGGCTTACGCCTTAAAAACTAACACACCACAAACGTGAGTCATGAAAACTAACGGGATAAGTATGTCTGTTCCTCTTTCTTTTTCCTTTCCATTCTCCTCAGTGGCTTTGGCGCCCTTCTTTACGCAGTTGGATTCCGATCACGGCGGCCGTATTTAAGGGAAGGCGAAATGTAAACTTCCGTGTGCTGCGCGTTGTCATCGCAAGTTAGGCAACTGCTGGTGATCTAAACAAATCTGGAGCCCACCATTAGGGCATCAGTCGTAGGCTATAAGCAGTTTCGAAAAGCTAAATCCGGCAGAAAAAGACAAAACATTTATTCGTATGTACACTTCAGTAGGTCATATTTATTTCACGTCGATACTACGTACTACACATCTGAAAGTTCAGATAGCAAAACTGCCTGAGGTTTGAGCATTAGAGTTCAATTCATAAGCGCTTCTTCGAGCCGTGAAATTATGGAATAACCTTCCAGACAACGTCGCCTATTGATGCCACCGAAATTCATTCCATTACCAACTTTACTGGAACACTCATTTAATGTGCGTGTGTATTTTCACGTGTGTATTTTCTTTTTTTTGTGTGTGTGTGCGTCATGAAGTTAAGTGCCATCTTGAGCAACTGAACTTCCGCTTTCCTTTTCGATTATTTTCCTCACATATGTTTATGGGGCATTGCTCACCATGTTAAACTTTATCACGACATGTTTCATTCTTAACTGATAATAACTCGCGCCATGAAGTACATCCTATTTAATGGTTGTGCGATAAAGTTTTTTTTTCTTCCTCTGTCCGTTGTTTGATCTCTTCTCTGCTCCAATCATGTAGGTAAATACTTTTATTAATTACTAGAAAGTATATCACTACATGATTATAGCACGTAAATTTATACATTACATATATTTTGTTTCTAACTGCTTACTCAGTTTACAAAGTGTTGCCATTTTGACAACCCAGTTACAAAATGCCTTACGACCGCAAACAGTATTTCAAATAACCTGGCGCCTGAATAGCGCAATGTCGCCACATAGGCAACAAGCACTGAACGTAGGCTCTCTAGAAAATAAAGTTACCCGCGCTGCAATGAGCTACTCAAAGTCACATTGCCTTGTGTTCTTGTGTTGTTTAGGGTAGCCAGGGTTTGACTCGGCTTGAACCGATTAAGACGTGCGAGGGTACTTTTTGGCATGCTTTTGCTTGGCGATGTAGCATTGAGAAACTGGCACTATGGGGCCAGTGCAGTGCGTGTAAAAGTGTCTCAGTTCAGGCGTTCAGTCGTGTCCTACTCTTCGTGGCCCTATGGACCATGTCACGCCACGCTTTCTGGTCTCTCACTATCTTCTTAACATCACATAGCTTCATCTGCAATGCCTCGAGAATGCCATCTAACCATCGCGTTCGCTGCCTACCCCTTCTCCGGCGACCCTCAACCTTTCCCAACATCAAATCTTTCTTCAGCGACTCCTCTCTTCTCATCAGATGACCAAAGTAGCTGAGCTTTAACTTTAGAATTTGACCCTCCAATGAGCAGTCAGGGTTTATGGTCGACAATATCGACTGATTTGATCTTCTGGCAGTCCAAGGAACTCTTAAGAGTCTTCGCCAGCACCACAATTCAAACGCGTCAATTCTTCGGCGGTCAGCCTTTTTCACAGTCCAACTCTCGCATCCATACATCACAACTGGAAAGACCATAGCACGGGTTATACGGATCTTGGTTGGCAGACTAATGTCTCTGCTCTTTACTAGGCGGTCAAGGCTAACCATTGCTCTCTTTCCCAGAAGCAGGCGTCTCCTAATTTCATGGCTGCAGTCTCCTTCCGAGGTAATCTTGGTGCCCAAGAACAGAAAATCTGTCACAGCTTCCACTTCTTGTCCATTGATGCTCCAGGACTTGATAGGGCAAGACGCCATGATCTTCGTCTTTTTAATGTTCAGTTTAAGCCCAAACTTCTCACTCTCTTCTTGTACGCGCATCAGAAGTCTCTTGAGTTCCACTTCACTTTCTGCCATTAAAGTGGTATCATCCGCATATCTAAGGTTGTTGATATGTTTTCCAGCAATCTTCACTCCAGCTGAAGACTCGTCCAGACCGGCCTTCCTCATGATGCACTCTGCATATAGGTTAAATAGGCAGGGCGACAGTATGCAGCCTTGCCTCACCCCTTTCTCAATCGGAAACCAATCAGTAAGACCATGCCCAGTTCTGACTGTGGCCTCTTGCCCTTCATAAAGGTTCCTGAGGAGACAGATGAGGTGAATTGGAACTCCCATCTCTTGGAGAGCTTGCCACAATCTGCTGTGATCTACGCAGTCAAACGCTTTCGCATAATCAATAAAGCAGAAGTAAATGGGTTTCTGGAACTCTCTTGCTTCTTCCATGATCCAGCGAAGGTTGGCAATTTGGTCTCTAGTTCCTCTGCCCTTGCGAAACCCAGCTTGCACGTCCGGAAGCTCCCGATCCACATACTGCTGCAGCTTACCTTGCAGGATTTTTAACATCACCTTGCTAGCATGCGAAATAAGCGCGATCGTGCGGTAGTTGGAACAATCTTTGGCACTGCCTTTCTTTGGAATGGGGATGTAAACTGACCTCCTCCAATCCTGTGGCCACTGCAGGGTTGTCCAAATCTTTTGACATAATGTATGCAGTGTGTTAACAGCGTCGTGGTTGAGGTGTAAAAGTGTCTAGATGGCGGAAATTAATCCGCAGCCCTTCCCTACAATAGCTCTTTCTTTTTTTCACTCCAACCTTGTTCCCTTCCCATACGTTGCGCCTATGGTGCGCAGCGAGAAGTGGGAAATGTACGGCGCCTTTCAGGCCCTATACACCAATTTGCAATTTACGCACAGTTTGCAAGGTGCCCGTGTACCGCGCGATTACAGTGCACATTAAATGATCCCAGGTGGTCGAAATGTACGGAGCCCTCCACTACGGCACCGAGTCGCTTTGCGACGTTAAACCCTAGAAACGAAAGGTATTTAGTTCGTTCGTTTTTGGGGAAATAAAAGCGCAGTATCTGCCACCTACACGAAGCTGACATACAAACTTTGGACGGTTTTGCGAGGCTCTGAACATTCGGATTGGTGCTTTTGCTGTGAAAGCCGTGCAAGTGCAAAGCCTTTGAGTTTCTTTGCAGAAGCGCTCGACTTGTAGCGGTTCCAAGGGCGGCTGGAATTTCAAGTACAGCGTGAAACGAGATGAAAGGATTTAGGGCAGGTTCCTCCTAAAATGTTCACGTTAGAATGTTCGTAATGAGCGATTGCAACGAGTGAATTGAAAGTAATGAAGCATACACGCGTAGTTTCACTGGGCTCTGCAAAATCCGTTACTGCACTTTCGCTGACGTCACGAGAAATATTCGTTTGCTTGCCATCTCGTTCTTTGGGACAACAAGCTGCTTATAAGCACCGAGTCACTTTCTGTAATATTATATTTTCTCTTCTCATCCCCGCGGGAAGGGTGTTTTAAATGTAAAAAAAAAAAGAAAAAGAGAATAATAAAAAAGACTTCTGCGACACTGGCGCGAGCTAACGAATGCGTTTCGTAACTCGAAAAGCCCATTTCGACAGTGGAGAACTGTTTTTCTCTTCAGCCTCTCGAATTTAAGATTCTTGAGAGCGGTTCTAACATTTGGACAGGCCATCACTTCAGCCTATTTGGCGTCAGCTATCGATTTACCTTTTCAGCCTATCTTCTGAAGTTGCGATTCGACTGCACGCGCAAGAGCAGCAGTCAATGTAGGCTATACGACAACACCCTCTCCCTGCTCACAACTCCTAATGCGGGAGAAAGGGCGTTCGCTGCGAAGCTTACGTAAGAACAGTCATACCAATCTAAAGTTCTTCAGTAATTTTCAGCCATTTTAACGAAGGCGCAGCGCACAACGGCATAGCGTTCCATGCCGTTAAAAGCGGTAAATATTATACCGACATGCAATCTTGTGCCTTTTTATCGAGGCCATTTAGCTCAATGATGAATCTTCTCTTTGCATTGAGTTTGCATAGCATTGAGGTGCTTTGACTCACACTATTTTGATTCTTTTTTGTGTCGGCCTTACATTTCTGGAATGTCAGTTTATTCATTTATTATTTTCACCCGCTACCATTGTCTAATTTTAGCTTTCTTTAGCCTTCTATTCTAGATTGTGACTTATTCAGCACTTTATCATTTTTCTCCGAATCACTACCCTTTCTTTCTTTCCTTTTGCGCTCATTTCCTTTCCTTGCCTTCATCTTTCTTTTCTTTCTGTCAAGCAGACCCATCCCATCCCGCGGCAAAGGCCATCTCCTCGCCATCGATCAAGACGGGCATTTAGTTAACGTGCTTACAATCTTCATCACGGTCATTATGATGGCCGGAGCCCGCCACGGCGTAGACCGCGAATGCCATATCCCTGGGGAAAAAACGCGCACCCGAAATTGATAGCTCGCCTTCAACTTATACGTATAGACGGATACGCAATGATTTACCCCCAAGTAAAGAGAAAATTGATGGAGAGCACCATACCTTCTAAATGTCTTTCACTGTGTGCACTGCCGATTAATAGCTCGTATATATCGTATCCTAGAGACCCTGGTTCCTGCGTATGGAACGAAAAATAAAAAAGCAAACGAAAGAAGCTAACGGTGGCTCTCAGTGGATGTTACTTTATCCGTAGGCACACCATTCGATGTACTTGTGTTACTTTATCTTCTAGCATCAAACCGCCATTCCGGTGCGTTTATCGCACCTATACAGGAAAAAACTATACGAGCGCACTTTGTAAAATAGTCACATTGATAAAAAAATAAAACAGAACACGAACGGTGACAGGACATCAGAAAAAAAAAGTAAGTTATCTCTTCTATCGTCTCAGGCTCGTTAAGGTGTATTCCTTCGGTGAACGATTAAGCGTGTCTGAATGTAGCAAAAACAGTGCATGGCTACCAAAGATTTCTTAATGCCTTTAATGGGCTCCACTGACAGAAAATTGAACGCTAGCCGAGCGTATAGTTTCCTAGGATTTTGTTTTTTCTGACTGGGCAAGATTACGTGCCCTAAGTGAGCTCTGCTATATACCGGTCTAAAACGTCCGCTTTTTTATGACGAAAACGGAAGAATGCATACCGCCGGCATCCAAGACTCACATCGAAAGGTCCTTATGTCGTCTGAAGACGACGAGCCCAGCGTGAAATCGCCGTGTTTCTGTTTTAATCGCGACATATTCCTCCTCCAGCACCGACCGCGGTCATTGCCGGCTCTGTCTTCCATCTTTATTTATTCCTTTTTATCGCGGCAGATGAGTGAGGAACCAGGGGGGGGGGGGGGGGGGGGGCATGTTATGGGAGATCGGCGTTCTCTTTTCTTCTTTTTTTCTCCGCTTCCTCTGCTTCTTTTGCTAATCTATGACTTTTCGCTTCATTTTGTTTGAACTTTCAGCTCTTCGGCATCATAAGCTCGGTGCTGCAAGAAAGATGGTGATAAGCTAACCAACCTTTTATATTTTTGCGTCTCCTTCATTTTATCTCGCACAAGGCCCCGCATTCCTTCTTATCAGTTCCAGCCAGCGAAACTGACCCTGCAAGCTCAAGACAAATCGCGCAAGGGCAGAGGCTGCGAGTATGAGTTTCAATATACTGCCCATGACAATAAGCAGCCTTCGGGGGCGAACCGCAAGTAAATAAGCTCCTGCTGAGTACAGTGGAAAGGCTTAATAAGTAACCCACAACTCTGGCTTCGAATAAAAGCTACCGCGAAGAAGCCGCAAAGGATGCAGGGAAACGGGCCATAAAACGCCGGAAGGTTCAGAGGCTGTCTAAGATTTTAAGCACGCGGCCAAGTGTGCTCTGTACGCCTAGCTGTCCATTCGACGAAGAGGGCGAAGAAAGAAGATAAGAAGCAGGGGAAGAAAAGTTGCAAATTGGATCGTTACCCTAATTGATGCGTTTAAGCGAGAAATTAGGGGCGATGAGCCTGGCGGCATCGATGAGACGCCATTTTGGTTTCTTTTATTTCCTTCCTTAATCTTTTTGACAGATATGACGTCAGGCTCATGCGACTTTGGTCCGAGCATCATCAGCATGAATAAGGAGGCTGTGAACGTCAGAAACGGCTGGAAAAAAGTTAAGTATCGAAGAAAAAAAAAAGACAAGAGTGTGCGCTGGAAGAAGTTTCTTATTATTATTCAAATTTGGCAGCGGCAGACTCTTATGAACGGATAGGCTCTAAAAAAAAAAGAAAAAGAAAAAGTACCCCAAGTTTGGTGCTTGCTACGGCTTCCTCGCGCGGGATAGCTGGCTGAGTGAGGGCAGTCTTAAGAACTTGATTAATTATGCCGGAATGTTTCCTAGCTCGTTTCAGCCTTCCCCTGGCGATCTGTCTTGTATTATGACGAGAACAAAAAAGTTGACAAGCCCCTAGCTACCTGTCCTACGGTTAAGCTTTCTGTTTTGTAATCTTTGCTCACGCTTTAGCTGCCCGTCTTGACTTCCGAGGAAAAGCGCTGCAGGTTTTGTTTCCCCCGACTGTGACATGCTCCTTTCCGTATCGGTCCCAGTAAGAAGGAACACAGGCAAGCATCAACAAAGGCCGCGGCCGGCCACCAGCCTGGAGATAACGCGAGTTGAATAAGCAAACTTGGAGGATAATGAGATTCCGGGGGACCCTGCTACCTCAATTTGAATCCCAACCGATATGCAAAAGAGAATGACGCAGCATCGAGAGCACGTGATTTTGATTGTGTTCTTCGAGCAAAGTTCACGAGCTTATCGTTGAGGCAGCACTTCCGTATCGAGCAAGGGCGCTGTTGAATAATTTGATTATACATGTTAATTTTACCCGCATATTGAGGTTAAAAAATGCAATGGAATCTAAACGTTACTTAGTTCACTTATCTTAGTGCGTCCTGACAACTTTTACACATATTTGGCGGCAAGCAGCGCTAGAAAAATGGGCAGATATAAAGACAACCACACATTGCGGTGAGGTTGAGGGATTATGCTAACTTTTGTTATCTTGTTAACATTTTACCTCAGTTCCACATATGTCACTTGGGATGACGTGGTGTATCGTCAGAAACAGGGAGTCTGCATTGGTTCATGCTTCGCGCCGTTAGTAAGCGACATTTTTCTTACTTACTGTGACAATCTACTGGCTCCTCGGTTGAAGAAACTAAGCGCAGAGCGTTAGTGTGTTCAGATTTGTAGATGATGTTTTGGTGTTTTTTAACCATCATGAGGGCAACTACGACTGTGATGTAGCAGAGCTACTTGCTGTTTTTAAATTTCCTCGAACCACTAACAGTTACGTACGAAAAAATGATTGAGGCTCCGTTAGGTTCCTCGATGTCAGGCTTTTGTTCTTTTCACATGAAATCTGTTGGACGTACCAGCCCAGAGGTAACAAAAGCCTGTTGCCATGTAGCTCCGCACATTTTACACTAGTGAAGAGAGCAATTGTTAAGCTGTGTTTTCAAAACGCTTTGCAAAAATATTCCCCAAAATTGACCTGTGATAGCTTTAAGCAGCAAGTGGATATGCGCATAGACGCAGGTTATCCATATAAGATATTGATCTCGGTATTAGAAGGCATGCTCAAAAACCTTCCTGCCAAAAAAAACAGCAGCCAGACAGGCAGCAGGTGGAAAAGAGCAAAATACAGTCGTGATTCCATACATCCGCAAGCTTTCTCATAAGTTGAAGAGAATTGCCGCTCGAGTGCAAACAAGGGTGAGTTTTTCGGCTCCCAACAAGTTTGAAAAGTTGTGCAAAATAATAACCTTCCAAGGAAGGAAAGCCAGTGCGTGTAAAAGGAAAAAAAAAAGTCCCTGCGGTCGCATGCGAAAAAGCAGTTGTGTATAGGATTTCATTGACATGTGGAAGGACATACGTTGGTCAAACGCGGCGCCGATTAAATGATAGGATTGTGAGCACAAGAATAATTTAGAGCGCAAAAAGGACAGGAATCTTGTTGACCATTACCAGTACTGCAAGTGTAAAGCGTGCTCCTAAAAGACAGAAGTAATAGGCCAAAACAGAGACCAAAAAGTAAGAGAAATTATTGAGGCAGTAAATATAGCAGCTGGTAAAGAAACATGCGTAAGCAGCACTTCCTTAATACTTCATGCGAAGGAAAGGGCTTTTCTGGAAGGGAGAGGGTGACGTTTTATGTCACGCAACAGAACTGGTTCTCCATTGTCTATCACTCTCGGCGTATATAAAGGCATGCTTCACGAATAAAACTTCCGTTGTCAGTTCAGCGCAATGTGTGTTTGTCTTTCTATCTGACCGTGTTTCCAGCGCTGTTTTAACACTATGTCATTGTCCAACCAACTCACCCAACAATCCACCTTGCTTAGTTTTGGCAAGTTTCATTAGACTATCGCATCGGCATGGCGTGGTCTATACGGGTAGGACTACGATGTGCTGAACAGTTTTGTGTAATACGCGGCCTGCTCATGGGGGCCTGCGTGATTGCGAACAGCCACAGTATTCTTGATGTTTCTCTCGTTTTACAGTCTATTTTTTGGCACTTTGCATTCTTCTGCAGCCCACGTATTCTTCGTTTTACGAAAGTGTTCATGGCGCAGGCATCGTTTACTCTTGTTTTTCTATTAAAAAAAAAAAATGTTATACCGAGCTTCAATGTTATGTACTGCAATTGCAAAGATGTCGTATTGATTTCGCGCCCTGGCTCTCTAGTTCCCTCCGGTGTGCAAATAACAGGGAAGAACAATGCATTTGAGTGTTTGAGGCTACCATAATATATATCAATAAGAGAAGCATAAGAACATGAATGCCCGCCATCTGGTGTGAATATGAATGATGCGGCCGACGCAGCGGCATTCCTGTGATCCCTAGTCCAGCCTTGCGTTGCGTAACATCTCTGGCACGTCACTCTATTGCCTTGATTACACACCGCTTGTCGGCCCAAGGGCACAGGACAGCGATATTTCACTGCGCTCGGCTGGTGTTACATGTCAGGGAGTGGGCCAATGTCTGTCCCTGCCACCGCGGTATGCCAGTCATGTGTAAACGTACGATGCAGCGTTTCTGGCAAATGTCACGGGTTGCAGCATCGGCTGCTTCCGTGGCCGTAAGCGCGTGCTTCGTGCGGAACTAAACGATACCTAGGCAGATGAGCTCGATTTTATTATATTCCGATAATTGATTTTAGATACTTTTCCTATAAATGGCAGTCCTCACTGGTGCGAGGAAGCCTGACCATGCTTTTGCAGTATATCCCATGCTTAAAAAGGTCATTTTATAATCCTAGATTAGCGGATTTTTTATTTATTTTACACTTGTGCACACATGGTGGCCTTGTTCACGATAAAAAAACCAGCAGTACAACCCCTTAGGTGTCGCGGCTGTGTAAGACGTAGTTTTGGCCTATACTGTGAAACTTCGCTTGTGCAGTGGATATGCCTCTTTTGTGAGATGCCTTAAATATGCGGTCGATAACTGCTAAATATAGCACGCTGGGTAACTGAATAAAAAAAAATTAAAAATATTGCTCCACTCGAACCATATTTGAATTTAGACACTGAAAACGGTGGTGTTTTAACGGGACAACGTTGATACGCCCATGTCGAATAAAAATTTCAGTTGGAATTGGCGACGTTGGTGGTTTGTAGCCTCGTAGCCTCGAAAAATCACAACCATGCCTTAGCAGGTAGTAGCTGGTATAGGTGACAGACGCCAGACCTCCTGTCACTCCCGTTTGAAGCTTTGCAGCCTCGTAAATCACGAGCACCCCTTTGTCAGGTGGGTGACAAACACTCGAGCCCTTGCATCTCCCGTTTGATGTCCCGCAACCTCAAAGAATTACGAGTATGACTGGCAAGTAGTGATTGGTGTCTGACATGGTAGTAGCCAGTGATAGGTTGGAGGTGCAATGGCTTATACCCCTGCGCTTTTTTCCGATGATGAAGGCGCTCTTCTTATACTGCTTGCGCGCCATCTGCACTGCGGTAGCGCTGTACGATTGCGGGTTCTCCCGTGGGCGCCGCATGCTGAAGCTTATTTTCGCATTACACCAACGGAGAACAACAATAACGCCTACACCGATTTTTGTACGACACTGGGCCTTTAGAGCACTCGCGTCAAAACACGCACGCTATCGCGCTCTCTTACAGGATGTTGCACGTGCGGTTCTCCATGGACTATCTGAGTAATGTCACGAGGAAAAAATTGTATAGAGACTCAATGGATGTAATGCTTCCAGTGCCAATGTACCGTTTTCCGCACTGCTCAGGCCTAGGAGGCGACGTCCTCAAGAGAATTCGTCGAGAGGCGTCCTAAACAGGGAAGGAATGCCATTATTACCGCCAGTAAAACCTTATCCTTCGAACTTCACAGTAATACATTATCAGTTAAAACATGGATGCCTGACAAAGGTATATTTGTCCCTTGGTCGACTAACTGCTTTATCTGTAATAACTCTGTAACAATAGAACATGCGTATTTGGGCTGTTGGGAGTATATTTTAGTGCGTAGCACTACTAGCCGCAATCACGGATTTTGCCGATGTCTGTCCGAAGCCGCTCACTCTCTCTATATATGAGGTATAGCAAGCTGATTGGTGTCCAATTTCGCAAGTCGTCCTCCATGTGCCTTTCTTATTTTTTAGAAATACTGTAAAGTCGCTTGACTCTAGGCAGAGGTGGACACAAAGAAAAAGCTACATCACAATAACACATCAACAAAGGCAATCACAATCAAATACAGAAAGTCACAGCATAAAATATCGCAAAAAAAAACAATGCAGGAATACAAGTACAACTTCACCCAAGAATTTTCAAATTTGCAATGAACTGTTCAGCGCTGGGACTGTCGATAATATTCCTAGGTAAATTATTCCAAGCGTGTATGGTTCTAGGAAAAAATGAATGCTTGAAGGTATTGTTCAGAGGGGTATATTCCTGAATCATTTTCCCATTATCAAAACGCGAGCTTGTGCGCAGAGTGTGGGGGGTATTGAAATTGTGATCGTTGATTTGTATTATGTTGTTATATAATAAATATCAGTAGTTTAACCTGCATTCGGAACGTCTCGTCCGAAGTGTATCGAATAAGGTGATGTTAGCTTTCTTTCATTATACCGGTATCGTCGATGTCACCACCGTCTATGGCTAGTGCGTCTTAAAGGAATTCAAACCTTGACATATCTGCCCTCAGTGGTATTCTTTATTCATCACAACACACAACGTAAACTGAACTGTGGACATTGTCATAGGAGAAAGAGTGGGCACTTGCCGGCTCGCCGTGATAGCCAAATAAGGGGGGAAGTGTCAGGGGTCAGGAGTTCACTTTACCCTGTTATTTGTCGATGTTTTACTGCTAGCTCCTTCACCCCCCCCCCCCTCTCCCCACGCCCAAGCGTGTATTATATCACCATCTATAAGTTTTAAATTGCGGACAGCTGACGTCACAGTTGCGAAGATGGTTGTCGAACGAGCAAGGCTCGACCGAGAATCAGGTCAATTCTATTTGGCGCTCATAATTTCTATCTCAAGAATACGGCCCAATGCTGCAGGTAAGGTTTTCGTCTAAAACTATTCACCCCCAATATGGGCAAAAAGTCAGGGTAGAAGGTAGATCAAGACAAACAACACAACACTTTTCATTCGGATACTTAGCTTCCCCACATAAATGACCTTCTTGATAGTAAGCACGCTTTACAGGAGTATTTTCTTAGTGATTTGGCAAAAATTTATAGTCGACTGCAATCGTCATAACGTGGGCCTGAATTTGATTTGCCGACCAGTTGTGGTGGTATTTTACATTTCTTAACACTATATAAAATTATGTTAGTCTACTTTCAAACACCGGAGGCATCCTTGAGTCTTAGTTACGTTGCATTGCGCTAATCCTGAAATCAAGCGTAGTTTTGCTCGTTTTTTTAGTGCGTAACACTACTAGCCGCAATCATGGATTTTGCCGATGTCTGTCCGAAGCCGCTCACTCTTTCTCTTCGTGAACTTGATGCGGAGAAGGAGAAGGTGGCTACGCGCGCGTCTCGCGGCTCAGCATTGAGGAGATGGAGCGGCCGCAGAGCTGTAGTAGAAGCCGCTCTCTCTCTCTCTCTCTCTCTCTCTGTCCATCCATTTCTCCATGAACTTGAAGAGGAGGAAGGGAAAGTAACGACGCCCTCATCACGCCACTTAACACTGAGGGGGCGGAGCGACAGCATGAAGTAAGACAGTGAGAGAGGGGCGTGTCAGTTGCGGACATGGCGGCCGTCGCTGGGCAGCGTTGCACAACCGTGCGTGTGTTTGCATCGCGTTGCAATGGATGAAGCCGGGCCATCTGGCACTGCGGCGCAGGTTCGCCCTGTTCGACGTGCTGAAGTATAATGGTGACGAAGGCAGAACCGGAAAGCCGGAGGCCCATAAATTGACAGTTAAGTTTGCGGGCGTCTCCCAGAAACCAAGTGTTTACCGCGGGTCCACTGTCACGGGGGAGGTTCCGAATGGGCGGCCAAAGTCAAGTGGCAGCTTGACGCGAGTTTATTTATGACGGTGGCGCAGGCCGCCGCTTTTCGGAAGTGGTGTAGGAACACATGGAAACGGGCGATGTCGTCGGTTCGGTCCATTCCGATTCTCGGATAAGTCGTGCTTTGACCGTGCCGCGAAGGAGGCAAACCATTGCTGTTAAAAAGCACAGCGTAAGCGCAGTGGTTGTGGGTTCAGCGTTAACTGCTTTGTCTACCGGTTTGAGGGGAAAGGACGCGGAGGCCGTAAATCGCGGCGAAACACGGGCTGGGGAGAATGCACGGCAGAGGGAGCTGCTGTCGGTATTTTTCTCGGGAAGACGCCTGGGCATACGTCCCTTTGAACCGCAGCCCGCGCGCAACCGATCAAGGGCAGCGATCGGAATGTTCGGGCCTTAGGTTTGTGTGCTGTGTGTTTTGGAAGACCAACCGTCGGCGCTCTTTGTGACTGCTGGCCATCTCTTGCGTGAGCTGAGGGAAGATATTGGAGAGAGTGTAAAATCACAGGTGTGTGTGACAATGCATGAAAGGTATAACGGGGATAAGCGGTGCTACGTACCTACTTCGTATTTGATTAACTATTCAAATCGCCCATGTATTTCTTTCTGGGATATCCTTGAAAGAACTATACAGAAAAAGCTTCAGTTAGGTCTCTATATGGCATTAGGTTCTTAGCTGTTCAAACAGATGACATTGCTTTTGATGCATTATGCTCCTGGGCCTCCACAGTTTGTGGAAAACGGGGATCCAGTACAACAACGCAGGTATCGAAGTGCAATTTGTATATGTGAGCGCTTCATTGAAAGTGTTATACGGTTCAGAGAAGCGCTTCGTTTACTCCCTGACCAGCCAATATGAATTGGAGTGCTTCATAGACTAGTGGTATTGAAAACATTTCAAACCTGTCATGTCAGTAAATGTGTTGCTGACATGTTTTACCTTTACGGTTTGTGCCTATCCCATTCCAAAGTCGGAGTAAAGAAAAAAAAAAGAAGCCTCTGTGGCACAATGGGTTAAGGCTGCATTTCCGAACGCTTAAACAGCGGTTCGAATCCACTTACGGATATTTTTTTCTTCACTCCACCTTTTTTTTCTAAATTCCCAGCAATCATATAACATATTTCATGTGGGTGTGCTCCGTTTTAGGTTGCGTTATGTGATATTTTAGATCACAAGTAACCGCAAAGCCAGTTGTGTACAAGCGCGGAGGCAACTTCAAATGATTTGGTATGGCAACGCTCGCACTATTTAATAGCGTACTTATATAGGTAAATATTTCTCGCCTTCAGTGAGTATGTGTTATCTTTAGGTTGCGTTCACAGACATATCTGCACCAATCTCACCGTTCTAATTTGCTGGCATACAACCAGTGAGGAGGAAGAAGAAGCTCCGGGGCCTTGCCATTTTTTTATGACGATATTTATGGCCTCAGGGCATCACTGGGGTATGTGATGAAGAAATAAGTTATAATTAAATGAATTAAATAGAAATGTTGGCTGATTTGTGAACTCCAGAAGTGAGCGATGATGTGGTCCCTGCATCCAGACGATATACGAGGCAGGATTGCTTGCTTAAAGGCCAGCTATCGTCAGGTGCCGGATTCGTGTCGGTTTCAGTGCTGGGTAGTCCCACAGCAAAATGGTGAATGTCGTCTTCAACTTTTTCGTTTCACATATCGGACATCCTAGGCCGGGATATAAACGTCGGAAGTGAGTCCACGTCCTAGTGACAGCTGTTGTGTGGGCAACCCTGACCGGTATCCTCCTAAGCGCAATCTCCTATGCAAGGGAGAGACCGCGGGAGAGGGATACCACATACGGAGTGATAAGAGTACGTGTGCGGCGCCGGAGGTGTTCCTTTCTTGATAAAAGGAGGGTAGCGTCGTCCAATTCAAGAAGCCGTGGCATTAATGAGTCGTGAGTCACGAGGCGGGTGGATAAATATGCGCGACTTTGGGAACGCAATAGGTCCCGTGGGACCCATTCAACACATACTGATTACGAGATGCGTGCCGAAAATGGTGGATGTCATGACATACTTTTGGGCAACGTCTAACACACGGGAGTAGCCGTACTGCTGGAAGGGCGTCAGTGGGGATGGCAACGTGGGCCGCAGGGAGCATAGTTGTGGTGGCCGCAGAGCAGAGTGACGCTTAAACTGTCGTGAGCTCCACGCAGAAAAATGTAGGTGATTCCGAAAGTTAATATATACTGATCTGATCCAGGCTACGCCTTCACGGACAGTAGATTGGTGCTGCTTCACAACCTTCTATGCTTCCATCCAAGTACACAACAATGCACTCTTGAGACAGGTAAGCATCTTGCTCGTCAAATCTCTGGCGAAGCAACGATGCCGAGCTTGAAGACGTTGATGTGCGATTATCAGTTGGCTTTTTGTCGCCTAACTGTACAAACTTCCAGGTAGGGAGAACTGGCGCAGGTGTCGGAATAATAATGTCTGAAGTTGCGTATGCCCTCAGTGCTTGCGTGGAATGGGATAGAGTGGCCTTAAGTATCCGAGCATCACAGCGCTGCTGCACCAGCTCATCGATGGTGTTGAGCTGCGCATTCTATTGTCACACTACGACCGGTGTGATCGTCGCTGCATCTAATGTCACCTCGCAGCTACCTCCGGGTGTAAACCCAGAATTCTTCAGCTCTCTTACAAAACATACATTATCTTGTGAGGCCAGCTCCCAAGCTGTTTAAATGGATTGTCGCATCAGAAATAGATCAATGAATTGAACATAAATAAGCCGTCTTCAGTTGAATAGTTTGAGAGTTGCATCCACTATTGTCTCCAAGAGCTTTGCACTTTTTTCAAGCACCACGAAGTATAACGTCCCGTTATGAGGCACTTACGCCCGCCGCATAGCGTTCCGAGGTTAACTTATGCCAAACAAAAAGAACTAGCTTGAATCTCCATTCTCCATATCGCTTCATCGGCTCATATTCGTTTTCACGGACTCGGCGCTCTTTTAAAAACGAAGCATTGAGACTGTCGTCGCGAATTACGCCACTTACGAAGAGCCCCGAACCCGAGCGTGACGCAACACTACGCGCTCATCTCATTTCAAGTACTGTTCCCTGCGAAACGCCATACGGCACGGACCTTCTCCCCACTCGTCGACGGAGCGCTGCTGCACGGCGCGCGTATAAGTAGGCGGCGCTGGTTTGAAAGGCAAAGAATCACGGCGCTCTTTCTTGTGATGTGCTCGGGGGAGAAAAGAAACGGTCGAGGGCGGAGGAGGGATTGCGAACAGAAACAAAAGCCGACAGCAAAAGAATGGACACGCACGCGCACGCACGGTAACGCACTTGGGCGCTGGGCGACTTTAATCACCGTGGAAGAAAAATGACACGCAAGGATAAATTAAGCGAACCTCTTAATTAAAAGGCACGCGCTTCGCCGTCCATCCGACCGACCTTCTGCGCTGCTCGAGTAGAAATCAATCGGTGCAAAAGCAAATAATGACGCGGCGGCAATCTCTTCCCCAGACTGCCAACTTCCCCCGCGTCTTTTCCTCTCAACCAGTCACTCCATACCTCGGCAGTAAAAATTATCGAAATAAGTGGTGCGCACGCTTCAACCGTACTTGCCTTTTTATTATCTCTTCTTTTTTTCCCCTCCTAAGGTTTGTTCCAGTCGCAATGCTCTCGTTATTTACGCAATCCGCCTCTGTTGTTTTTTCTATGTTTGAAATCATTTTTAACTTCTTTCTAGCGGCGAAAAGAAACACCAAAAAGTGACTCGAAGAACAAACACTTCGGTACTCGATTGCTCGTTTGTTTGTTCAGCTCACAGCCGCTCGAGTTCCCTAACGCGAACCGCGTCGCAGTCATTCCTGCGGTGCTCGCGCGTATTGCGGAAAGGCGGGGTCGTTTTCATTAACTCCGCCATATCGATATATAGTCGCCGAAAAAGTAATGCAGTTTTTGCGTAACCGCCAGCTCATATACCCATTATACCCGATCTTCCAGCCCCCTAACCGATGGAGACGCCTTTGCCGCTTCCGTTGCGCACCTTATTTTTTCTCTCGGCCTTGCGTTTGCAAGTTAACGTTTAGGTACTTTCTTCCCCCCTCTGTCTATTTTGTTGCTACCAACACCAGAGGCCGCGCAATCTGCATCAAGCGACTGGACTTGACGAGGTAAATATATACGCACTAAGGAAGGCACAAACGCATACGTCCGCAAGCATATATTAATAGCACAAGTAATTTAATCCGGGAATATGCAAATAGGAATTTCCACATGCAAATTATATACGCCATAGCTCAATCTTCCCGCACCCACAACACAGGGTACAGACACAAGCGCAGCATGCAAAGTATGGAGACAAGGCGGCGTGAAAAAAAAATTAAATAAAGCAAGCAGAACGTCAGCACGGGCTGCCTAACTCGAAGAGTGTTGGGCTCTGTCATGGTCGATTGATTTCTTGACGCTGCACCGCTCCTGTCTGCATCAACCTCTTTGTTGGCGCTCGCGTAACACCTGCCAAGGTATCTTCTTATTATGTTTTTTTTTATTATTATTTTCGAGGTGACTGTACGCATGACAAGGCGCGCGGAAATATATTCTGGCATCATCGTGGCGTCGGTTGTAGTTGAGACGCTTTATTCCCCATCTTCATCAACCTGTCAGCGAGCCATTAGAATAAACTAATAAAAGAAGTAGAAGAAACAATCACGGTGGCGGACCTGCGGCATGTTCGCATGAAGCTTACGCAGAATTTAAAAAAAAAAAACAAAAACGTGATGAGAACGCTGAGTCGCCGTTCCTCAGCGGCGTGCTTTGTAGGTGGCGAGCAATCACCACGTATTGATAATGAAACCAATTTAATTGTCCGCCCAGAAAGGTTCGCGATTTGTACAGAAGCTCGCGCATCACTTAATTTTGACTATCATTACTTTGTGTCCTGTCTAACACGTGGAGAGTTCCTCGCCACGCTAATTAAAAAGAATTGCTTTCCGGGGCGCTGCTCTGAAAAGATCAAGATGCGAGCGAGCTAAGTGCGGCGGAAATTTGGCGTTTCTTCGTGTCGGTATACTAGACTAAGCAAGAAGCGGATTTTCCAACGTCTCGTGTTTTCATTGGTGTGGAAACGAAAAAAATTAAGATTCTTTGTCTTTTCTTTTTCTTTTTTTTTTTTTGCTTTACGAAGAAGCTGCATTGTGCTTTTTTTTTTTCTTTTTTCTTTGCATTTCGCGCCTCAGGGGCGGCTCACTAACTGGAAGAATAAGCGCATGAAAGACACTTGTGCAATGTTGCTGTTCTAACACGTGCATCAGCTAGAACGTCTTTGTAAGCTTTCGTTTCGTCTTTATCTCTTCTTCGCGTTCATTTTGAGACTAAGGTACTCACACTACCCCACTCTAAGTGAGCCGGGGAACTTGCATTTTATCCATTTCAGTTCTGAGTACGCTATTGGAGTTTCGATTGTATTACAAAAATCAAGTAAGAAACCACATCAATGGACAATCGGAATGTTGTTAACGTTGTCAGAAGGTATAATCCACAAATAATTTTACGAAAGAAAAAATGAAATACCCAACGCTAGCGAAAAAACTTGAAATCCTACGGGAAATTTGTGATAAACGTGAATTGCCGGAAATTAGTATACAAGTTCTCATAAAAATAAAAAAAACTTTGCTGCTCGAAAGAGGCTCGATGACCTGAGCCATCTTCCCTAATATATATATATATAGATATATATATGTGTGTATATATATATATATATATATATATATATATATATATATATATATATATATATATATATATATATATATATATATATATATATATATATATATATATGTGACGATCCCTCCCATGTGTCCCCGCCAGAGCGTCTTCTCTACGGCAGCCGAACCGGTCTGCGTGGGGGAAGAAGCGGGAAGGGAAAGAGTTAATAAACGCTCTCCCCGCGTACAGCAAGGAGGGCCAGTTTGTCTCCCGCTAGCAATGTGTACAGTCTCCTTTCTGGGCGCCTCATCCCGCGCCCTTATCAGGGCACGTTGGTGGTGACCCGGGCATAGACGTCTTCGGGCTCGGCCCCTAACAACCCCATAACAATATATATATATATATATATATATATATATATATATATATATATATATATATATGTGTATATTGTGAGCCTTCCACGGATCTTCTTTCATTTGTACATACCATAATCCTCTTCTTTCTTTTGTACATACCATCGTCACCGTCCCGCGGCGCCGGCTCCAGCACGCGCCTGGGTTCACCATCAGATTAAAACGCTGACACGGCGTACCTTGCCTTGCCGTCACGACTTTGGCGTCTCGACCTGGCCTTCTCTCACAATATAATATATATATATATATATATATATATATATATATATATATATATATATATATATATATATATATATATATATATATATATATATATATATATATATGTGTGTGTGTGTGTGTAATATGTATGTATATTCTTCTACGTTTCAAACTCATTCCAGGTTTCACCAATCTCGCCATTGCCTTCTGTTTTCACAGTAGTAGCTCTTCAGTTTCCTCTCGTAGCACCACTCTCAGGTTGAGCACTCTTGAGCCCTCGTCATGACCTCCTTATTTCTTCTCATGGTAGCCCCATTTCGGTTGCGTATTCCTTTACTCTCGCTGTAAAGCCCAAGCCACTAAGCCACCCGCTGCATCTCACCCTCTCTCTTTTTTTGCCTCCTTTAAGAATTTTCGGGGAAGGGACTTCCATATCCGCACTCTAGCAGCTGCCGGCCGCGGCAGGTAGCGTTTTCCTCTGACGCTACCTTCCACTGCCGGCAGGTGACGTATTACGCCGACGACTGAGCTGGGAGAACTTCTAGCTGCTTCAGCCTGAAGTTCACCCTATAGAGGACATCTATACCCAATGTACAGTAATCTATGGCGGAAATCAGGCATCGGTGTTTAGCCTTTCTATACATATGCGGTGTTCTAGAAAGAAGGTTTCACGTCTTCTTTTTACTTTCCTGTAGTATTTGGATATAGAATCCAGATGGCGGCAGAAGTAGTGAATATTATCTATTACATGTTATCATGTGTGACTGACTTCTAAACACTATTTATTATTTAAGTGGCGCATGGTACAGCAATTGCTGCCAGGCTAATCCCACCTGTGGCCAGCAACAACCTCAACCTCAAGCGGTGCATATGACAACACAAATAGGTATATCGTATGGCTCCTGCTGAGATCTCAAGGCAAAAGACACGGGACAAAAGAATTGCTGAGGAAATATTTAAGACAATGAAGTCGAAATTGCTTGTGAAAGGGTCATAAGTGCGACAACAGACGTGGTACAGAAAGGGCTATGGCAGGTTTTCGTACTGTAAACGCTCTTGTTCATGATTCACCTTGCCGATATGGAAATAATATTAAAACAAAGTTATCTGAGAAACTAGGCGGAATTATGGCAGAGTAGAAGCACCCGGGATTAAAGTATGCGGAATATATTACTATTAGTCGACAAGCAAGGAGACTTACCGTCCGTAGTTAATTATTGTGGAGAAGGATACCTTTTAGGCTTCACTTTCATGCTAATAAGTTAACTTTGACGGCAGCGTTCAAGGCCCCGCTCACCAGAAAGTCTAGCGTCGGCGTCAGCTAGCATTGTGAACGAAAAATCCCTAGCATGGTTTTGGGAGGTGGTAGAGACGTGGCCGCACACAGACATGGTCATCACTTCGTGTGACATTCCGATTACTAGGACTTCCCCTTTGAGATGAGGTGTTGAGATGGGAATCCAGCCATCCAGGACCCTTGAATTCCGAGTTAGACAGGCTGCACTAAGGCCACTCAGGCCCGTTCTTATTTACGTCGGGTGGTCTCTCCTGTAATGGGGCATATTACGACTGCATGCTGATAAGCAAGTGTGAGATAAGAGAGGCAGATATGAAAATACTATTGATTCAGTGACTGCCAAAGCGCAAGTACATGAAACAGAATCTTCAAGGGGAGCAGGTAAACAGGAGCCATTAACTTTTTCACGCACATATACTTAAAGACGGAGCTTGAGTGTCCCCTTCGATAAATTTGATCTAGCATTTCAATGGTCACGTGCTTACAATACAAGGCCATACAATAAATATCCAAGTTGTCAGAATACAAATATCTTCAGGTCAAAAATGCATGGAAAAATAGAAAAAGACAGTTAAGAAGAAAAGATGAAGTGATGTAGCCAGAAATGTTTTAAAGGCGAAAGCCTTTATGGCCACATCGTTGTCGTCAGCAAAAGTGTCACGCTTTTGCGGCGGCTCTGATTGGTCGAGAGGGATGACGTCAAGGAGGTCTCGACCAATCACAGAGTACCACCACAGTATGCGCGAATGCGTGCCGTATATGGCTATTTTACAATCAATAATGAATTGCTAATAATTGACTAATAATTATTTCAGGATACTAATTAATTACTAATGACTAATACAGAAGAAATTATTTACTAATTGCGTATTACTAATGACAGATAAATAATTAATTAATAATTTAATTATAATTGCCTATTAGGTATGGCTGTGTTATTAATTAATTACTAAATAATGCCACGCGCCCGGTAAAATCAACCACACAACTGTAAACGTACAACAACTGCGAAGATACAAGGAGCGCGATCTCGTCGCTGCCAAGCAGAATTCACTGAATAAATGCCCTCGCAGAATGTGAAAGAGTAGTCGCTGGCTATACTCGTAGCAGCCTTCATCGCTACATGCGCAACAGTCGCGTAGTAGAATGCACCATTTTATTTTAAGCTGGTTTATTTTCGCAAATGGCGAGCCTAATGATGGAGCTTTCTAACGAGCGGTGAAAACAAATATTCGCCGTGTTCTCTGACCTTGGTACTGAATAGAATGCGAAGTGCGTTATCATCAACGGGATTTCTAGAAGAAAAATCTCACTACTATGCCGAAGTTCCCGGCTTCGATCCCGACCGCAGGCGGCTGCTTTCGATGGAGGCGAAACGGAGAGGCGTCCGTGTGCTGTGCGATGTCAGTGCACGTTAAAGATCCCCATGTGGTCGAAATTACTCCATTAGCTCACCACTATGGCTCATATTTCTCTCTTTCCACTTTCACTCCCACCTTGCTCCCTTCCTCTACGGCGCGGTACAGGTATCTACAGAAACAGGTATGACAGATACTGCGCATTTCTCTTCAAGTGAACCAAATATATTATTATAAAGGCGTAAACATGACAATTATGCAGACAGGGCGTCGGCTCACACTGGCGGAAAATGACTAGAAAGTTAACCACTAATTATGCAGATAGCAAGAACGAAGAAATAAGAGCTCTAAACAACAGGTAAGAATGCAGAATGTAATTGCTGGCTTAATTCAGTGCAGATAAAGCAGACTTTTGACCCGTATAGAAAATGGAAAAGGCAAATTATGAAGACATCGATGTTTGATAACTCAATGGCCGCTCCCTACTCATTGAAGAGAGATCAAGATGCCTTGCTTTTGGTCCACTCGACGATAGGGGGCCCATTAATGTTCGATACGTGTGGATCACCTACCGCCGAAGCAAAAGAAAGCAGCCACGCAGAAAAAGCCGCGCGATCCTATCGACTACGTTATCGTCAGGACCCTGTTGACGGTGGGCTACTGTGTGACAACCCCACCGGTGCAACAGTACCTTGGTGAGTACAGGTGGCGGCCGTTTCAGGTGCATCCTCGCTTTTACCTTTGAATTATCGCAGTGACTTGAAGCAATAAATTTCTTACGCAAAACGCTTCGAAATGCGTCTACTTACATACTTCATTTCTATTTTATTGACGCTGAATATACAATACAGCCAAAATCGCATTTTGCCCTCATTTACAACGAGCAAATGTTTTTCCAATAAATCTTTGGTTAAATTTCGTGTCTAAGAATGCTCCAGACTAAGTTTATTTATTCAGTGGGAAAACAAAGAAACGCAATATTATCCCAGTCTCTTGCGCCAATTCTGCGGAACCGAAATGCACAGCGAATGCTAGGTTTTCGAGGTGTTGCGAAAGAATGCAATATAAAATGGTCCTTGACTGAACTCGCCATTTTTATCGTCTTATAGAGATAAAAGAAGGCGTTGACTCCAGCTTCATGGCCCGGTTAAACAAACACCCTATAGCGTCACTATATTCCTCAGTAAAAAGTAGGGGCAATGAACTACACGCGGTGTCAATACATCTACCCAGTGGGAGTTCACTCTATGTTTCAACAAAATATGAAAACTACCCTATTTGTGTTTACAGACGAGAAACTGTATTTTAAACAATTCAATGGAAGCGGAATTTGAAGCAAAAATATTACAACAGAGATCATATTGAAAGGAGTTAGATGCATCTTCTATTCCAGATGATGTTAGAAGTTCAGAATTCCCGATAATTTGAGGACTACTCTCTCTGATCTAGTGCTTTGATATGCAAGTTAACTTGTTATTGTATCCTCTTTCTAGATGACTAGGTTGTCAGTTTTTTTTATACTCTTCATTGAGTTTAAATCGGTAAGCTTCCTCTCAAAAATTAGTTCGAAAAGTACCAAATACACTCAACAATGCGCGTCGCAAATGCTCAGCTTCACAGCAAAGAAGCCCTGTTTAGAATTTACTTTAAAGCTATCGTCAAGAGCAGTTCTTTCTATTATTTTCAGCAATGGCTATATTGCCATATCACTTGCACACATGGGGTCAGTCACCTGAGCTGGAACGCACAGATAACGAGGGCGAGGAATATTTCGAATTGGTTAGGTCTATTGTCATTCGCCCATCCCTTCCGATCAAAATAAATACTTATTACCCAATCGCCATAAGCTCCGTGGTTTATACATCTTGTTTCAAACAAAAGACTCCTCTCTATCAAGTAAGTAATGAGGATCAGCCCCGTATACCACAGCCCTATATTCCTGTTTTTGTTTTATCCAAATCGCTTCGCAAGTCATAGGCAGCACCAAAAATTCTTACCTCCAAAGACAGAGTAATAAAGGCGAAAATCTTCACGGGCAGAAACCTTCGACATCGATTCGACAAGAACCCAGATGTAGAAACACTAAAACTGGCCGTGTGCGTGGGCGCCAGAGATATGAAGAATCCCATTGCCCCGGCTCCCCCCGGTGTATACGTGTATGTATGCACTCAGCTGGCAAGCATAGAGCAGTTTAGCAGACGGAACAGTGATAACCTCGGAGGAATCCGGGAGTCCACTCTATACACGAAAGAAAGGAGGATACCAGCCACCATGAGAACAAACAGCGGTGAAACCCTTTGAGCAAATGCAATTCCTAAAACGCCGGGGCAGCAAATACACGTATACGGACAAGGAGTGGTACGTTTATACGGTCCGTGCCCACCACGCATATAAAAGCGGCCGCCCAGAGACGTCCTTTCCCAGAGACGGCCTATATTTTAGCGATTCTCTAAACCTACTCGCTGAGGCATACAATTTTCTTCTTCGCTGCTATCTTTCTTTTTTTTTTTTCTGGGGGGGGGGGGGTGGGGGGGGGAGGTGGGGGGGGGGGGGGGGGTCTCTGTCAGAGAGCGGGCCTTCTATAAACGAACGCTGGCGTGGCAGACAGCGTGGACGATCATTCTTTCACGGCTGTTCGAGTTTCTTGTTCGGACCCCAGGCTGAAGCCCGGTGGTTGTTTCGCTTCTTCCTGGGTGAGTCGAGGTCTTTTGTTTGCTTAAGAAAAGAGCGACAGTGTCGATGTTGTCGGCTGCAGCTCAACCACTTACCGGGACTGTGCCAGGCCTTCTTTATGTAGCGGAAATTCGAGACAAATGACTGTTTACGCCCGTCCCACGTAAACGTCCCACGCGCGCACAATTTCGTGTGTAGAACAAGTTTAAAATGGGCCACCAATTTCACTTTTATTTCCTCTTCTTTCTTTTATGCTGTTGCGTCTAAGAGAAGGTTTCTGTCTGGGGACAAAACATGTTATCGAGCTTTTTGCTTAAGCCGCTAGTTCCTCCGGGACAGGACTACAAGCGTTCTTAAAGGCTCGGTTACAGAGCGCACGCTTGTTAATTCTTTGTAGCTGGACAGTTTCTTTTTCTTTTTCTTTTTTTGTGGAGAACCTAAATAGCCCTCTCGCTAGCGCTAACTTTCTTGGTTTATTCCTCGTATTTCATAACCCGGCGCTATGTGACTGCTAGTATTGGACCATGCTCTTAATGTTTTGCGTGTAGCGGTAATAAAATTTAGTTGCACGCAGATGTATCGATGTAATGTCCGACATGGTTTCCAGAAGCTCTATGTTTGCCGGTGACTCTGTCATATTTTCTTGTGTTTATGTGTGTGTATGTTTTTCATTTAAATGTAAAGTGTGTCAATGTGAGAGCCGCAACAAGTGCTATTTAGCGCATGCCAAGAATAGCTGGGGGCTACGCTTTGTGGACACAACGATTTAGAACATTTTTCGACGTAAACTGAGGCTTTAGCTTCTCACTGGACTCTAACGCCACAAGTTAAAAGATGAAACAAGCAGAAATCCTGAGGGCCTATTTGAATTTAAAAAAAAATTACAGCCGTTTGAGCGGTCATAATAATAAGCGAAGTAGATGCGCTAGCAATGCTTCTAGAGGGTACATTATACCATGCATTGTTGATACGTGTGCTCCATGTGTTTAATTAGCCCTCAACAGTGATATGCGCATGAGACGCACAGCTTCACAGCCTCCGCCACCGCTCCTCTTCAAGCTTTCGCGAGATGCGCGCTGTCGCGCGCTCGACGGCTACGGCTGTGCGACGCGACTCATGATTGCCTAAGCGCCGACGCAGATTGTTCTCCTCCGCTCTTCAAGCTCAGGGAGAGAGGCTTCAGTATGATAAAGCCGACGTTGGCAATATCTAAGATTGGGGGCGTTGGTGTTTACGCGCGAAAAGATAAACAATCATCATCATCATCATCATCAGCCTGACTATACCCACTGCCGGGCGAAGGCCTCTCCCATATTTCTCCACTTATAACAAATATAAACAATGCTTTATCGTTACTCTCACATCGGAGAACAGCATCGACGAGCTATTTTGACAAACCCTATCAGCAAACCATCATCAATGACCTGTAATTCAGCCTATGATAACTTCTGCGCTGCAATTCTGATGATACTACGGGAAACTATAAGAAACAGTGGTCATTGTGCAGACGTCGCGTGACCAATCAACATGCGCGTTCTTGCAAGCAACCATAAACTGCTTTCGCTTAAAAACTACCCCGTTTACTGGGAACTAGTTAACCAGATTTTATTATATTTTGAATAACTTTATATACTCGTATAGTCTGCCAATGACAGGAATTCTAAAAATGATGTACATTTCTCTCCGTGGCATTTTTGTGCCCAGCCCCTGCATTTGTGGCAATGTGCAGTATTGCTGTACTCGTCAGTTTGAAACAAAGACATTAGACTGTATCAGCCACGTTGTCGACGGACACCGGTTGTCCGTAAATATATGCATATATATATATATATATATATATATATATATATATATATATATATATATATATATATATATCAATGTCATCTGCGTTCTCTAGCTTACGTTTGCTTCATGCCTTGATTTTAAATCAACAACACAATTTAATGCCAGTGCACTCCACCTGCACATATGCACTCAGCAAATTTCACTCTTACTAAATGAAAGGCTTACAGCGGCCATTTCTTCTTTTTGAATCTTTATGAAGTAAGAATTAACGCAAATCGAGCAAATAAATAGAGAACGGGCATGGATTAGTGAAAACGGCAGGTTTACAATTTTTCTTTTGCTTCTTAAATTGCGTAGGCACGCATCAAGTTCGCTTAAAAGCAGTAAAGTAAATATACAAAGGAAGCAGAATCAATGAGGGGCGTGAAAAATAGTAATTATCTTAAGCCGAATCGAACACGAATAGCTTACCTCCACTCATGAATCGATTATATATAGCGCAGCTTCGGTACAGATTCGAACACGAAGCGAATATCTGTACAATGAACAATAGAGTAAAACATTGGAGGGCCAGCGGTGACGCCGCGTTCACATGCTGTAAAGTACGTAGTTAAGAATATGAGTGTGAAAAGATAAAACAAAATAGGGCCATTTTTTTAACCTACACCAGTTGCACTAGTGTAGCAAAGAACCATTGGAGGTACCTGAGATTCGCTACAGTTCGCTACACTGGTGTAGCTGGTCTAGGTTAAATAAATTGCCCTAAAATATCCGGTAAGGGGCCGCAACATGAATTCAGTATGAGCAGCGAGTTAAATGTTTAGATGTAATGTCATTTCCCGTTTAAATAAAAATAACCTAGAGCCACAACTCAGGACGTCTGACGCGCGACAGCTGCGGATGAAGACAATTTAAGCCTTGACCTTTGAGATATGGAATAAAGGCAGAGTTTGCTAAACTTGACTGAGCTCTTCCGCAGCCTCTACACTTTAGTTCACACTGACTCATGCATAAGCATTATGAACGCCGCCACACGTATAGAACACGTTTTTGAGCCGTTTATTAAGCGTACACTGACCACTGTAAGATATGGTATGCGGAATGTGTTCTTCCCGTATTTGTCAAAATGTCGTCGAAGAAAAAAACGCAGCCGATTTCGCGAAGTTGACCAAGTCCTAAGTGCGTGCACCAGCATGTCACCTTTTTTTTTTTTTTAGCATTCATTTCGAGAGCAGGATTTCAAGGTTAGGATCCAGGTAAAGTTGGCCAAAATCAGTGACACGGGCCCCAGTGGTAGCGCACTGCAAAAGACCGCTTGGCGCACCTTAAAACGGCAGTGTGATGGCACTGTGTTTCGATCCATTGCGCGTAGTAGTGAATACGCTTTCTTCGACGCACCTAAATACACTCCTTACTCCTGCCTGATCGTTTATATCTACCGCAGCAGACATTCTCACTTGAGCCCGAAATTTATGAACCGTATATATGCTTAGAACACTGCATGTTTTCCTGCCCTGTTGCAATTCAGTCACCTTACTTTCCACACCCTTCTCCCCCAATGTGACTGACCAGCTGAAGGGCCAGTTGGCCTTGGTAACCCTGACCCTGGACGTTTCCGACGCTTAATGCTGCGTTTTATTAAAGCTTTTTTCTTCTTCTCCTCCTCATCTTTCTCCTTTATTGCGCGCGAGTCGGAGTATTTGAATACATGTGAAGGGAAGAGGCAAAGGGTTCTGGGCATAGGGTACAGGCGGGAATGAGGAAGGAGGGATGGTAGTGGGATAAAGAGTGAGGGAAAAGTGTGTGTTCGCAGTCTGCACCATTATGTTGCGAAACATCGACCCACTCTGCGCATGCGGCCGAATCTGAATCCAGACCGGAGGTGGGCATCTACGCTGTCAACGTAGCCCTCCTCTGTGACGAGGAGGCGTCTCATCGGCACACCTCAGAGCGCCACGTGCCAATAACAATGGCTTCTTTCAATTAAGTGGGCTGGCTGCCGTGTCGTTATGGTACGTGTCGTCGGTTTCTCATTATGGTTTTGTGCCCGATCATGTGATGATCCAAATCGAGATAAACTTGAAGTTTGCGTGTTGCGAGTACCACTGCATCGAAGGAAACGAAGTTTAACTTGGATCTATAGAAAGCTTAACGACAACGGTCTTAAGGATGAAATATTCCTCAGATTATGCACAGGGGCGCTAGCATTCAAGTTCGAAGCAAATACCGAAACGATACTGGAGTCTTGGGAGCACTTCAAAGAGAATGTTAAGATATGTGCGATTGAAGGATGTATGTATGTATGTATGTATGTATGTATGTATGTATGTATGTATGTATGTATGTATGTATGTATGTATGTATGTATGTATGTATGTATGTATGTATGTATGTATGTATGTATGTATGTATGTATGTATGTATGTATGTATGTATGTATGTATGTATGTATGTATGTATGTATGTATGTATGTACGTATGTATGTTTTGTGTGTGTGTGTGTGCGCGCGTGCGTGCGTGCGTGCGTGCACGCACGCACGCACGCACGTACGTACATATGTATGTATGTATGTATGTATGTATGTATGTATGTATGTATGTATGTATGTATGTATGTATGTATGTATGTATGTATGTATGTATGTATGTATGTATGTATGTATGTATGTATGTATGCATGCATGTATGTATGTATGTATGTATGTATGTATGTATGTATGTATGTATGTATGTATGTATGTATGTATGTATGTATGTATGTATGTATGTATGTATGTATGTATGTATGTATGTATGTATGTATGTATGTATGTATGTATGTATGTATGTATGTATGTATGTATGTATGTATGTATGTATGTATGTATGTATGTATGTATGAAAACTTTATTGATCCACTGAGAAGGGGCCTTCTATTCCCTGGCCCCGACACTCAGGCCGGAGGCGCGGGTCAGGAAATACCCCGCGGACTAAGGACTAGTGAAGTTACATTGTTTCTTCACGGTCTCAGCCGCTAGGCGGATGGCTAGCTGCTGGATGGCGGGATCTCCGCTCCGCAGCCAAGCTCACGGCTTCTCTACTATCTATGGTTAAGCCGGCGCCTGGAGAATCGGCGCATTCCCAAATTATGTGATCGACAGTTCCCTTTTGACCGCATGTTTTGCATTTCAAATCGTTTTTTATCCCCGGTCTGTGTCATGAAGACCTAAACTGGACAGAGGTAATTTCCAGCTTGTAAACGCCTCCAAATGCATGCCTCATTGTTGGAAAGAGGTCGATCTGGGAGAGGATAGCTCATTCTATTTAGCTTATAGTGCTCGGTAATTTCATGATATGTTATGACGTAATCTTTCATTCCCTTACCATCCGGCTGTTTCGCAGCCGCCCGGTAGCAGAGAGCTCGGGCGAGCTCGTGTGCAGCCTCGTTGCCAGGGACAGATTCGTGTGCAGTCTGCTATTAATAGGGTTGGCTATAAGAGGATGCGCTTGGCTTCCTCCGAGATCCTCCCATTTCCGAAATTCCAAACAGCAGTTTTGTTGTCGCTAATAACCACGTTTGCCTGCGTACCGACGCAAGCTAGTGCTATTGCAACATCTTCAGCTGTGTCTGTGCCGTGGGTGCGTGACAAGCCCGTGATCTTCGGTATTCCGTTAACATCGACCACCGCCGAGACTACCGCTTCATGTTTCCCGCACGATGCATCAACATAGGCTACATCTTCGGCTATCTTGTTTCTTATTTTTTTTTTTTTTTGCAATGATTTTCGCGCTGTGTTCTCTGGGTTCTTTATTGTGGTATTCGTTGTACACAGCCCAACGGAGCAAAGGAAATAATTGCAAGGCGCGGCTTGACTTTTTGTTGGGCTTAGAAAGTGCATAACCAGAGATGTATAAAAAGGAAATTATTCAAGCTAAAAACCATCTCAGTTCAGTTCAGTCGTTCAGTCGTGTCCGACTCTTCGTGACCCTATTGACCATGTCACGCCACGCTTTCCGGTCTCTCACGATCTTCCTAACATCACATAACTTCATCTGTGGTGCCTCGAGGATGCCATCCAACCATCGCGTTCGCTGCCTCCCCCTTCTCCGGCGACCCTCAACCTTTCCCAACATCAAATCTTTCTCCAGCGACTCCTCTCTTCTCATTACATGACCAAAGTAGCTGAGCTTTAACTTTAGAATTTGACCCTCCAATGAGCAGTCAGGGTTTACGGTCGACAATATTGACTGATTTCATCTTCGAGCAGTCCAAGGAACTCTCAAGAGTCTTCGCCAGCACCACAATTCAAACGCGTCAATTCTTCGGCGGTCAGCCTTTTTCACAATCCAACTCTCGCATCCATACATCACAACTGGAAAGACCATAGCACGAGTTATACGGCTCTTGGTTGGCAGACTAATGTCTCTGCTCTTTACTAGGCGGTCAAGGCTAACCATTGCTCTCTTTCCCAGAAGCAGGCGTCTCCTAATTTCATGGCTGCAGTCTCCTTCCGGGGTAATCTTGGAGCCCAAGAAGAGAAAATCTGTCACAGCTTCCACTTCTTGTCCCTTAATGCTCCAGGACTTGATAGGGCAAGACGCCATGATCTTTGTCTTTTTAATGTTCAGTTTAAGCCCAAACTTCTCACTCTCTTCTTGTACGCGCATCAGAAGTCTCTTTAGTTCCGCTTCATTTTCTGCCATTGAATTGGTATCATCCGCATATCTAAGGTTGTTGATACGTTTTCCAGCAATCTTCACTCCAGCTGAAGACTCGTCCAGACCGGCTTTCCTCATGATGCACTCTGCATATAGGTTAAATAGGCAGGGCGACAGTATGCAGCCTTGCCTCACTCCTTTCTCAATCGGAAACCAATCAGTAAGACCATGCCCAGTTCTGACTGTGGCCTCTTGCCCTTCATACAGGTTCCTGAGGAGACAGATGAGGTGAATTGGAACTCCCATCTCTTGGAGAGCTTGCCACAATCTGCTGTGATCTACGCAGTCAAACGCTTTCACATAATCAATAAAGCAGAAGTAGATGGGTTTCTGGAACTCTCTTGCTTTTTCCATGATCCAGCGAAGGTTGGCAACTTGGTCTCTAGTTCCTCTGCCCTTGCGAAACCCAGCTTGCATGTCCGGAAGCTCCCCATCCGCATACTGCTGCAGCCTACCTTGGAGGATTTTCAACATCACCTTGCTAGCATGCGAAATAAGCGCGATCGTGCGGTAGTTGGAACAATCTTTGGCACTGCTTTTCTTTGGAATGGGGATGTAAACTGACCTCCTGCAATCCTGTGGCCACTGCAGGGTTGTCCAAATCTTCTGACATAATGTATGCAGAATGTTAACAGCGTCATGGTTGAGGTTTTGAAGCAACTCAGCTGGAATGCCATCAATTCCGCTAGCTTTGTTCTTAGCAAGGCTGGCTAAGACCCATTCAACTTCACTCTTCAGGATGCCCGGCTCGAGATCAGTGATCACCACCGTCTTATGTTGGGTTTGCACATTCGGGTCCTTCTTGTACAGTTCTTCTGTGTATTCCTGCCACCTCTTCTTCATCTCTGCGGCTTCAGTGAGGTCCTTGCCTCGTTTGTCCTTTATCACGCCCAGCTTAGCACAGAAGCTTCCTTTGATATCTTTGATTGTCCTATACAGAGCTCTTGCGTTCCTTATGTGGCTGTTGTCCTCAACTGCTTGGCACTGTATGTTCAGGAAAGCATTCTTATCTCTCCTTGCTATTTTCTGAAAATCCGCATTGAGAACCTTGTATCTTTCTCTTTCCCCCATAACTTTTGCCATCCTCCTTTCCTCAGCTATTTGCAGCGCCTCTTCAGATAACCAGTTTGCTTTCTTGCATTTCTTTTGCTTTGAAACTACCTTAGTAGCAACTTCTTGTATTATATCTTGAACATCAGTCCACATCTCTTCGGGCTCTTTGTCTTCTAGATCTAATTCTTGAAATCGATTCCTCACTTCCACAGCATATTCTAATGGAACTTGATCCAGATTATACTTGAAAGGCCTTCTAGTTTTCTGCGTTTTCCTCAATCGAAGCTTAATCTTGGCAACAAGAAGCTGATGATCGGTGTCACAATCGGCCCCAGGCCTTGTTTTTACTGCTTGTATAGCGCTTCTCCATCTCTGCCGGCAAATAATATAATCGATCTGATTCCTGTACAGACCGTCCGGTGAATTCCATGTGTACAGGCACCTCTTGTGCTGTTGAAAATGAGTATTCGCTATGGTCAGGTTGTTTTCTTGACAAAACTCTACTAGCCTCTGCCCAGCTTCATTTGGCTCACCAAGACCGAACTTGCCTGTAATTCCGGATATTTCTTCACTCCCTACCTTAGCATTCCAGTCTCCTATGGGAAAAACGACGTCTGATGATGGGGTGCGGTCTAAAAGGCATTGTAGGTCAGCATAAAATCTCTCAACGTCAGCTTCTTCAGCAGTAGTGGTCGGTGCATAGACTTGGATAACTGTTATGTTGAAAGGGTGACCTTGGATCCGAAGTGAAATCATTCGGTCGTTTTTGGGGTTATACCCTAGCACTGCTTTGCCCATTCTTCTGTTTACTATGAGAGCGACCCCATTCCTTCTCTTGGATTCGTGCCCACAATAAAAGACATAATGGTCGCCGGAGTTAAATTCTCCCATTCCGGTCCACTTGAGCTCGCTAATACCCAAGATATCAATGTTCAATCTGTCCATTTCTCGCTTGACGATATCCAGTTTACCTTGCGTCATAGATCTTACTTTCCATGTTGCTATGTGATAAATCTCCTTGCAACATCGGACTTTCCGGTCGCTTCCCGACACATCCATAACTGAGCGTCCTTTTGGCTTTAGCCCAGCCGCTTCATTCGTCCTGGAGCTACTAGGAATCGCCCTTTGTCCATCCCCAGTAACATGTGGGACGCCTTCCAACCTGGGGGGCTCATCTTCCGGCGCCATATCATTAATGGTATTGTGACTGGCTATAGGGTTTTCTTGGCAGGAAATACTGGAGTGGGTTGCCATTACCTTCTCCAGTGAATCACATTTTGTCAGAACTCTCTGCCGTGACCTGTCTATCTTGGGTGGCCCTACACAGCAGAGCTCACGACTTCATCGAGTTTCGCAAGCCCCTCCGCCACGACAAGGCAGTGATCCATGAAGGGGAAAACCCATCTAGAGGCAGGCAATTGACATAGGCAAGTAGACAGAAGCTGTTGTTCGAGCACGTGCAGATATATTATTAGCCTAAGAAGCGGCTACCAAACCACAGAGGAAAAGAGAAGCGCGATGAGAATGGAATAAAACAGGTGAATTCGACAACTGGGTCACAAGCTGTAGTGCGGATATGTAACGGGCGTTCGTGGAATATTTTTGTTCATTACTAGGTCATGCAAGGCGAGTGAAGGAAGGGTTGAAAATGACTTTTGCCGCTGATGCCAAGGCTCGATGACAGTGTGAAAGCAAACTTGGAGACTCCCATCAGTATGTGGGAGGTATTTAATGCTGTAGATGACTTGGGTGGTAAAAAATTTCTATAAGGCTTTCAAATGTGAAAGAGATATCATAAGATAGAAATTCCACCGTCATTTTTAAGGACGCGCGTCGGTTTGGTACGAAAGAGCGACAACCTCGACAAATTAATCTCATTGAAGTCACACCAGCCGATAACACTTCCCATTGTGGTTCACAATATTGTGATGAAGACTCTGGCTAAACGGTTACAAAAATATTTAAAGATAATGTAGGGCCACATCAAACATGTGGAATCAAGTGGAGAAACTTATATGCAAATCCTCATGTAGCTAGAAGCATTTTGGAAATGCTGTGGTGACTTTGAAGACCCCATTTCAATGTTGCAACTAGACCCGGAGACGTTTTTGACTTGGTTAGCTGGGGGGGGGGGGGGCACTATTTGTCTGTGATATTATACTGAGGACTCCAAGAAAGAGCCTGCCAATCACGTCGTATGGTATACGGTTCCTGTCTGTACATAAACAATGCGGCCTGCCATACGACAGAAATGTTGCTTTGCCTCCATAGTAAATGAAAAACTAGCATGGCCGGGAGACACGCTGACGCCAGTGGTCGGTCATCGAGGGAGTATTTCATTGAAATACTGACTTACGTGAAAGCAAGCTGTAGTGCTTAATGCGAAAAACCCGAATGAATTCCAGTTTCTACTGATCTGGCTAACCTAAAACGTTTTTGAAACACAGTGCTGCCTTATATTTCGCTGGCGCTCTTCATGATGATGTGCTTTGAGATTTTGATCAATTATATTCTTAGTAATGAACAGTAAAGCAATAATAAAACAGCGATAGCTAATGCTCTTGTGGAAAGCGTAGATGATCTATTCCTGCCACATTGAGGTTGAAACCGAGTTTTGGAGTAGTTGCGGCCATATTTATTTCGTATCTTCCTCAGAGGTCAGAGCCCTCCCCTCAGCGCCGGCTGTCTTCTTCTCGAGCGAAATGGCTGGTAGTTAGCGCACACTGAGCCTGATTTAAAGGCACAGTGCAGCACACAATACTAGCGCTTTAAATCACTTTACAGAGCCCCTTCTCAAGCCTTGTGCCAATTTTTCGAAATATGTTAGAAAATTTCGGTATATATTCGCTATTTGAATTTTTCAAATACTCGCACACTCCTAACCTTAACGAATCAATAGAGGAAAATCTGTGTATACAGTTTGTCAATGTATTGTTTTTTCGAGTGCACGTCGCAAGGCAATTCCATTGGGAATTCGACACGCGATCAAAGACGTCCTAGCCAGCTCCTTTGCTTAAGGGCAACTTGATAATATATTTTTTTACACTTCTGCGACATTCGAACAACCGAATTTATATATGTATCTTGGCCGACATAAAAATAGTTGGCCTACTTCTCCACTTCACGTGTCAGTTCTGAGCATAATATAACTCGACTATCATCTGCTTGTCGACAAAATAATTTTTCTGAACAACATTCCACGTGCATCCTGACAATGCCCGCTTTACGCCTTCAAGACAGAAGCGGCGGGTAAGTATATATGGCCCCCTTTTTAAATGAATAGCAGCCGTGAAAACATATGCGCCCGTTTCAACTCGGGTGCGGAAAACAAAAAAAAAAAAAGAAAAAAAGAGGAAAGAACGCAGCGCGCTAGACAGTGTTGCTTCACCCCGTGTTTCTCTTCCACTGACTGCTCAGTAAAATTGGATGCTGTAGCGCAATGGCAAACGGCAACCGCGGCATACGGAAAAAGTATACGACCCAACGAAGGGGGACCAAAATGTGTCAGGTTCACGTAAAAAAGCACGAACTAGGTCACCTTCTGGGGTTTTAAGCAATGACATAAGAACAGGGGACATCTCGACTGTCCCAGTGCTTTCGGAGCAGCAGGGAGAACATGGTACGTGGCAGTCCGTAAGCAATGGTAGCTCTCCTGTGAGTCTTTCGCAAGGGGCGAAACGAACGGAGATTATTTTTATATAGGCAACTGCATATGATTTTCTTTTTTTTTTTTCGCAATACAGTTAGAATCGCCGTAGGTGCCGTAATATGTAGTAGCCGAAGCTAGACATTCAAGGGTAAATGTTATCCAGGATGGCCAAGGGTATGAAGGCCCATTGAACACTAAAAATTATCGACCGAAGTACTGTAACAAATAACCCCATGGAAATGCTTTTTTAACATTTGCATACCTCGAAGAACGTGTAGGGGAAGATTACTTTACGAATTTAAGCGCCGGGAATATTTACACAAAACAATGGGGCCTGAACATTGGTAACAGTTTGCCTTTTAGGAGAGCGAGCCATTATGCTTCCCTTGCCAAACTGTCGCTATGAATCGCATTTTGTTGCGTTATTGTTTCTTTTTCTTTCGGTGATAGCATTGTCCTCTTCTTGTGATTTTGCTGTTCTTTGTACGCTGCCAGAGGAATTACCTTTACATTGCGTCGCACCTTTAGTGCGACAGGAGCAAATTGCATAAGTTTTCAGGCTCTGCACATGAAGATAAGAGCGACAAGCAACATATATACTCTAAGACATAAATTGACGGGTTGTGCACCTTCGCAATGTTTCACCTTTTGCTCTGTCGAAACAGCATTCGTAGAAGGGAAATAGCACCTGCATAACTAGGCCTCGTGAAAGATTGGACCCCAAAAAAGAAGCGTGATCTGAGAAGATGGTCCGGCCTTCGCCCTTTAAGGGGATATCAAATGCCAAAGCAGAGAACGGTTCGTCGAAGAAGACACGTTTCTTCGTGGTTCTCCTTTCCCACATACACACTCCCATCGACGCAGCGAGAGCCAGCGATCCTTCCGGCGCCAGTGCTCGTAGGCGTGGAACTCGGACGGTTAAAGGCGATGGCGCTGACGCCAGCAGCTGCAGCCGCAGCGTCTTCGGTGCTCCGTGCTGTCGGCGGCGCCGCTCTTCTCGCGAATGCAACAGCGGAGCGCTGCGTGTCTTGACAGCCCTCTTTTGTTCCTCGGAGCTGGACCACAGACTGGGCGAGCAGTAGGAGGAAGTAGAATGAATCTTTGTCCGAGGACGTGGCAAAAGACGCTGCGTAGGCACGGAAGCGACAAAACACGCGGTAACGCGTGTGCGTTTTTCCCCTCAGTCTCATTCGATATGTTGGCGCTTATTGTTATTGTTTTTCTGCGGAATACAACATTTAATACAGTACGAAAGAACGCAGGAATAAAATTGCGTAGGTTCCATTCGCTTTCCCCTTTTCACGTGTTCTTCTTCGCCGAATGCTTTTCCCTGTACAAGAGCGATAGCGAATCATCAGAACGTATATATGTTTTGCGAGCGTTTTGCAAGAGCATGAAAGAAGCGAGCCCTACTTAAGTAGGCATGGCGGTGCTCTTCATCTTTTGCGTTCTTGCTAATGCGAGTCGTTTACTCTTACAATAGCAGCGCGAGGATAGTAGGAGTGAAGACGCGTTTCGCAGGCGCCCTGTCGTAAGGGGCAGTTGACTTATAAATTCGAAGATTCCATAGCGGAGAGCTTTTCCCATATCCCTGTGATTAAAGACAAAAGATAACTCACAAAAATATTTCATTCAAGATAGCACATAGATTTCAACTTCTATGAACGGCCCTAAAAGAAGCGTACGAGGTATTCTTGTAGCTTGAACCGGCTCTTCAGTGTTTCTGTCATTTTCGTCGTGCGTTTATTGCAGGAAAGCCGTCATGTGCTTCGGCTGACATCTGTTCGCCTCATGGCACTCGAATATTTCGCCATGGTTTTCAATTCTTTCGCCTGTACGGACACGATGGAATAAATGTCAGCTATTAAACGACACGTCCTAGACTGCAAAAGGGAGACGCGTGATTGATTGATTGATTGATTGATTGATTGATTGATTGATTGATTGATTGATTGATTGATTGATTGATTGATTGATTGATTGATTGATTGATTGATTGATTGATTGATTGATTGATTGCCACTGCTGTTCATCATGCCCTCAAATCTCAATTGAATGGCCGTTACAATGTTTTGTCTGCGTTGAAACTGGGTCAACACAGGTACAGGCTTTGCCTGTGCAATAACTGGTGTAACCTCGCGGCCGTCGCAGCTGAACATGGCATGGGATGTACGCGGCCTTTTTTTACCCGTCAAGACTGGCTTTTACATTACATACGAGAGCCCGCGCCGAAATCACTCGGTTGCAAATCCTTCATATCCGCCATTGTCGCTGGCTTACTGTATGAGTGCTCCGCGTTCACTGCCCGCATAAAAAAAATTGTCAGGGTTCAAGTATGGCTTGAACGATATAGTGATAGAGCGAAAGCTATGAGTGTTGCTCAGATAGCCTCAGTAACACCACCTTTTCAATCCATGGCGTTTTCATAATTTTTAAATTCAGATAAATTAAATTGGTTCACAGGAAAGGAAATTTTCAGTTGTTCTCACTCAGTTTTCTGGGGACGCGTGAATTGCCTGAACCGCGCCGTAAGGGATAGAGGAAGGTGGAAGTGAAAGTGGAAAGAGAGAGAAAGAGAACCCGTAGTGGAAGGCTTCGGTGTAATTTCGACCACCTGGAGAAGGAAGGAAACCTTTATTTGTTTCTATGCTGTTTTTTCGATTGTTTGGGGGCGTAATCAGAAATGCCTCCTTGTTATCCCCAGGAACCTTCTCCGTCGTCAACCTCGTCCACCTTTAACCAATGGTCGGTTGCCTTCGGTCCAGTTCTCCGCTGGCCACTGTTGCCCATTCAGCTCCCTGTAACAGACCTTGCTGGTCTTCGCAGCGGTCGCTGCACAGAAACGTCTCCCATTGCTCCACACTCGGGTTTTGTTTAGGTAAGGGGGGGGGGGGGGGGGGGGGAGGGGGTCATGTCTATGTTTTGACAGGACCATGTGATGTGATATAGCTTCGGTTTTTTGTCGTACCGGGACATGTGTCCGCGTATATCGTAGGGTGCATTTTGTTTAATATGTGTAGGTTTGGGTATGAATCTGTCCGTAACTGTCTCCAAATGACAGCTTCCTCTCTGTTGATTGATTTGGGGGATGAGGGATATCGCATTCTTCTACCTTTATAGTTTCCTAATATGATCGAGTATTCATTGGGCGCTGCCGTCGTCGTCGCTGCCGGATCGTCGAACTATCCTGTCAGCCTCTTGGTTCCCTGTCATCTCCGTGTACTCTGGTACCCACATAATTTTGTGCGTGGTCTTGTCGTTTTCTTCTTCGTGCTTTTAATTACCGCCCGGTTCTCTAGCCCTCATGGGGATCTTAAGGTGCACAGAAATAATAATAATAATAATAATAATAATAATAATAATAATAATAATAATAATAATAATAATAATAATAATAATAATAATAATAATAATAATAATAATAATAATAATAATAATAATAATAATAATAATAATAATAATAATGATAATAATAATAATAATAATAATAATAATAATAATAATAATAATAATAATAATAATAATAATAATAATAATAATAATAATGATAATAATAATAATAATAATAATAATAATAATAATAATAATAATAATAATAATAATGCGCAGTACCTGTCACATTTCTGTGGATGCCTGTACTAGGGCGTAGGGAAAGGTAGGAAAGTGGGAGTGAAACTGGGTAGAGAGAAAGGTATGCCGTTGTGGAAGGCTACGAGTAATCTCGACCACCTGGTGTTCTTTAACGGGCACTGACATCACACAGCACACGGACGCCTCTTCGTTTCGCCTCCATCAAAGAGCAACCGCTTGCGGTCGGGATCGAACCCGAGTGCTCCGGCGCAGTAGTCGGACATCTTAACCACTGTACCACCGCGATGGTGTTGAAGGAGGAGGAGGATAAACATTTATTAATCGAGGCAGTCAGGCAGGCAGGAGCTTCCGCGCTATATGGCCAGGAGCCCTTCAGCTCTGGCGACCTGGGTTGCACGCTCAATGGCCCGCAGTTGGAATAGCGGATCTGAGCTGAGCATAGCGGCCTCCCAGTGCTCTCAGGTAGAGAGCTGCGGATCCCGCGGAGGGGGTCTCGTGAGCATGCCCATAGTATGTGCTGTAAGTTGGCCCTCTGGTGGCATAAGTTACAGTAAAGGGTGCATAATGCACGGTATGCATGGGCGTAGGCGACTGAATTTGGAAAGGAATGTGTAATTTTCGCCAGGTGACCTCCTGTGCTTTTATAAGAGATTTGTGTCCCGTGGGGTGTAGTGTACGTGTTTGACTGAAATGGAGTGTAATTTCTTGATAGGAAACCATACGGTCTCTCGCCAACCTCATGAGGGGTTGTCCCGTTGCCCGGCTGACGAGTCCTCGGACGAAAGTGTGGGCAGCCTCATTACCAGGAAGGGAGGAATGATTTGCTGTATTGAACGGTGAGTCGTTTGAGAGGCAAGCAGCAACTTGAGTGCTATAGGAGATATGCTGCCTTTTCTGCAATTTCTTATTGCGGTTTTCGAGTCGCTAATTATATGAAGGACTGAGGTTGAGCTTATCGCGAGGGCGATCGCAGCCTCCTTCGCTTCCTCCGGGTCGTTGGTAATGACCTAACCGGCCGTGAGTTGTTGACCCTGATAATTTACAGTCACAATCGTGAATGCATTACGGTCCGCGTAATGCATTCATAATGCGGCGCACCGCAGCAGGCAGTGCGCCGAGAGATGAAGCCGGCCCCTGGCATAATTAGAATGGCAGTATTAGAATCCCTTGGTACTAACTAGCATCTGTGTATGCCAGAGCAATAGCTATAGCGGTTTCATCAGCTTCCTCAGGGGTGGTGCCTGAAGGAAGCTCGAAAGTAAGGGGGGAAATGTGGGGGTTGTGGACAACCGCAGTGGCTCCGTTCTCATTGCAGGCGGCAACCATCCAAACTGCATCGGGCTCATTCCCGTGCCATTTGTGGAGCGTTGCCGCGCGCGCCTTCCTGCGGCCTTGGTCATGGTGGGAGTGCATGTTCCGTGGGAATGGTTTGTTATAGATTGAAGTGCAAATGTGCGTAGGGAGTGTTCTTAGGGATGCATTGTTTGCGGAAATATTGATGCCTAGTGAGGGAATAGTATGTGTCGTCCGGTAGCTGTAGAGGCCAATTTGAGGTATTGTGCTTGTAAGTGGGCCTCTCGAAGTTCATGTATTGTGTTATGAACTCCGAGTTCGAGTAGTCTCTCGTTGCTAGGACTTTTCGGTAATCTAATTGCTGCTCTTGTTGCTTCCCGAATTAAGGAACCTATTTGCTGGACCTCACTGCATGATAGTTTGAGGTATGGTGTAGCGCAAAGAATTCGGCTGAGGGTATAGGCGTGCTGACTTGCGCCCGCAAAAGAAAAAAGCAACTCGGCGGCGGCAATAACAATAATCGTGCTCGGTGGTCGTCTAACAAAGAATGCCCGTTGCACCCGTCAATGTTCAATTTAAAGGCGGCGAGGAAACATCTAGGTAAAGCCGCAAACAGTGACTAGCACAGGCTCGAGCATTGCAGGAAACACAAGCGAGTGGCCGGAATCTTCGAGACACCTCTCGACGCATCTTGAGCGACGAGAAACTGAGAAGGCGGTGTCTCGCGACAAAGAGCATGAATAAAAAAAGAATACATAAACTATTCGCGCGCTGCAATCACAGTGATAAGGCCGCATGCCTGCGGCTGTCTAAAAAGAGCAAATAAATGATTTTAAAGGTTCGTGGCATTATGTAAACATGAAATAGTTACGGGCATAACACATGTTGTAATTGCATGGTAGGAGCCACGACCTTGAAATCGGTTAGTGCGCAGCACACCACACCACGAGGTTTTCTTAACCAGGCAGCGCGGTTAGTCGTTCTCGTAGTTACTATCTTTTGTGTGTAAGGTCGAAGCGATCGCCTGCAATTTTGCGGTCTTATTCAGTTGCGGGGGCGGCCTTGTCGCCTTCGTGAGCAGCCACATAATCATGGCGTTGTCGGCAGAGGCGCGCAGTGTACTGCCTTGGCGTATAACTCTCGAAGCGATCGCTTTCCGCAAGATGCTTCCTCCTTTAATCTTGCTCCATTGCTCAGCTTGAGCAGCTCTGAAGATGGCGGCAGTGATGTTCAGAACGGAGAAGATGCGTATACGTGGCTACGAAGAGACGCTGGCCTGACAAGAACAAAGGAGAAGCAGCGCGTTCGAGTGCTGCTCAAGTCTTATCAATTCTTATCCATGCCTATCTTTATACAGCAAGATACATCCCACTGTATACAGGGACACATGTCCCTGGTGTGGACAGAAACCAACAATTTATCATATTACGTGGGCCTGCCAGAAAATATATGCAGTGCCTACAACGTGGAAGGCTGGGCTGTCCAGTTCGAAATCGAAAGACCGGCTTTGGCTGATTGAACGGGTCAGCCGGACAGCAAAGGCCGCGGGATTCCTAGAATGAGGATCCAACCACGGGAACTCTACATTATTATTATTAATATTATTTTGCACTATATAAAGTTTGCTCTCTCTCTCTCTCTCTCTCTGTCTCTCGAGTCTGCAAGAGATTAAGGCCACGATCTGAGGACGCAACCCAATGACAGACTCGCAGATGCCCGAACACTCTTCAAACTGCGGCCGCCTCCACTACCGTCGTCTGGTGGTGTTTTAAGCGCGAATGTGATGTTCCGCCACATGTTGCAATATTGAAGTGTCGCCGCCCTCTACTGGAATCCTTCATCCGCACTTCAACCTTTTCTTCGTTCTCGTTTGTTATCCCCTACTGTAGGATATGGAACTGAGACCTTACATATTCGTGCTCCACATCTGTTCGCTGGCGGCGGTAAGTTGCTGCTTCCAAAAAGATGTGGAGCCCGAATATGCAAGGTCTCAGTTCCCTACCCTACAATAGGGGAGAACAAACGACAACAAAGAAAACTAATACCTTTATTATACCGTTTCTCCTAAACCTCTGGTACCCCTCCCTTTATTCTCCTGACTACCCACTGAATGCGGTGAGCGGGCAACGCTCTACCACATGGTTTACGCGTGCCAAGTTACTCGTTCTTTAAGCCCTCTCCCCCACCCCTGCATGGAAGATTGGGAGGCGGCCCTGCAGGACACCTGCCAGCAACTACTGGCTCGCCGCGCTGTTACTGCAGCCACGGACAACGGGACCTTGGTCTGAGGGTCCCCCCCCCCCTCCTCACTGACTAAATAAATAAATATGTTTTGTCCTCCTCCTCCTCCACATCTGGTGCTTTCGTTTACCTGACGCAGCTATCTCGCTTCGGTAACATCATCCTCTCGAATTCAGCCCTACTGTACAAGCCATTGGTGAATTTGCAGGAGCACTGACTATCAAAACGTTTTCTAGATTTGTCTCACTTCTCACATATCAGCGATTTCTTTGCTCAAATGTCCTGTCGATGGGCTTTCAGACGCTATCTCACCTAATACTGACAATGCACTATTCTTCTTCTTTATCATCATCATCATCATCATCAGCCTGCCTATTCCCACTGCAGGGTGAAGGCACCTCCCATATTTCTCCACTTAACCCGGTTCTGTGCTAGCTGCATCCACTTGACCCCTGCGAACTTCTTTATCTCATCCGCCCACCTAACTTTCTGCCGTCCCCTGCTACGCTTTCCTTCCCTTGGAATTCAGTTTGTTACCCTGAGCGACCATCGGTTATCCTCTCTTCGCACTACATGTCCTGCCCATGTCCATTTCTTCTTCTTAATTTCCACTAGAATGTCGGTAACTTGAGTTATTTCTCTGACCCACTCTGCACGCTTTCTATCTCTTAATGTTACCCCTACCATTTTTCATTCCACAGCCCTCTGGGTTGTCCTCAACTTAAGTAGAACTCTCTTGGTTAGCCTCCACGTTTCAGCCCCATCCCCTTCATGGATCACTGCCTTGTCGTGGCGGAGGGGCTTGCGAAACTCGATGAAGTCGTGAGCTCTGCTGTGTAGGGCCACCCAAGATAGACAGGTCACGGCAGAGAGTTCTGACAAAATGTGATTCACTGGAGAAGGTAATGGCAACCCACTCCAGTATTTCCTGCCAAGAAAACCCTATGGCCAGTCACAATACCATTACCGATATGGCGCCGGAAGATGAGCCCCTCAGGTTGGAAGGCGTCCCACATGTTACTGGGGATGAACAAAGCGCGATTCCTAGTAGCTCCAGGACGAATGAAGCGGCTGGGCTAAAGCCAAAAGGACGCTCAGTTGTGGATGTGTCGGGAAGCGACCGGAAAGTCCGATGTTGCAAGGAGATATATCACATAGCAACATGGAATGTAAGATCTATGACGCAAGGTAAACTGGATATCGTCAAGCGAGAAATGGACAGATTGAACATTGATATCTTGGGTATCAGCGAGCTCAAGTGGACCGGAATGGGAGAATTTAACTCCGGCGACCATTATGTCTTTTATTGTGGGCACGAATCCAAGAGAAGGAATGGGGTCGCTCTCATAGTAAACAGAAGAATGGGCAAAGCAGTGCTAGGATACAACCCCAAAAACGACCGAATGATTTCACTTCGGATCCAAGGTCACCCTTTCAACATAACAGTTATCCAAGTCTATGCACCGACCACTGCTGCTGAAGAAGCTGACGTTGAGAGATTTTATGCGGACCTACAATGCCTTTTAGACCGCACCCCATCATCAGACGTCATTTTTCTCATAGGAGACTTGAATGCTAAGGTCGGCAATGAATAAATATTCGGAATTACAGGCAAGTTCGGTCTTGGTGAGCCAAATGAAGCTGGGCAGAGGCTAGTAGAGTTCTGTCAAGAAAACAACCTGACCATAGCGAATACTCATTTTCAACAGCACAAGAGGCGCCTGTACACATGGATTTCACCGGACGGTCTGTACAGGAATCAGATCGATTATATTATTTGCCGGCAGAGATGGAGAAGCGCTATACAAGCAGTAAAAACAAGGCCTGGGGCCGATTGTGGCACCGATCATCAGCTTCTTGTTGCCAAAATTAAGCTTCGATTGAGGAAAACGCAGAAAACTAGAAGGCCTTTCAGGTATGATCTGGATCAGATTCCATTAGAATATGCTGTGGAAGTGAGGAATCGATTTCAAGAATTAGATCTCGAAGACAAAGAGCCCGAAGAGATGTGGACTGATGTTCGTGATATAATACAAGAAGTTGCTACTAAGGTAGTTCCAAAGCAAAAGAAATGCAAAAAAGCAAACTGGTTATCTGAAGAGGCTTTGCAAATAGCTGAGGAAAGGAGGATGGCAAAAGGTATGGGGGAAAGAGAAAGATACAAGGTTCTCAATGCGGATTTTCAGAAAATAGCAAGGAGAGATAAGAATGCCTTCCTGAACATACAGTGTCAAGCAGTTGACAACAGCCAATTAAGGAACACAAGTGCTCTGTATAAGACAATCAAAGATATCAAAGGACGCTTCTGTGCTAAGCTGGGCGTGATAAAGGACGAACGAGGCAAGGACCTCACTGAAGCCTCAGACATAAAGAAGAGGTGGCAGGAATACACAGAAGAACTGTACAAGAAGGACCCGGATGTGCAAACCCAACATAGGACGGTTGTGATTACTGATCTCGAGCCGGGCATCCTGAAGAGTGAAGTTGAATGGGCCTTAGCCAGCCTTGCTAAGAACAAAGCTAGCGGAATTGATGGTATTCCAGCTGAGTTGCTTCAAAACCTCAACCACGACGCTGTTAACACACTGCATACATTATGTCAAAAGATTTGGACAACCCTGCAGTGGCCACAGGATTGGAGGAGGTCAGTTTACATCCCCATTCCAAAGAAAGGCAGTGCCAAAGATTGTTCCAACTACCGCACGATCGCGCTTATTTCGCATGCTAGCAAGGTGATGTTAAAAATCCTGCAAGGTAGGCTGAAGCAGTATGTGGATCGGGAGCTTCCGGACGTGCAAGCTGGGTTTCGCAAGGGCAGAGGAACTAGAGACCAAATTGCCAACCTTCGCTGGATCATGGAAAAAGCAAGAGAGTTCCAGAAACCCATTTACTTCTGCTTTATTGATTATGCGAAAGCGTTTGACTGCGTAGATCACAGCAGATTGTGGCAAGCTCTCCAAGAGATGGGAGTTCCAATTCACCTCATCTGTCTCCTCAGGAACCTTTATGAAGGGCAAGAGGCCACAGTCAGAACTGGGCATGGCCTTACTGATTGGTTTCCGATTGAGAAAGGAGTGAGGCAAGGCTGCATACTGTCGCCCTGCCTATTTAACCTATATGCAGAGTGCATCATGAGGAAGGCCGGTCTGGACGAGTCTTCAGCTGGAGTGAAGATTGCTGGAAAACGTATCAACAACCTTAGATATGCGGATGATACCACTTTAATGGCAGAAAGTGAAGTGGAACTCAAGAGACTTGTGATGCGCGTACAAGAAGAGAGTGAGAAGTTTGGGCTTAAACTGAACATTAAAAAGACGAAGATCATGGCGTCTTGCCCTATCAAGTCATGGAGCATCAATGGACAAGAAGTGGAAGCTGTGATAGATTTTCTGTTCTTGGGCGCCAAGATTACCTCGGAAGGAGACTGCAGCCATGAAATTAGGAGACGCCTGCTTCTGGGAAAGAGAGCAATGGTTAGCCTTGACCGCCTAGTAAAGAGCAGAGACATTAGTCTACTAACCAAGATCCGTATAACCCGTGCTATGGTCTTTCCAGTTGTGATGTATGGATGCGAGAGTTGGACTGTGAAAAAGGCTGACCGCCGAAGAATTGACGCGTTTGAATTGTGGTGCTGGCGAAGACTCTTAAGAGTTCCTTGGACTGCCAGAAGATCAAATCAGTCGATATTGTCGACCATAAACCCTGACTGCTCATTGGAGGGTCAAATTCTAAAGTTAAAGCTCAGCTACTTTGGCCATCTGATGAGAAGAGAGGAGTCGCTGGAGAAAGATTTGATGTTGGGAAAGGTTGAGGGTCGCCGGAGAAGGGGTAGGCAGCGAACGCGATGGTTAGATGGCATTCTCGAGGCATTGCAGATGAAGCTATGTGATGTTAAGAAGATAGTGAGAGACCGGAAAGCGTGGCGTGACATGGTCCATAGGGTCACGAAGAGTCGGACACGACTGAACGCCTGAACTGAACTTCAGCCCCATAGGTGAGTACAGCACCATTCTTGGTGCTTCTAAAATATGGCGTCTTTCCCTTTGTGTCTGAATTCTCGTATCTCAGCGATTCCTTTGCTCATTTTTTGCCTGTCGATGAGCTTTCAGACGCTATCTCACCTAATATCTACAATGCACCATTCTTGCTTCTTCCACCAAGAATGGTGCACCACAACCACCATTTTCACCAGATGCAATACTTAGTTCCATCTCATTCGTCCACAGACAGTTTTATGAGTTTCTGTCAACTCATCGAGGTTTTTCCGACACCTGTGACCCCTCATTATCCCAAAATCATCGATCCAAGAGCTACTGATGAGTATAGACCACGTGGGTGCTGTTCAAAGCACACCTAATTGCAGTGCCGCTGAATTCAAATCAAGACTAAAACGGAGCCTCGGTGTTAGGGAAGAGGCTCCTGAATCTTTCCATTGAGTGCTTGAACAGCTCAGGCGGCACTTCAGCCCAGCTGACTGAGCCACAGTTCGTATCGCCTACAGCACACCTAGAAAGATTGTACAGCGAGGCATTCGACCAGAAGAAAGTGCTGTTGGTGCGACTTCAGAGAGCGGAAGTCTCAGGCGCCTTGCAGCTACGCACTGCGAATTCCAGCGAAGACGAAAAAGAAGAGGGGAGAGCGCTGCCAACACCAACGGGCAGAGGTCTAGGAGGCGTTTGTAATGGCGCCGTCTAATCCGGGCACACGACTGCGAAAGGGTGAGAGCAAAAAGGCAAGCAGTATACTCGTCGCACCCTGCCTCGAAGAAAAGGGGTGGGGAGGGGGTCGCTTCATCGCCGCCGGCCATCTGGACGCCATGTCGATCGCAATTAAGACGGCGCCAGACACGGTCCGGGATGCCTGCTGGCCGCGACGAATCAAAGAAGCAGCGCCGCCGCGGCGGAAGTGTGCGCCGCGAGAAGGAGCTTCCCCACGTCGTGGGCGCGACGCGGTACAAACAGACCTTGGCGACGCCAAAGACGACGACATGAATCAGTCGATAACCTCTCCGGGAGCAAATAAACGGGCCGTGCAAGCAAATTCAATCCACAGATATACACACCAGCCGCAACACGAACAGCAGCTGCCTCTGTATGAGGAGAGAGGTGCCGATAGCCGGATGATAAAAATAAAAAAATCTAAGGAAAAACAGCGGGATAGGGTAACGTAGAGAGTGAGGCTGGAAAACTGCGGTGGCGCGGAATCATGGACGCGGAGAGAAGGGGTCGAGATAAAGAACGGTGACTAAAAAGAATGAGGAACAAAAAGAAGGAGGCAGTTGTGGGAGAGGAAGGGAAAGACGAGGAGGGCAGGAAAAAGGGATGCTGCGAGAGGCGAAGGCAGATTCCGCTGCCGGTAATAACGTCGGGGAAATGAAAGCGTGAAATAGGAACCCCTCCCCAGTGCCATTTTCGGGCCGGCATCGATTTGTAGTGGCAGCTTGAGAATTCGGATTATCGACAAGTGTCGGAGAGGGGGTGGGACAGGCATGGTAGTTTTGTCTTCTGGCCAACTCCCTCGTTCTGTATTTGTTTTGTGCTTGTTACTCCGGGGGTCTTAACTCCGTTGTTTGTTTTTGTATTGTTAGGCATTTTCCAGTTCTTTTCCGCCTAGAAATTATCCTTCAGCCATCATACTACTCAGTTTTTATGCATTCCCTCATGTAGCTCACTGACTGCGAGATATAACAGATTCTGTAGTGCCACATTGTGCGGTGTTATCGTCAACATGATTGTGAGCATGTAATGAGTGATAGTGAATGGCCTCGGGAAGGCTGCAGTTAAACCCTTTTATTTCATCACCTAATAAAAGCTTCATATTCGTTATTCAAAGGACACGGTTATATGGGCTCTCCCCCATTGCCACCATATAAAGTTGGGCGCCTAATCCGCAGAAACGATGTCCTGCTTACTTCGCCTCTGAGTCGGCTGCGGACACGTATTAGCACCAGAAAGCACCGGCATGCTTCAAATTATCCTCGTCAACATGCGTCCTTTGCCGAAAAGCCACTCCGCGTACCCTGAGAGTAGATTCTGTGACCCACCCAGCGCCACTTCTCCGCACTGATACATCGGCTGCTGTTATTGAAATCCAGTGGACCTTTCGCTTCCCTCTAAATCCCTGCTGATTCCAGCACGCACTCCTCCTCGGCTTTCTACCCCTTAAACCATGCTAGCAAGCGCACACTACCTACCAGTCAATGCTTCACCGCTTGCCTTTCGCCAGAGAAATCGGTTCCCACGATTTTTTTTTCCCATTCCCAACCACCGCATCATGACCATCATGCTCAATAAAAGCGCACTGTCCGTCGGCCGCAAGATGTCGTTGCCAGCCAGACCTTGCAGCTGTAGTGTTGACGCAATTTCATTCGCGTTATCAGAAGTATTAACGCATGGTCCCTCTCACGTTACGCAACCTTTACGGCGTTTCGTATATGGCAACTGTTACATGGATCGGCGCATCAATCTGTGTCATATTAAAAGCGCGAGAATTCCCCCTTTTCAGCTAAGCAACGAAGCGTTGAGGCTCCATATCACGATCAGCGTTTTGCCGACAGGCTTCCGTAGTGAAATTTCATGCAATGAACTTACACGGTTCTGAATTTAGCAACGTCTACACAGAGCTTCACTAATGGACTTGGTCCGCGTGAGGCGCGGCAAACGCGAAACCCAAAAGCTTGCTGCCCGGAGCCGCTTGACTCATGCGACTACAGTTCACACTCAATGCTTCTTCCAACAATAGCTGTCCTGGAGCGTTCGTTAACGAGGGCAAAAGTTTTCGCCGAGCATTACGAAACGTGCGCTTATCAATTAATAGCGCTTGGAAACGATGCCTCGCGTCGCCCCCGCGGGGCAGCAACCATGGCAGAGCGACGCTGTTGGTCCGCCGGGGAAAAGTCGACAGTTCCTGGACTCGCTCGATTACAAACGCGGCCGTAATCTCCCCCCCCCCCCCCCCCCCTTTCCTCTCTTTCTTTTTTTCTTTTTTTTTTTTTTTTTTTTTGCCTATATTCGCGTGAGAGGCTCCACGTGTAAGTCCGAAAGCCCGTGGGCCGAGGCCGCCGGAGAGAACGCGTTGTGTCCAGGATCTTTCATTTCACCGATCACTCACCAATCATATATCGACTGCCTATTTATTGTTCTGTACTATGGGTTGCCATTACAGGCTACGCAGATTGAGAACAGAACGTGTGGAGAGATCTTTATGCACCGTTTTCCTTTTTCCAAAAAGCCCAACCATCCAAGGGGGAGAGATAGATACTTCCCTTATCGTCTTTATTTCGAGGCTATGGCTAGCGCCACGCTTCCGATCAAATTAAAGCAGCTGTTTGTGTTGATTTTGTTATCTTGTGCGCTTTATTCAAACATGCATTTAATCATATTTTCTTTTTTTTTTTTGCCATTGTCGGCTATTACTTTTCTGTTGTAACCAGCATTGTTCGAATGTCTCTGAAAGTTTACGTAATTATTTTTTCCTTCTGATTTTTCGCCAACGCTAATATAGCTGTATTTTACTCTTATCTACTTCTAATGTGTTAGGTTTTCATTATTGATTCATAGTTCCTAAACCCAGAGCTTCTGAATGGCTGACCAAGATATATGGATGACTAAATTACAGGGCACTACAACACACACGACGTGCTTCTACACTGTTAGCACAATTAATGGCGTTATGTGTGGGTAATTTGAAATAATTGGAAGTTCTTGATAACTTATAGTTTATATTTTTCCTTGCTGTGTTTGTGAACTCTTATAAGTCCGTCGACACGCAACTCTCTTCGGGTCATAGAGCTGGTGGTAAGATGTTTTAACGAAGGTTTCTAGATGTGGCGGCCGCGGACGAAATTAAGGCATATCTAAGCTTATAGCTATCACTTTCAGTCTGGGGACGTCTTTTCACTCCAGCCAATGAAAGATTTGTGCGACCAACGGCACAACAATTCCTCGGTGAGGCTTCTAAGACATTTCCAATATTGCTTACCTCTCGTTCATGCTTATTTTGGTATCGCCTCGTTCTAAAACAACTTGCCCTAGCCTTGAATAGGAAGAGCTGTCACTCTATTCAATGAAAATAATTTCATCCTGGACTCGGACATCACCACCTAGTGTCATCTCTAGGCCTCCAGTGACGAGCACTTCGTAACTAAAGTAAAATTTATTATCTTGTAATTGTTAGAAAACTCAACGTGTGCTGAAACCTTACGAAATAAGTCGATGGCTTACCATTACTACTCCCACTTCAAGATTTCTCTTATATAGTTTTTGTGCTCGCACGAACTGCAGTTCTGGCGGTCTTCAAAAATCAAAAGGAAACTTTCGACGGTAGCTTTGAGTTCGCCATGACTAGGCACGTATCGGCAGCTGGGCAAGGAAAAGGCGCATGCGCAAAATGGCTCGCCTTTACACAGACGAAAAAAATAGTAAATTGTTAAATAAACGACCTTCTCCGTTAACAAATGTATAGTGTGCAAGGAAGAAAAATGAAGATAAGGGCTAATGGGACTTAACATTTTAGAGAATGGGACTTCCCTTGATGTTCTCCTTGTAGTTGACGTAGTTTCGAAAAGCTTCATTTTCCCTCAGATTTGCCTCACGCAGAAGGACCGTGCTCGCTCTCTTTTAATTCGTTAGTTGAATATTAGCTTGTTAAGCAAAGCTCAAAGTGAAGAGGAACTTTCACCCTGGTTGATCATAATAATATTATAAGAATTAACATCGCAAGCTTTTCCCCGTCTCATTTCTCATTTCTTTTCAGTACACAGGCCAGCTGCGCCTTCATGTGCTTCTAAAGCGCGCAGCGCATTTTTTCGCCATTTTAAAGACGTCAGAAGATCTGACTTTAGCAACCTTAACTATTTTAGTAGCATGACTCAACGCTTATTGCAACATTTTAACGTACCTTTACCTTATCCCTCCCCTGCAGTTACAGCTGCTAGCCCGGCAGTAGCTCTGGTCAGCACATGCGCCCATGCGCCCTTGTATTGCCGACAGTATCGACGACATGGTGAAGTGCAGCTAGAATTAGTCGGCATCTATGCATGCTCGCACAACGTGCCAAAAGCTAGTGTCCGGTGATTGTGATAACGTTATAGTGGTATAGATCAACGACAAGCTAAAATGTTGTATAAATGGCATTTAGCATATCGTGATCCTTGCTGTCGTTCTGGCTAACGAAGTACTGTAAATCCCAGTGCGCATGCTTGAGTTACGGTTGATATGTAAAGTGATGCTAAAATTAATGACGCACTACTGCAGCTGCATTCCGTTTGCCGATATTACCGAAATTGTGGCGCCTAACGTTAGCCGCCGCGTACAAAACAATGCGGGATTGTTTGTCTCTGCAAGACTCCGGATACTTTACGGCAAGGGACAGCGTTAAGCGAAACTCTTTTCCAACCTCCCCCCCCCCCCCCCCCCCCCCCCCGTTTCCCCCTCTTTCTAGGCATAAATTCTAACGTAAGGGTAAAATGTTGTACAATACAAGACGTTCCTATCACCTAGGCCGCCATCTGCGTTGCTGTTCCGAATACTTTTCTTATGTATTTCGATGTAAATAAGCAGTATACTGGTAGTTTCAAGATACACTTCGCACAGTTTGAGAAATGAAGCAACGAAATCCCAACAAATGCAAACACTTCAGGGGGATTATTAACCAGGAACGCTCATGAGATCCTATTGAACTAGCCATGTATCCCGCTTCTCAGTGCGATATTATTGCAGGAACATGAGACCATTACCCGGAGTTTCAGTGTACTTCCTTATTCCTAAAATGTTTATTAACCTCCTACCTTTTCTCGTTTTAGGTACTTGAAACGTAACTGACATTATGTTTACATCCCACAGCGTCGTAACAATGATCGATTCGTCGAATGTCGTCCCCAGCAGAACCAACTCAACGTTCCCAATAAAAAACACTGAACATGTAACTAGCACTCTTATCTAGCACTGTCCCTCAAAAATGGAAAGTGGACACTGTCGTTCCAGTAAACAAGGGTACTTGGGTATCATATGCCTTCACTACATTCTCAGAAGCATGTTTGGTTTGTGGGCTTTAACGCCTCAGGCTATGAGAAACGCCGTAGTAGAGGACTCTGGAAATTTCGACCACCTGGGGTTCTTTAACGTGCGCTGACAACGCACAGCACACGGGCGCCTTCCTTGCCTCCATCGAAAAGTGGCTGCCGAGGCCGGCATTCGATCCCGCGTCCTTGGGAACAGTAGTCGAGCGCCGTAACCACTGCGCCACCCCGGCGGAGTTTCACAAGCATGTGTTCATAAATCACGGAACAAATAATCGCACGTCACAAGCACCGTTACATTCATCAGATTTTTTTAATCTGGATGAAGACTATCTTGCAACACTCATCCCGCGCTGTTTCGCGGCGATATTCAATTTTAGTCCTTAATGTTCCCGTTTATGCGCCAGACCAAGGTTTAAAAGAACAGAAAAATTAAACCTCTTGAATGGGTCCCCCCTTAGCGACACTTCCTAATACTTTGAAGGGAGAACTTAAACACATCTGTATTTCACCGAATAAAATATTTTCTCAACAACCACTCGCAGATTCTTTATGCTAGCGACGTCACTCTTCCAGCGTTGATCGTGTCTTCTGTGTTGTGCAACAAGGTGCCGCCCTAGGCTCTCGTCTTTTTTTCATATACATCAATTACTTATACGCAACTACATCTCGTATAATGCCTTTCTTTTTGTCTGCTATTGAGATATTTACTCCGCAGTGTTTCACCCTTCTGATAATTTTCCTTTTTATTTTTATTAATGGCTCATCATGATCACAAAACAGTCCTAATTACCTTTCAGAGTTGTCAGCGTTTTTCTTTGCACAGCTACTGATGAACGCCAAACTGTCTCTTTGGTGTCACCTTTAAAATATTTCGGTGTTTGCAACTATAGGGATCTCAAATGACTTTCTCATCATATATAGACGTGTGGTAGCCATGATAACGGTGTGGTAGCCATGATTTTTATTCGACATAACCTACGCAACACTTATTCTTCGGAAAAGCGATTAGCACACGTAAGATTTAGCAGGGGTAAACTGTAACCCGCCTAAGAATTTTAGACCCAGACTATCTGAAACTAATCGCTGCCAAAACTGTGCAGCTATGTTTATTTTCCCTTGCTGATCTCGCGATACAGGAGTGACTAATCTAAGCATTAAGCTGGCCTTCCAAACCGGCAAGCGAGAATGAACGCATCCGCTCTCATTGTTTCATACATTCGACCATGTCTTAGCGCTGCAGTCGTTCCGTCTATTTACTGGCCCTCCAGCTCTATCAGCCACGCCATCGCCATTCATCTGCCACGTACGTTCCCGCATGACGACTGACCTGAATTTTCTTTTTGTAAGGGATGCATCCGTCAGATAACACCATCTGTCCACAGACGTCTACTTCATTCTGATTTTACTCAATTCAACGCCGTCATAGAACAACATTCATTTTAATCTTGTCTAGCCAACCTTCCCTAAACCCCGCGCCCTGAGGTCCTCGATGTGCTGCAAGGAAACAAACGAATTATTTTGTTGCACTAGTGGCACATATGCTTTGTCTTACTTTCCAATCAACTTTCCTCTGGACATATTGTATTGTGTGGGATTTATCCCATCATGATTTGCCAGACAGCATGATTTGAATAGCACGGAGCAAGAACATAAAAAAGGCCTCTCGTGGGCTTTTGAGGTACTAATAAATAAATAAATAAATAAATAAATAAATAAATAAATAAATAAATAAATAAATAAATAAATAAATAAATAAATAAATAAATAAATAAATAAATAAATAAATAAATAAATAAATAAATAAATAAATAAATAAATAAATAAATAAATAAATAAATAAATAATTTATTTCCCTCGGGACTGTTACACGTGAGCTCCCTCCCATCTGCATGTTAAGTCTGCGCATTGGTCACTTATAGACGTTGGTCAGTGCTGGTTTTCTTTTACAGGTATGTTTTATCATTGTATTTGTGCGGTTGATATAACAAAGCCCAAATACTCATACGACCCGATACTTACACGCCAATATTTTACAAGTCCTACTGTAATAAGTAGGCTGAGCCTGTCCCTTTGGAAGAGGTGCCGGTTTGCTCCATTCCTGTGCCGTCTTCTTTGCTAGCTTCGATTGTCAACGGCACTCAAACAGCAGTATTGAAGCACAATTAATGGCAAAGTTTTACGAGAGCTGAAAGGCTCGCTTTAAAAACACGGCCTTGAAAATACGGCAGGGGGCATCCAGAAAAGTGCCACTTCATAATTCCCGCCAATATCGTACGGAAGCCTGACGTCATTCACCGTCAAATAATTTAGCTGGTCCCCCAGTTTTTAGGGAGTGTCGAAGTGTCCACAAATCGCCATGTTTTGAACGCATGGGTGTCTATGGAGCCTTCGCTACCAGTGTACATCTATCTTGCCCTGTGCCCTCCTCGTCCATCGCCGTGTGTGAGCGCGCTCGATCCGGAACTCTCATTAGCACGCCTCGGCTATCCCAACAACGCCACCTATCGTGCAGATTACAAATTCATTTGGGCAACCGCTTTCGTTATATCAGGTGAGCTTAATTCGTTATATCCGAATTCCACTCCTAGGTCCCAAATTCGCTGCCAACGTGCTCAACACGAAGAGACCAAGCGGCGTCCCATTGCGACCACTGGTACGGCTGCCACGGCCCTCCGAAAGTCACCTTCATTACGGTTTCGAGGACCAAGGTCGTCAGTCTGAATCCCTCACACAAGCTGAGTCTCAACTCGACTAGTAATTATGTACTCCATATTGTACCAAATCGTTTTCCACCACTCCAAACCCTCTGGGCCAAAAGGGTGGGCCACAATTTTGACAGCAACGGTGGCTCTAGGTGGCCCAGTCTCGGCACCCATCCGAGAACCTTATATATAACGGAACGACATTGTAGAGGTTAACTGCTTTGCACGGCGGCCACGCGCGCATGAGGGAAAAATCTGTGGTAACGCACCCTTAGATAGGTCGATCGATAATTATTAGCATCCACTTTTTAACTGGGTAATGAAAAATGTAACCTAGCTCGTACTATGTTCATGTTCAATATGTCTAAATGACTGATTATTTGACCTATTCAGCCAAAAACTATATTCTTGACTCTTCCCGCCAATCCGCAAGCTGTCTCTTACTCGCTTCCACTGTCATAATTTAGCACACCATGACTGTCCGTAACCACTACGCTTCTCGAATCCATTTTACCATTTTATTCGTCCTCTCGAACTGAGGGGGAAAAAACATAAAAAAGAAGAAGCCCGGACCAGCAAAAGCTTTGCCAGGCTTAAACCCAATTAAAAATAAATAAAAAGGAGCAAAAACTCGGGATTAAAAAAAAGCACTTTCTTAAAAAGCGAAAGAAGGTATAACAAAAAAAAAAAAAAAAACGAGGTCCGTGTCGCAAGGTGGCCCGCGCTGGCTTAAAGAAAAATTAAAAAAAAAAAGCAGAAGGTAGCATCCAGACCTGCAAATGCAACAAATGCAGGAACAAGAACCAGAAGAGAAGGGAACAGCAGCAAAGCAACAATTAAACAAAAATGACAAATAACGTACGGAGAGAGAGGCAGACGTACAAAACCCAAAACATAAGAAAAAAGGGAGTCTGAGGTATAATAGTGAACAGGACAGTCTCCAAAAAAAAAAGAAATAAAAAGTCGGGTGAACGATTGAGAATTGCAGTCTCCTACGGCATTGTAGTCGTTGGTCCACAAATTCAAAGAGAGAAAAAATACTAAAATAAGGAGCAGAAGAATCAAACCAAAAAAAAAAATTATTGATTAGGACAGAAATAGAGAGAAAAAGAAAACAACATAGGTAACCTTTCGGAGGAGATGAGGAGGGAGATGAGGCGGTGTCATGCACTGGTGGTTGAAGTGCCTCACATTCTATGTATGTGCAATATTTTTCTTCCTGATCATTATGGTGGTGCGCCACCTGATGGTTTCGCTTGATGGTCACGTGATGTAGTGATGACATAGCTGTGATGGTGCGCCATTATGGTTGCAATTGTGCGATCACGTCATATACTTGGAAAGCAAAACAGCGCACTTCACAACACAGACACAGAAAGGAAACAACAACACAGCGCTGTGTTGTTGTTCCCTTTCTGTGTCTGTGTTGTGAAGTGCGCTGTTTTGATTTCCAAGATGATTTACTAACTAGCCCGCTTCTTCACCCTTGCACGTCATATACATAGTAGTGAGCCACTTTGGCTTAGAGGGGGTGACGATGACATCATTGCGTTTTCTTGACCTTGTGGTCACTTGTGCATCACGTTATGCCAATAGTGGCGCTCCACCATGATCACCATGGTCACCATCTTAGCTTACTTGAGCGTGGTCACGTGGCTGCAATGACGTAACACTAGACTGTAATGTTACGGCAATTTATCACATACTGAGCCGCCATCTTGAATATCGGACGGACACGAGATGTACAACCGTGTGTGAGAAAAGAGGTTGTGATGAGTCGCCCGTGGTCTACATTGTCACCGCTACGCCTAGCTCTTGTTTCTCCTATGCTTCCTGTCGTGACCTTCCTGCTTCGTTTTCCTGGTAGTCTTCACAACCCGCGACCAATGTGATATTCATAAAACACTCGCTACCTGAGCATAGAAAAAATGAATTTGTTGGTGTGTCTGGCTCACTCCATTATTCTCTTCCGCTCGTTCCGCCGCAGACAAGCTGATTCCTTACAAGGTTTGTTTTTTAGCGGCACCATCCTGCGCTCTACCTCGTGCTAAGTTCCCCTCTTTCGTCGATTGACGGAGAAAAATAGAACTTGTTTTCCAATTTGCGCTCCGAGGCCATTGAGAACCGAGAGATGGGAGACGGGGAGCGGGGTCCGAAGGCAAGGCGAGCTTTCGTGGTGCACACGGCAAGAAGGGTGATCTCGGCCTAATTGAATCGCCAGGGTTTTGGGGCTGCTCCAGAAGGAAGATAATTAGAACCGTGAGACGAAGTCCGCGGGATCTGCATGGCCAGCAACTGCGGCGGCGACGGCGATCGTCCCTTCCTTTTTTTTCCCCTCTCTCTCATTATTTGGCTCTTACCGCCTCGTATAAAGCGGGTAACCTTCTTCGTCGAACGAGGCTTAAGTGTGCGGCCAGCGAACAAAAAAAAAAAATATAAAGGGAAGGGAGCGGGGGTGCTGGCATTGAGGATCACTTTTCTATGGTCCTCGTAGACGGATACACCCTAGTAGCGTTTCAGTGCCCTCCATAGAAGAGGGCAAGACGATACCATCAGACCATCCGTTACTGCGGTCTCTTTGTGCTTGCTGAGCTTGTCTGTCTCCCGTTCTCTCTCTTCTATCTATCTGGTTCTCTGTATACTTGCATTGGCGTTATTTGTGCGTTTCATTTGTCTCATGTCCGCTGCCTGACCCTCGGACGATCCGCACACAGTTGAGGGCCTACCACTTTGCGACCGAAGAAGCAGCGTCAGCAAGTGAACACATGTTCTGGTCTATCGGTTAACTCACTTGTTTGTTTAACCAGTTGCATGGGAAACAATTTGGTAGGAATTCTAAATGAAAAGAAGACGAATAGAAGTTATGTTTGATAACGAACGAAGGTAATGGTGCTATGTGGCTTTCTCTTCCTCATTTCCTACTTATTTTCTTTTCTGGTTCATTATTTCTTCTGCCCGCAAGACAGCAAATTCTTTCTCAGCTTGAAGCCCTGATCTTGGGCTCTATAGAACGGGAAGTGGTACATAAATGTTTATCTCAAATAAAAAAAAAAGATAAAGACACATGGTGGACGCTTAAGCTCCGCCTTGAGGGTATTGTCTAAAAACGTTAATGGCTCCCGTCTGCGAGTTCCACTGCGGGTCCTCGCTCGCGTATATGCCGTCTCCGACTGGCTTAACTACTAATCCCTCAATTTGTGCCTCTTTATCTAATACATTCGTTTATTTATTTAATAATGCGTAATCATTAAGCGTCTATGTTTAAGGTTTGTCGTCCCCAAAAGTTGAGTACTCGATTTCGTGTTAAAAGAACGAGTTATCAGAAAACAACTAATTTTACTAGATAGAGGATAAAAAAATCTCGTCTGGAAAATAGTGTGGGGGGTGATATTTAATAATTAGGCAAAACATTATAGTGACAAAAGTCAGTCAGGCGTCCAAATAGTCGTACATAGTAATGGCGACATCCGGATGTGACGTCGCATTCCCAGCCACGTGATGTGTGGTAGGATCATGGGAAGTGTGGCAAGGGGGATGTGACTGGAAGTTTAACGTGTCTGTATATGTTTCATGTGACAGGGATTTTGGCGGTTGAGAAAAAACCCGAAAAAAATTAACTAAAATTGAACAGAAATGTGTACAGTGTCGTTTAATCCAAGAACAAAGAAAAAATAAGAAAACGTGCGCAGCTTTCTACACAATGTCGTCAACGACGCAGCTGCTATCATAGTTTCCGTAATTTGAAATCTCTACAATGGACGTGCGATATACTGTGTGCAGCAGTAGCGCTCAGGCTTATTTATTTATTTATTTATTTATTTATTTATTTATTTATTTATTTATTTATTTATTTATTTATTTATTTATTTATTTATTTATTTATTTATTTATTTATTAACTGCAAGGTTAGATGCATACAGAATCGAATGGATACAAGGAAGCAATACATAAACAGAATGTTTGTCGCAACAAAAAAAAATGTTCTGGTATTTATAATTACTTTAGATAAGGCCTTACGAAAATGCTGGGTATCATTGACCTCGGTTCCAGGCGGAAGGCGGTTCCACTCACGTGATGCATGAGACAAGCTAGGCTTAATGGATGAGTGTTAAATGTCAAAATTCCAACCTTGGGGCGAGGATCAGTTCTGCCTGTCGCCTATCGAGGAGAACTTAGAGCGCAGTGTTGAACGGAATGATATGGTAGACTTCATGTAAAGGACTTCGACGAGTATATTACGGCGGCACGCAAAAGGTTAAGAAAGTAACGTTTTTGTGCTTGTTACGCTTGCCACACGAATAAATTTGTGTGGCAAATGAAACGAGTGTCATTATTGTTCTTGACCATTACAAGCGAAGTAATTAGTTCTTCATAGTTGAGATTGCATATAGCAGCTACATATTCCAGTTTGGTAACTATTAGTGTTTTGTAAAGCAATAATTTCAGGGAAGACTGTGTTTTTACGGCACCTGGCCCAACAAGCGTTAACACTCCTACAAATGTACCTATTGTGGTACACCTAAATGACGTCTGTAAAACTGTGGGTGCCTAGGTATTTAATGCAGTGACAAATTTTGTGGAAACGTCAATTACGTCAATTGAGTAGTATACAGAAGGAGTGCAGCGCACAATGATACTTTCATAACTTTCTATTTCTCAGTCTTTACGAGTCCAGATTGCACGGAAGGAGCTTAATAACACTAGAAAATTTTATTTAAAAAAAAACACGCGATCATTAGCAAAGAAACGAAGGTTAGATGCTTCATTGAAAGGAAGATTATCCATAGAAATAAGAAACAGAAGCCATCCAATGACTACCCTTGAGATGTACCCGAATAAACGTCACTGAAAAAGAATTGTAGTTCTTAGCAGTAAAAATATATATATATGCATTTAAGAACGTTATGTTCAGTGCTCAATTGCCTTAGCCTAAGAAGTAATATGTACACTCTTAATCTCGTTCCAAATAGGTTCCACTTATAAGCGGAATGTATGTGGAACCAGATTAAGAATGTAGAAACATACTTTTTCGAAAGTTTTAGAGAAGTCGAGTAAAACGCACTCATCCCTTTATGCTTAACAAAGCAAGTTGCTGGGCTAGTTGGCGAAGCATGGTATCGTAAAAAGATATTCAGCGATACATAAAAGACACGGACACTGGAAGAAAACACGCGTCGGGCCGTATGTTTTCCCCCGTCCTGTGTTTTCTTCTAGTGTCCGTTTCTTTTATGTAGCGCTAAATATATTTTTACGAACCCCCTTATGCATTGTCTAAACTGAGTAGAAGATGGTTAGTAAAGCAGGTAATTTAGGTGTCGCACAAATCTGATTCTCGAAAACAGTGCTGTGCAGGTGTGAATAAAAAAAAAAAAAAATCTGTCTCGATAAAAGCTCAGGGTTTCTGTAACTATGGTCGCTAAAAATTTACAAATGTATTGGTAAGTGAAATAAGACGATAAATGGTTAGTCATGCTGGGATTTAATTATTATTCGAGTCATATGGAGCCCTGAATTTTCATTGCGCAGGCATCAGTGATTGTTGCTTCTCTTTAATATTATAGAACTGCAGGCAAAGGAATATTTCAACATTTTTCCTTCAGTATACAGTCGTAGCCGGGGGATGAATGAGATGTTAAAGCGTTAATACGTTTAGCAATGTCAGATAGGTCAATAGGCATAACTGCATAATTACACTGATAGATGACAAGTAGGTTAACGCGCAGCTTATGCGAAAACAAAATCTTAACAATCGTTTTATTAACACCTAAAGCACGTGAATTCACAGTAACAGTTAACCTTGACCCGTATATCAAAATGTTATCATCGTCAGTTGAGTTTTTAATGATGCTCCGAAATAGCATAGCTTTTAAAGTGACAAAAAATATTTTAATCGTTTATAGCTATTACGTAGGCATCTGCCGCTGCCTTATATTCACCCCAGTGTAAGCTGCTAGATGATAGTACAGCGGTGCGATATCGCCGTTTCTTTCTGTTAGACTGGTGTTTAACGGGCTAGGTTCTAAGAAGGCCTGAGAGATAGAACTGAGGGTGCTGATCTCAGTTTATGAATTCCGGCTACGAACATATCCCGCTCTGCTTGGACACATCGTTTTAGGAAGAAGGCGCGAAAACCTATATGAACACATAATAAAGGCGAGAGGACTGAGCGCTTAGTTCGGTTGCCTTTTTTGTGTTCGTGTGCGTTTTTGCTCATTTTGCCTGAGAATAATTGCCACCAACTAGCCCGGCAACACGTCGTTGGGCAGATCGATAGCTTAAATCCTGAGGCTTTCCATGAATGATGATCTTTCATATTTAATTGCATCGAACTTAATTATTTTACAGTCGTAGCGTCTTTTCCGTATTGTCAGATTTAGGAAAAATAATGTCAGTTTTGGAAGTCAGCAAGAGTAATAAATTATGTTAGGTAAAAAACCTTTGCCAGGAAAAATCTCGACTCTGCTGGTTCCAATTAAATCCAAGGTGTTAGCTGTATTAATTTAGGTTTCGGTAGCTTGGATAACTAATTGCGTAAGTAAACAAAATGGAGCATATATCTAGACATTCATTGGCTTCAGAAGAGAATAGAGACAGGGAACAAGGCTGTTTATCCCGTGTTATGCTATGAAGGTTGATATCACCAAGTTAAATCAGAGAAACTAATGAAAGACTGGTGCGGGCTTACGATGTAATTTCATCAAGGAGGCAGTTGTTAAAGGAGCTCTCCGCAGAATGTGGATGATAGCATAGCCGATTATAAATCTCTGGTGTTGCCGAATTCGATAAGATTTCTGCGGGTGAGACGAGTGGATACAATTCAATTCAACTTAATAAGGTTTTAAAAATGTTTAGAAAAGCGGGTGACAAAAAGCATCTGAGAATTTAGCAAATGATTTGGGCCGCTGCAATAAATGCACAAAATAGCGTACCCAGGCGTCAGTAACAAAAATATCGTGTACACCTTCAGAAGCATAAACAAATCTGCCATTAAAGTAGCAATAATTTGAAGGATACCTCCCGTGATATGTGACCAATGAAAAGAACAAAAAGCAATAGCGGAAAATGCGTACACACAATATAGGTTCAGACATCTTTGGTCCCGATAATTTTACTTTCTTGAAAATCTTTGCAATTGGATAGAATTGTTTTCTTAGTTTTGTAATTATTGTATTAGCATACACTTTTCATCCACCGCATTACGTGGAAGACTAGCATGCATAATTATATAAAGGCCCGCTTAAATGAGGCCGCACAAACGTGTCCGCGTGGCCAGGGAGAAGCGTGCTTGAGTCGGGATCCGAAGGCCCCAGGTTCGATTCAGTATCGAACAGGAACTACCTGAATTAACAGCTCATGCCACCTTAGTAATGTCATGCGGTCTCTTGACGTCCTACAACTCGTTGACCAATCGTTGCCCGACCGTATCACCTGCCAGCTGCCACCTGCCAGCAGCCACCTGCCGGCTACCACCTGCCAGCTACCACCTGCCAGAGGCATGCCCAATATTTTTCGCTCACAGTGCCAACACTCCGCACTGTCCGCGCATCGTGACCTTTACCGCTGTCGTATTAATAGAGGAGTTAATACAAATAGTTCCCCTGAACTAAGCGACGTGCAAACTAGCTGAACTAGAAGCATTACTGAAATTACCTAGTCCACTCCTGATTCGCTTTGTCGGAATATCGACTGATAGTTCCCCACGCGTAAGCCATGCATTTAGAATTATTACAGCGTATGCGTGAATTTCTTTTTCCTGTTCGGAAAACGACTCTGACTGGCGCGCCGTATGTTCAAAAGGAAAAAGAAAGCAAGGTAATAAGAGATATGGCCCTGAGAGCTCATCAGGCAGATAAGTAAAATGTGTGAAATGCAGTGGTTGCTAGCTCCCTACTCTCACTGAGTATTTATTATATTGCCTGTCGCCTTCAGTGTAATGACGTCCAGTCACACAACAGACAGCCAGACTCTGGTAAAGGTTGTAGGCAATACGCATCTATATACTTCTGCCATGGCTTTTAAAGCCAGCGCCAGCTTACGTACGATCTCGGCAAGGGAGGTGCAGAGGGAAGCAGCGGGGAATCAGAGAATCGTCTCTTACAGCCCGCTCGTTCGTATCTACGCACGAGGCTGGCGTGCGAACGAATGCAAAGCATTTTCAGATGGCGCCTGTTCACTCGAATAACGCTCGATGACAGCGTCGGTGTCCAGCGCGCCGCCTGTGGCTGAATGAAGCAACCGAGTCGCCGCCGCATCGGCTCGTTTGTATTCCGCAAGCGCACCCAGAGCTCCCCTGCAATTATACGGAAGCGGTGCGGCACGTTAATTTTTCATCTCCGATCAATATGGAATGTCAAGGTAGCCCGGGGTGCCCCGCCACCACCGCTGGCCGTGTCACGCTATACCCTCACCAATTCCTCCTTCCCCTGGTCCACTCCCTTTCTCAGCAACCCCACCAACCCTTTCTTGTACGTAGGATCGCTTAATGTAGGGCACAGGGGCGCTCTCGCTCGCCACCAGCGAACGCATGCTTGGCGCTACGGTCCTTGGTCCGTCGGAACGCGAAGTCCACGATCGAGCGTTGCACGCGTTTAATGGGCGTGAAGCACTCGAATGTCGAAGATAGTCGCGAGATAGGCAACTGACCCCGTAATAGCCCGTAATGTGAAGGATATTGTCATTTATGGTTTCCTCTTCTCTAGCTCTAAAATTGACTGAACGCTCTACCTTTGTCCGCTGGCTTTTGTGAGGGTCCTTGCAGAAGCGATTTAAGAAGTTAAGGCAACACGTATCTCACCTTCAGAATGGAATGCAAAAGCACTAGAAACAATGTAGTGGTAACATGTTACTGAGTGGTTTTGGGTTCGGTCCTCGCACAAATAATGTTTTCACTCTCATCGTATCTTTGTTTGCCCGCACATAATCATGGCCTGAATATATTTTTGTCTCTCATACGTCTCTTCATTAGCCCTCCTCTCTTAGGTGTAGCCTTCTGTAAGAGTACTGATTGATTTGGGCATCAAAAATGTGCATTGCGTTGTACTACATTGTCTCTAGTGTGCATTTTTATTGTTTTTATGACATTTTTGCTGCTCCGTCAACCGGCCATAACAAAGAACAGGGGCAGGCTTCTACTCTCCGTTGCTGGATGGCATTTATAGTATGTTGTGAATCCACGCCAATTCCAGCCGCCCTATACGCACGTCCAAACTCAGCTGCAAGCCGCTACCAGGAAAGGGCGAGGCGAGCAAGTTGGAACACGTTCTCAGCCGCCGCGAGGACATCATTATCTCGTCCTTTTTGTTGTTGTTGTTGTGCGCTCCCCCCTTGCTTTACAGTTCTGACTTCTAGGACTATGGTCACGTGACCTTGCGATGCCATCGCCTTCTTGACCAATCAACGACTGATCCCGCAACACTGTGACTTCATAACCAATTAACAACTGCTATCTAAACAATGATTTGAACAATTATCTAAGAGCAATATGGCACTCTGTCAGAAAAGTCTTCAATGTCCAGTTTTGTTATTTTGTTGTCACTGTAAATACACGTGCAGGTGTCGGGCTGAATTAAAAGTACCCCACTGGGCATCCACGCACAAGGAGATGCAAGAATCTGTTTATGCGCAGTTCCGCGATACCTTGTGTTCGATGGGACTCAGTTCGGGCTCCGTTTCCTAAAAACATTCCAAGAAGGTTCAAAGTTTTCATGATGACTTGCAACGTGGTTAAGAACTTTCTTTCCTGTACGATTTCTGAATGGAACACACTACCCATAAGCATTGTAGTCTTCTCATCGGCTTCATAATTTATCTGCGCATTTGCGCATCAACCATACCTTCTGTGCCTCCTCTCTAAATGAATATGGTCTGGATATTTTGTAAAGTCGTCGTTCTTCAGATTTACAGCACCAGCGCCGTGTTTTGTAGTACGCATCTAACTTGGAGTTTATTGGACTATATTCTGGGCTAACTTGGACTATATTCTGGAGTTTAAATTTTGTAAATATTCGCTTCTACTCAATGCTTGGTAGCACGTCTGGCATTAGATGTAACATGAGTTAACAAACAACTGTTTAGTGCCTACTGCAGAAGTTTGTCCAGAAGACGAGACAACGCGTGGCTGCTCGCGGCCGAAACAATATGAAGGCTAGCGCTTCCTTACAAGGAGCAGGTAGGCTGTGTCCTCTACACAGCAAGTGCAGATCATGATGTGCCTAGTTGTAGACCCTGTGAAAGTCGGTGACGGTGTTTTAGTCTGCATGCGCCGTAGAAGCTATCAAATAGGCAGACGAGAAGCCATACTTCTCTATGCGATTGTATTACGACTTCCATGGTTTGCAGTGTAGGGCTAAACGCTTTTTTAGAACGCCAGCGCAGCACTTGTGGACATTCTTCCAACTGTAAACCCCACGTCCGATTAAAATATTGTGAAAGGAAGCTAGGTCGAGACGGCAAGGTCGTAACGGCAAGGCCAGCGATGCCTTGTCTAGCGTTTTAATCCGGTGATGAAGCCAGGCGCGTGCCGGAGCCGGCGCCGCGGGACGATGACGATGGTATATGTGCAAATGAAACAAGAAGATCATGGCATGTACAAATTAAAGAACATCCACGGAAGGCTCACAATATATGGCTTGAAATGGGTTGAATGTGTGCATCTAAAGTTGCATACATAAGGCGTCGTTTCCAGATTTGCTGGCTCTTGTGACTTTGGCAGCTCCTTTCTCTCCTTAGAGTATGCAGCTAAGTTGTTCTCTAGAGATGATTTGTGCCTTCCATATGTTCAGGCGAAGTAAAGTAACTTCCATTGCTTACGCTGAGATCATCTGTGAAGCACTGCAGACTGCTGGGATTTTCGGGTCGTCGAGACCTAATGTCCTGCGGATTAAAATCTCACCGTCTCCTAGTGCAGGGTTCCTGTGTGCTCTGTCAAGCTGATTCCACCCTGGGTGTGCAATCCAACCGTCCAGGATGGTCGACGGCATCCAGGGCTTTGATAAATGTACCCGCTGCTCTGACCCAAATCTAACGCTGGCTGCTACGCATCAGGTTTCTGAAATGTACACTTTTGTGCATTTGTCGACTATAGCGTTCTGTGACCTACGTGTTAGGTTTTATGTACACTTATGCTTTAAATAGATGCACATCCACGTACAACAATGAGTAAATATTGATATTTAAATTCTACCGCTATGTGTGAAATATTATTGGAACGCCTGTTTTAAAGCTATATGATGAATTTGTTTTTTTGTTTTTTTTTGAAATGTTTGGTACGCGTTTGGTCTTGCAATTTCTAGACGCTCTGTCAATTTTCTTCAAACTTTCACACATCTTCTCTTCCGCATGCAAATGATAAGTCAGTAGACACTCTTTATCTGCTCGAAAGGATTTCGGAGCACTGACTTTATTCCTCACGCATTCTATACCATATTCGTTTTTTTTTTTTTTCTGATCGGAGAAAGGTGAGCAAGAATAAGCGGCAACTGGCACCTAAAAAGGCTGTCCACATTAACTCGGAAGAGGGACTCTGTTTAATGATTTATGCAACCGGTTGTCTAATACCGATTCCCAAGACATAATCTTGCTTCCGCGGCGGCAATCAAGAGCATACTGGAAGATCAATGAGCAGCGGTGGTACGGTCCTCGGTGACTACGCTCCTTCCGTCCCGATGTACGCCTCCTGCCTAGCGGAAAGGTGTCTGAAGGCGTTCCCACCTGTCAGCCACAGAAGCTTCGCCGCGCGCCGCCGAAAGATTAATCTCCTCTCGCAGCGATGCTTCCAGACAGGCACAAGCTTGGGCTGCGCAGCTGGAAACATCAAAAGTCTCTTCGTTCTCCTAATTCTCCCCGGTTCCTCTCTTACCGGCTACGCCAACGTACGAGCCGCGGCCCTGCGCCTTGAATTTGACGACGTATTGCTTATTGCTTATTGCTTATTGCTTATTGCTTATTGCTTATGGGGGGAAAATAGCGACGCCAGGCATAACTTCTGTGGGATTGTTAAGCAGTTGCTTTCCTCTAGGAGTACAACAATTAGATTCTCCGCGCGGAAAGCATTTCGCGTCAAGTATTTCTACAAATATTTATCCCTAAGCTAGTTGTTCAAAAGGTGTCAACGTTTTGGCAATATGAACTGATCAGCTCGTAGAAACCGAAGGAGTAGTTTTCGTTCCTAATTGCAATTTGTTTATGATCATCTGGGTGAATACGACTCAAACAACTTTCGCAGTCTGAGGCGATGTACCTTCAGCTACTTTGGAAGCAAAAACATCCTGCTGTTTTCCGATGCGCCAGAGTCGGTCAAGCATGATAAAAACAACATTCGTGATGGCCCTGTAATAGCAGGCCAACGTTTTTTAATAGCAATAAAATGGAAAGATATCGCAGAAAATTCGTGCCTTGTATACGACACACTTCTGCAACTTAAGTGCTTTAAATCTGCTATTGGCTGTTAAGAAAACCACAGATTAAAATTTGTGAAGTATTTATTTTAGCTTATACTTGGCGTGTTCAAAGGAAGCTTCAACTTTCAGACAGACATTTTTTCAATAAAGCTTGTTCTGCGCCTTCACAGCAACGCACTCACGCAGCTTTCATACTAAGTTCATTTCCTGCTGTACGTCCCAGACTTAGTGATCCTACGTCTCTGATTTGTAAATAGAAAAATTTATGAAAACTTACAGCAACATGCATAACCTAAGTACAAAATATTTTCCTAGAGAATGTACTCATGAAGGGAGTAAATTCGAAAAGGCGGAATCCAAAAATCGCTGAAAAATTGATGAAAATTCGAAATTATTATAAAACACTGTAAAATCTTTGTAATTGCGCTATCACTGATCATGGCTCTCTATGTGATTCGATTCATGTATTTTTATTCGGTAAAAATGTTTTAGCATTTATATAGAATGTCAAATTATGCCATTTGATCGTTGTTTTTTTTTTCCTCTAATCAACTTGATCTCAAAAATTAACCAATCGAAGTTGTTTCCTTACATTAAAAAAAAAAAAAAAAGAGAGATTACAGCTAAAATTGTCGCCCCTGGAATTCCGTAGACAGTTGCAAACGAGGCAGTACTGTACTAAGCACGCCACTAACGAAATCTCTTGGCCTGGAATTAATACGATTGTTGTAGTTTGTTAGTGGCCAACACCAGTAATTGGGCAGTGTGTGATGTAAAGGAGTACTTTAGCGACAAAAAAAAGAAAAACACTGTGTGATTCATATATCGCCATTCAGCAGTTTTACGGGAGTTGTAAGAAGGGATGCTCATATTCAAACGACCGTTGTCTCGAAACTCAAAACTGCGTGCTTTAGAAGGTTGGGTCACTATGGTATGAATGTCGTCCATCACAATGTCCCCAGCAGCTATTTTGAATCTAACGCAGTGCAAATCAGTGTCTTTATTGCTTTTCTTTTGTATATTGCTTATTTCTTCTTGCATAACATGCCAATTAGCTATCCTTATTTTAGAAGACGCGTCGTAGCAGTCATGAAGATGAAGTTAAAAATAGGAGAGGAGGAAAAGGACAACGACATTGGGCTGAGCTCTTGTGTCTACGTTCTCCATCAGTTAAATGTTCCTGCAATAAACCCCGTTCTTAATACTATTATGCAAGACGTATTTTATAGATCCCTCTGCATAGAGTCGTATGTGCCAATCTGTCAAAATAAAACATCAGTCTCAAATTTAGGTTAGAATCCCAAAACACTCATTTATTCCGGCACGTAACGATGTTTTCAAATTATTGTAAAATTCTACTTCTTTTAAGTGTTGCAACGTGCATTCCCGTGCACCGTAACAGGCAGAGATTTTCGTTACTTGGACAACGAGGAGACAATCTATAATTACACAAATCGTAACTAATCGTTCTCTTTTTTTATGGCAGCGTTGGTTTATTTAAGCACCGGTGTCATGGCACTGACATTCACAATCAGCAAGTTAGCGCCTGCGAGGCTTGTATGCGGCGCATCAAGTATTCCTAAAGAGATGAGATTTTAGTTTAACAAACGTGTTTCTTTAGTTCTGCAATAATGCGCCACAAAAGGCATTCACACTCTGGCGTTTTCTTTAGGATCAAGGAAAGCTTGCACAAACTTCAAGATTCACTTGATATGTGGATATCTTTTTATTTCTCTCGCTAGGAGCATGAACAATAAGTCTAGTGTGGACTCATATGTCTTGCCATCGTGTGTACGGGCTGGCCTCGGCAGTACAAAGAGTGTCTGTGGTTTAAAATGTCTCAAGGTGACTCAGAATGCACGAATTTTAAATGACGGTAGAGGATAATTTAAACACCATAATTATTTTCAGGTGTTGTTCCAAGCGTAGCAAATCAATAATATTTTGACGTATGCCTCAGAGCTGAGGCGTTCGTTTCGAACCTCGTTTACTGTACCGAATCATTTCGATGCCCCTTCTTTTTACTATTTATAGATGAACCAGAGGTGACGCCGCTGGTGCCTTTTTATTTTTTTCCTCATGAACACAAAAGAGAAAGCAGGTCACTTTTTCTGTATTCGTCATCTATTTGTGTGCAACAAGCAATAAAAGCCTCTTCTATTATTCAATTTATAACGTGCGCGCGAAAAATGAAAACAAGTCCATACCAGCGCCAACTACGTCCATGGTGACTTTGGCGACATGCAACATTTAATTCACCCGGACATGACCTATTATACTAATTAAGTGTGTTAAATTCGTGCTTAGTGCCAAGATTTTTATTTCCTTTACCGCTGATGGAAGTACACGCCGCTTTTCCAAAGTTTAAATAAAGAGACGTGTTACGGTCACGCTATCTTGAGCGCCCATTTTTCGTTCTGTGTCACCACAGCACCGTTTTCCTTCCACCGCCCGGCTTTCTGTACCTCGAAGGTGCCTTTCTGCGATAAACTATTCATGATGCGTTCAGACACGTTCGCTTGAACACGCTTGGACACAGATACATTGAAATGAAGTGTTCCTTTCATTCTCCTCCCAGCTGCGAGCTTATCTATACCGTTTATTTCCCGGGTGAGCGTAGGTGTTGTAGAGTGAAATTTTACACAGCTTAACGCGAGTTGGACATGATTAAGTATTTAGAGTGTCATGGTCGACAGTAGGTCACCCGAACCTCAAGCTGTCAGAAACATACGAGACTCTCTGTGTTAATTCCTTTTTAATGTATGTATGTATGTATGTATGTATGTATGTATGTATGTATGTATGTATGTATGTATGTATGTATGTATGTATGTATGTATGTATGTATGTATGTATGTATGTATGTATGTATGTATGTATGTATGTATGTATGTATGTATGTATGTATGTATGTATGTATGTATGTATGTATGTATGTATGTATGTATGTATGTGTACATTTGCATATCACCTGGGGATCTTTAACGTGCACTGACATCACACAGCATATGACCGCCATTTGCGCTTCGCCTTCACCGAAATTCCGCCGTCGCGATCGAGTTCGAACCCGGGTATTCCGATCAGTAGCCCTACGTCTTCACTACTTGCGTCGCAAGATCCACATAATTTGCCTCACACCACGCACCTTCGCTCCGCCAGCTGCGATGGTTGTTTGTGTAGCCAGATGACCTTGAGGGTTCTAGTGCAAAGAGTAGAGCTATGCTCTAAAATACGCATTTTGAAGCTCGTTGAGTGTTCTTTTTGGCATTTAATAGGGAAATGCCGTCTATTGAATTTATTTTGCACAAAATACAGATATCGCGTGTATATTTTACAGTCAAATATAGACTGTGGGCCATATACTATTGGTGTGCCCAGTGTATGCGCGTTAATGGAAAGTGCTAGCCGTTTACTTGAAGCGGTTGGACAAGAGGCCTCTGTCGGAGGAGTTGTTGCTGGGTGCTTGGCAGGACAAGGGAAAAGGGGAAAGATGTCCAGTCAGTGCGGGCTCTTTACCGTCTTTTATGCGCCATCAGACTTGACTCGCGCTTGTAAAGCAAGTTGCCATGCCTGCATATATTTCCATATGCCTTCTCCCACATCTTCACCCATAATGATCCTCTTTCTTCTCCCCTTCCCTTCCCCAGTGCAGAGTAGCAGGCCAGATATTAATCATTCCGGCCAACATCTCTGCTTTTCCTTTCAATAAAGCCATCTATATAACTACAGAGTCGAAGGATATAACTTCAGCTTGGCGACATTACCATGCATAACGCCGTCATAATGATCAATGCAATTATACAACGCAAGACAGTCCACTCAAAGAGATTTCAAATGCGCATTTTGTAAAAGAAGATGATGATGATTATTAGGAGGAGGAGGAGGAGGAGGAGGAGGAGGAGGAGGAGGAGGAGGAGGAGGAGGAGGAGGAGGAGGAGGAGGAGGAGGAGGAGGAGGAGGAGGAGGAGGAGGAGGTAGTGGTGGTGGTGGGGGTGGTAGTGGAGGAGGAGTTCGTGGGAGGCGGTAGCTGGCAGCTGACATGGCCGAGCACTACCTGGACGTAGGCAGGACTTGTTTTGGCAGGAGCTGCCAACTCGAGCCTCTCCTTTCATATAGGAAGGTGATAACACAATCAGGCTGCGAAAAACTTTGCATTCACGCTACCCTTCGCCACGCAGGCACGTTCATTTGACTCGGTTAAAGCGGGACTTTATATGTTGGCTGGTAGCTTACGGTAACGCGTCATCACGAAGGTGGGAGTGAAAACAGAGAGAAAGTGGTGCCGCAGTAGAGGTCTTCGGACCACCGCGCCACAGAGGCTTTCGGCTCATCGCACTTTAGTGGTTAAAAGTGCCCCCTATGGCATAAATAAGCTGAAACCGTAAAGTGAACTACTATATGTAAAAGCCATGTCTTTACTTTCAAACCGAACCTAAGCGTAGCCATGCAGATAGCTCTGGCGTAACTCCAGGTTTAACTACTAGCTAAACCACAACTAATTTTTTTGAAATAAGATATTTCGATCTGCACTGCTGATTCGCAAAATTAATGAGTCTGACCTTTCACATTAAGCACTTTCAATAAGGAAATACAGTGTTTCTCTTCAAAATTAAAAACAAACAAAAAAGTCGATTACTTATTTTAGGTATTTCATCATCGATCGTACCATTGAGCTCAATACCACACATAATGTCCATCTTGCTGTAAAACCCATACACGCCGACCGCACAGATTTCACTGTCATAGTTTTTAACATAAAAGTTTGCAAACCATAATATATATATATATATATATATATATATATATATATATATATATATATATATATATATATATATATATATATATATATATATTGCCACCTAGCGTTGCCAGGTGGCGCATGACTGAGGTGTGAAAGGAGGACGAAGTTGAGGAGGACGACAAAGTGTCGCTTGCACGTTTGCGTCTGTGCTGCTGTGTTGTTGTGTCTGGGCTACCCCCTGCTATCGTCGGTATCCTTAGTCACCGTGTACGTGACATTCTGGTGGAGGTGCTGGGTAAAACGATCGCCTATGCAAGAATCTCCATCTACAAGACGTCGCGCCAGCCCTGTACAATTGGACACCCCCGTGCATCGCTCCAGTCGACGGCTCCAGGGACTGTCTCCAGAGTTTCAGCCATCACCCGCCGCCATGACATCTAGTGCTCCTGCTCAGCAGGTAACGGGCGTCGCACCGGCCTGTAACTACACCTTACAGGCCCCTCGGGTACCGAAGTCATTCCATGGGGACCTCTTTGAGGATGTGGAGGACTGGTTCCTTCAGTTTGAACGTGTCGCTGCTTTCAACCAGTGGGACGATGCTGCCAAACTAAGGAACGTCTACTTCAGCCTTGAGGACGGCGCCCGTATCTGGTTCGAGAACCGAGAGCAAGTATTAACTTCGTGGCGGGAATTCCATCGTCAACTGCTCGAGGCTTATACTAGCGCAGATCGTCGCGAGCATGCAGAACGTGCCATTCACTCTCGCATCCAAAGACCGAATGAGAGTGTCCAGGCGTACGTCGAGGACATGACGCGCCTCTTCAGGCGAGCCGATCCCGCCATGTCCGAGGACAAAAAGGTCAGGCACCTGATGCAGGGTTTGAAAGAGCAGCTGTTCGCAGGCCTTGTGCGAAACCCACCGTCGACTGTAAACGGATTCCTTGCGGAGGCCACCACAATGGAAAAGGTGCTACACCAACGTACCGTGGCTTATGACCGGCCTTTTCATACAAGCACAATCGCGGAATCATTTGCATCTTCAGAGCGGCATCCCGATGCATTGCGCGAACTGATTCGCAGCGTCGTGCGCGAAGAACTAAGCAAGTTCTGGAGCCCTCTGCAGCAATCGCAAACTTCCGTTTCTGCTATAGTGCGGGAGGAGGTGCGGCAGGCACTCAAGAGCCCTCTTTCGCCTGTAGTTCCGAGCCCGCCATTGCTGTCGGGGACCGATAATCGTCCCACATATGCGGAAGTTCTGCAGAGTCAGGCTCCCCCTTCACCACCGCCGATTCTCGCGTCACCTACAGTTCCGCTGCCCTCGGTGCAGCCAGTGCAGAACTTCGACAATCGTCCGCTGCCCCGACGCAAAACCGACATTTGGCGCACGCCTGACCGCCGTCCGCTTTGCTTCCACTGCGGTGAACCAGGACATCTTTACCGGGATTGTCCGTATCGACGCCTCGGTCTCCACGGCTTCCGCATCGACTCGCCTCCTCCCCGGTTTGGTCAACGACCCCGAGTTATTGAGGAGTACCTGGCGGAGCAGCGTTCTTCATCTCATTCGCAGCGGCAGCCCCGCTCCCCTTCGCCAAGGCGCTCCTCCTCGTTCACCCACGGTTCCTCGCGAGAGGACCAAGGCCGCTCGTCTAGCCCTCATCGGGAAAACTGAAAACAGCGACCTTCGGGGGCGAGGCCGCTGGTAGTCGCTGCGTTGAAGACCTCCCGTCGTCGCCGCTTCGATCCGACCGCGAGCTGCTGGCACCGTCACCTAGGGAAGCAAAAAGCGTTTCTCTGGACATTCCGGTTATTTTAGACGGTCGCACTACGGTCAATGCATTAGTGGACACCGGTGCCGATTATTCAATTTTGAGTGGTCGCATGGCGACTGTTTTGAGGAAGGTGCTCACTGCTTGGCTAGGTGTGTACCTTCGAACCGCCGGCGGTCATATAGTTACTCCAAAGGGGATGTGCACGGCTCGCATTCAGATTAACGGACGTACGTTCGTCGTTAGTTGCGTTGTTTTAAATGACTGCTCCCGTGACCTTATCCTCGGCATTGACTTTCTGCGGGAGTACGGAGCAGTTATCGACCTGCGAAATAGACTCGTCACGTTTTCGATGGGACAATCTACCGAACAAGATAGTAGCAGTCCTTGCAATACCGCACTTCGTGTTTCCGCTGAGAGCGTCTCGCTGCCGCCGCGAAGCAGTGCTGTTGTGGAAGTTACCTGTGACGATTTCCGTACCGGTGATGCTGTAGCGGAGGCGAACCATACACTCCTGCTTGCTCATGGCAGGTGGCGCATGACTGAGGTGTGAAAGGAGGACGAAGTTGAGGAGGACGACAAAGTGTCGCTTGCACGTTTGCGTCTGTGCTGCTGTGTTGTGTCTGGGCTACCCCCTGCTATCGTCGGTATCCTTAGTCACCGTGTACGTGACAATATATATATATATATATATATATATATATATATATATATATATATATATATATATATATATATATATATATATATATATATATATATATATATATATATATATATATATATATATATATATATATATATATATATATATATATATATATATATATATATATATACGTCACTCTATGTATGGTATTCGATATTTTTCAAGTGAGCGAAGTTATTCATTTCGTGCTTCTAATTAAACATTGCATAGGCAGCTGCATATTATTTCTATGTGTATGCTAGGTAAGTACCCTGAGAGCAATGACCGTTAACTTTAAGCACTTTTTACTGAGGCGAATTGCTTCTTGGCTTGAATTACTATACAGTCAGAGGATATGAGGCTCACGCTACGAGAGGCAACTATCGACGATTTTATTTCTTCGAAAAACTTTGAAAGCAATAAATTCAATTCGTAGCTACTGCTCGTAGCGTCAGCCTTGTCTTCGGCGTTTGTATTTTATGTTTGCATATTAATATGGACTACAAGGTTTCAGTTAAGTTAGAATAACCGCACTGACTCCTCGTAATTCATCAACAACTTAAAGAGCACGTGAGGTGGTCGTGACGAATACTGAGTTGCCACGTGGTAGCGGCTAATACTCTAGTGGGGGTTTAAATACCACCTTTCTGGATGAGTACAGGGGAGTTTCTACGAACTGAAATTATGAGCATTCTTACTTTTAGGTGGCCTGACAACTATGGCTTCCAAATGCGCACTTTGATTCGAAGCAGCAGTACTCCAGTAACATTTTATGATGGGTGGAGGCACAGCTGCCCTGATTTTTAACAATATACAGCGAGCATAGACCAAACTGCTGGTCAGCGCCTTATAACGTTGATAAGCGTGCAACACGGCTAGAGTTTGTGCACGCGTACAAAGGGAGAGCGTCGTCTGCTACGCTGTTCCGATCATGAGCACACGCGCCGTACAATATTATCTGTTCGCGAAAACCCGAAGGGCAGTAGAGCACATGCGCACGAATAACATGCAACACTTAGACGTTATTTCCTTCCTTTTTCTATTACGAGCGGACTGGAGAAGCAGAGTTAAGATCAGAAAAAAATAAAAAAAAAAGTAAATGAATACAGCAGCAATTGCAAAAGCATTGCCTACAATTGGAACCTTCTGATTTGAGCAGCCCTCTGTGAGGTGGAAATACGGTAAAAGAGGCACAAGCAAAGCACGTGTGCTCTATTGCACGCCGCTTTCTTTTGTTTTTGTATTTTTCTGCTTTTTTCTTTTGTGAATAGATATTGTGGCAGGGCATGTGTCGTCGTGATCGGAACAGCTTACTAGATGACGCCTTACCTTCTTGCGCGTGCGCGAACTCTCGCCATGTTTGACGCTTATCGCCGTAGTAAAGCGCTGACCAGCAGTTTGGTCGAGGCTCGCGCTATATTGTTAAAACTCAGGACGGCTGTACATACGCGCAAGGCCAAGTGACTATAAGGAGGCGCGATACAAATTGCACTTCCACACTGGTGCGCTTAGCAACGCGCCGAAAGTGGATTCCCGGCATGTCACGAAAACTGTCTCGACGTCCATTTTGGGACAGCACGCTCAGCGCAAGGGCCAGTGACCATGTTTCATCTAGTGATGAGGTAAGAGCCCGGTTGTGTAACGCTATAGCGCGGGGAACAGAACTTGCTGAAGAAAGAGAAACAAAATGATCGTGAAAGACATACCAGGGTGCAGCGCAGATAGCGAATCGTCCACAGACAGAGTTGAGTGCGAAGGAAATGCTTGCCGCGGCCGCCGCGTGCTGCTGCTTTCGTGATTACCAGCGATCAATTTCGATCCACCCTATCTTGGAAGGAGAGAAACTAAGGGAGCGAAGCAACGGAAATGACCTAATGAGTTTTTGCTACATTAGGATTACACATGATAGCGAGGTGAGCTCTGCGATTGCTTTTCGTAACGACTGTCTTTGCAATTTACCGCTGGCGAAGTCTGATGTAGGGCACGCGAGACGTTGCCAAAGTGGTGCCTGTGCGCAATTTTCGAAAACGATACCTTGTCTCGTCTTGAGTTTATTTCCTTTGGTCAAGCACAAACAACCATCGCTCATTGTCTTTGTTTCCTCCAGTTCCAAAAGTTTCTAAAATTATTTTTCTAAAGAGAGCCACAAGCAAAAATACCTCAGAATGGCCGAGTTGCTGCAGTTGATTAGTAGCGACAAGTGATCACTAACCAAAGCGAGATGTAAGCACTGTTTTTCAATTACTGTATAGTAAGCGCTGTGGAGTGGAAGGATGGCCAAGTTAGTTCGTGATCATTCAGGGAAAAGGGAAAACAACGGAGGGACAAAGGACTAAGCAAGTAGACATGAATTGAACTGGATGCCTTTCATCTGCGGAAACAGTAAATTTTTCTTTTTTGTTTTTGAATAGCTCCTCGATTAATACAGCGCCAATCTACTCGACTTCCACAGTCGTTTATTTTTTTCTGCGCTGTTTTTTGTTGATGCAAGTGCACCTGCTAAACAAACAGATAAGAAATCACAAGTGACCATACGGTGTGACGCAACAGCGTTAGCATTGTTGGTTGTAAATTTCGTTTTTGTATTCGTTGCCTTCCCACTGCGCGTTTGAAATGTAGTTTAGAAGTGCCATGTGTAAAAAAAATGTCGCGTTGGTCAGATAACTCCCAGGTCCTGAAGTGACGTCCTCAGACCGGAAGTCACAGATATGCATTCAGGTAGTTATGACAGCAGTACATCACTAAGGTGTACAACGGACGGCTTCCTGAAGAAGCGCTTTATTGGGCTGAATAGCACAGATAAAAGAAAGGAACAATTCGGATGCGGCGATATAGCAGACGTTGTCGGCGGTCGTCGCAAAACGCAGTCCTATAACCACTCTGTGCAGCGCAATGTAGAACAATCTCGAAGCCCATAGCTACGATCATTCTAGATGAATTTAGGCACATCCTTCATTATAAAATGATTAAGCGGTGACCCGGGGGCTTTGATTGTGAACACGAACAATACAAAGCTTAGCCGCATTACCGCCACTCCTCATAGAGACATCGACCAAAGGCTATGAAATAAATCAGAAGGTACCAAAAAAATAAGTAAGGACAAAAAAAAAAAATAAACATATTGAATGCAAACTGAAAGTGTCGATTAGCACGCATGCTATAAGGCTTTAGGCACACCACGTGTGCAACTTCTCTGAAATGCTGGAGAATCGTCGTTCACGACTGCATAGACAATTGCTCTGACTCAACAATTACCTTGTAAGTGTGGGCTGAAGTAGTGGCGCAGAAGCCTCTCACTCAATTCGCGTCGGCGAATGGGTGTTCACAGTGATCCAACATGGTCACCAGATTTTAATTCCATGCGACGTCAGCGTAGACTACATATAGCGTAGCATTGAGCATTAGAGCGCTGTTTATTTATTTATTTTTTATGAGCAGTCCGGTAAATTACTGGCCTTCTTCAGCGGAGAATCAGCGCACTGCGGGTAGACAGTGACATGAAGGGTGTCTCCTTCGGTAACGTTGGGCGGCCTGGTGTCCAGCGCTGTCGTGTCTGCCTACCATCAGCCTAAAAGGAGTCTCAGAGTGGGAGTTTTTACTTTGATGTAACAAATTAAAAAAATATATAGAGAGGAAAACGGCGTTATAGGCTTTGCAGTCGGCGCCCACGTATACATGGTAAGCATGTCAGCAATAATGTTTCAAGCGTTTCGACAGCTCTTTCTTGCGCAGTCGTCTTCCGGTGGTTCGTACCGCTGTATTGCATGATGGGTTGTGTAATGTCGCCCATAAACGCTCGTGTCTGTGATAACTTTAGACGTACAGTGGGGAAATTCCGAAAACTTTTGCGGTGTTATCATGAGGAAGCTTTTTTGATTCAACGTATGGGAGTAAAGTATTCGGCTGCTGCTATTACTCATCTTATACCAGAGGTCGACGTTAGGAAGGTGTCAAAGAGGTCCATGCCGAAACCTTGAAAGGCCTGCATGCCGGCTCAAGTGGCTGCGGAAGTCCTGCCGGTATTGTTTGGTGGTGTTGTGCGGCGTCGACAGTCACGGCACATCTAAATGTATTATGGAAAATCAGCGGATAGCATTTGAAATAATTTTTTTGCGCTTATTTGGACACAAGGTGCGAAAAAAGTTCGCACAGGATAGACGAGAAAATCTTCGACAGGTGGCCTGTAGACGTCGCCTGTTCTGTAGACGTCGCTTACTGCTAGAGAGATGCGGCTGTCCTTGTGTAGGTGTGTTCTCCTGTCCATTGTGTCCAAATAAGAGCTAGCAAATATGATTCTGAATGCTTTCAAACTAGCTCAAGTTTCCGCCTTAATCAGCAGAAAGATGTGGCCAGTGATACTTGTCTTGAATTTGGTGGAGGATACAAGTGAATCGAAGTGGCCAGCTGATCATTCATAGTGTGAAAAATGTAGGGTATTTTCCCGGTGGTTAAAGCGACGATAAGAAGGCACGCACGTTTATTATGCGCAAACGTTTTTTCTTACGATTATCGCATTTTGAGTGCAAAACGAGGATGATCTACATTTTGAACTTCATTAGCATATTGTTCTCTACGCGCTAATGCCATTAAAATTACGGCAAGTTCTTAAAAGAAGCAGCTCTCATCGCAATGGAAGATATTTTTGGAAAGTCTTCATCAAAAGATTTGGATGAGCTTAGTGAGCTTCAAAGAACGAGGCTGCGTAACAATTTCATGCTAAAGACACCTCAATATGGTTTTGTCTTACTCATATCACAGCCAGTAGTAATGAGAAGCTATCTTTCGCCAAGAACATTAGTGTTTCTAGTTATTAGAATGGTATTATTAGAAGTAAGTGTCGCGATGCCTTAATATTTAACCAATAAATTCAGCGCACAGACGCTCCCTAGGCAAGAGATAGTGTACACAAGTACACAGAGAGAACTAGACTGTAAGTGATCAAAGGGCGCCCAACAAAACCAGATGCTTTGAAAATGCGGATGCTGAATATAGCTATAAGGGTGGATACATTCCACACATATGTTGGTTTCAACTATTCAGATAACATAAAACCAGCGATAATCTGGCCTGGCAATTGCTTAGTGAAATACGCCGCTGTGGATTAGCTGTGAGGTTCCTAATATTGTTTATACCGCATCTTGATGTCAGCGTTTTTGACACCTCTGTAAGTTTCTGTCATCATGGTTACAGCAACAAGTTGTCATTATGCCATTCCATAACCTAAACAGTTTCTAAAAACATGACTGATGGACAATGACCCGAGAGGAACCCTGGCGTAATTCTTGATGGAAAGTAGTTTGTACACAAAAGGGCGCGTTTGTCATCAAAACAAAAAACACATAAGCAATATTCTTGCTGCCAAAATTGATGTTCATTCAAGAATTATTATGATACGCTTCCAAGGTAAGTTTCAAAAGTAGGTGTTACTTCTGCCTTATTCAGGTAAAACACCACGGCTGCCGCCAAAATATTGTTGGGGCAGGTTTTGCACAGAGCTTTCAGAGCACAGCCTTCGGTAATCGATTTTCCGTGGCTTTGCGCACAAGATGCAACGGATAGAAGGAGCTTTTCTCCTCTTCGCCAAGCAAAATCACAATCGATCATGCGTTATGCTAGGAATCAATAGGCGCACAACGCACCACGGCACGTCGAAAAGCCATCCAGCAAACCGAGTTGCCCGCGATCGATACAGGATAAGCAAAGCGAAAGAAGTAAAAGTATGCGTGCAACTGTTTTCGGTGCATACTGAATGCCCACTGTAAAATAATTAACTGTGTTAATGAATTGTCACCAAGTGTGCAGGCAGCCCAACTCGTATTCCTGGGCGTCGATACTTCTACCACATGCAGTGCACCAGGGAAAAAAAAAATAATGTGATTGGTTCGGTTTCTTCTGTTTTCACTATTTCAAATCTTATGGCATATATAGCTTACCGGTAGGCACAAAATCACGATTCCTACCAGCTCCACCGGAAAAATGTTTCGCTTCATAGCCATTTATTAGGTAACGCGTCCCTAGGAGTCACTGATAACGTATTCGATCTTACTTCCAATGCTATCATCATCATCATCATCAGCCTGATTATACCCACTGCAGGGCGAAGGCCTCTCCCATATTTCTCCATTTAACCCGGTTCTGTGCTAGCTGCATCCACTTGACCCCTGCGAACTTCTTAATCTCATCCGCCCACCTAACTTTCTGCCGCCCCCTGCTACGCTTTCCTTCCCTTGGAATCCAGTTTGTTACCCTCAGCGACCATCGGTTATCCTCTCTTCGCACTACATGTCCTGCCCATGTCCATTTCTTCTTCCTAATATCCACTAGAATGTCGGTAACCTGAGTTATTTCTCTTACCCAGTCTGCCCGCTTCCCATCTCTTAATGTTACCCCTACCATTTTTCGTTCCATGGCCCTCTGGGTTGCCCTTAACTTAAGCAGAACTCTCTTGGTTAGCCTCCACGTTTCAGCCCCATAGGTCCTATAGCACTGAAGAACACCGTCAGTTTATTTCGCTGATTTACTTCATTCCAAACCAACGTGTCGAAGTTTGTCCTTTTCAACCTCTTAAAGTCGGGTTTCTCATTTGCTTACCTTAACATCTGATTCACAATTTTTTTACGCACCTCCCTTGAGCCTGCTGGTCAACTGAAATATATTAAAGAACAGGACCTTAACATCTGAGTCACACTTTTTACATATTAAAGAACAGGCAGGCCATTCCTTATGAAGTGCGAAACCAGCGTATATGTAAACAGGCAATGGAGTTTCCGTCAGCATCAACTTCCGGCTCCTCTTTTTTACATTAGCAGCTGTTAGTGCAATTTCCTGATTTTGTAGTCTCGTCGCCGCCGGTACCCACAGTGCGGCTTTGGAACAAAATCACAAGCAAAAAATATCACGGATGATTTAGCATTGTTACGTTGAATCAGAATTATGGGTGCCAACACATTTACGCATTGCTCTGCTGGTAATGGTAAGGTTTAGACTTCCTCTTTTCTATTGGTCCCATCAGGTTGGTGAAGTGGTTAGGGCATCCGACTACTGTGCCCAAGGATGCAGAATCGAATCGCTGCCTCGGCGGCCGAAAAGCTAGGCGCCCCTGTGCTGTGCGTTGTGTGTTCTGTGCTAAAGGATCAAGCTGGTTTTCGAAAAGAAGACTCAACTATCTATCATATTCGTACTATCAAAAAGGAGATAAAAATTGCTCGGAACAGAACCAGCCCTTATACATAGCATTCACTGATTACAAAAAAAAGCATTTGACTCAGTCGAAACATTCGCAGTCATGCAGGCATTGCGGAATCAGGGTGTAGATGATCCATATGTGAAAGTACTGGATGATATCTGTAGTGGCTGCTCAGCAACCATATTTCTGCACAAAAGAAAATAACAAAATTTCCATGAGGAAAGGTGTTAAGCAAGGAGACATGATCACCCCAGTACTCTTCATAGCTTACGTAGAGGAAGTATTCAGAATAGGAATGGCAGCAGTAGGGATAAGGGTTGATAGAGACTACCCCAGTAATCTGCGACTCGCTGATGGCATTGCCTTGTTAAGTATAACTAAGGGGATGAACTGCAAATATTGAATGATAACCAAGGTATAAAAACCAGAAAGGTAGGCAGAAACATTATATATAAAAAACTAGGCGATTTTTCAACACCCTCGGGAATGAGCAGCAGTTTCCAATAGGTAGCGAAGCACTGGAAGTGATATTGGCGAATATGTCTACTTAGTACAAGTACGCAGGTCCAAACCAAGAAAGGAAAATAACTAGGAGAACAAGATTTAGATGGAGCTCATTTGGCAAGTACTCGCAGGTTATGGCTAGCAGCTTACCGGTATCGCTCAAGAGGAAAGTATACAACAGTTGCATCTTACCTGTACTTAATTATAGGGCTGAAACGTGGAGGCTAACGAAAAAGGCTCTACTTAAGTTGAGGACAACTCAGAGGGCTCTGGAACGGAAAATGGTAGGTGTAACGTTAAAAGATAGAAAGCATGCAGAATGAGAAGAAGAAATAACTCGAGTTAATGACGATCTAGTGGAAATCAAGAACAAGAAGCGGGCAACGTAAGGCGAAGAGAGAATAACCGATGGTCTCTTAGGATAACAAACTGGATTCTGATGAAAGGAAAGATTAGCAGAGGGCGGTAGAAAGTTAGATGGGTGGATGAGGTTAAGAAGTTTGCAGGAGTCAGCTGCATGCAACTACCACAGGACGCGTTAATTGGAGCAATGTATGAGAGACCTTAGCCCTGCAGTGGGTATGGTTCGGATGCTAATGATGACACCTAAACTGCCAAAAACAGGGCTGGCATAATAGAATATGGAAGTTAAAACTCGCATTTTGGCGTACTCAAACAAAAGTGTACTCAAAGCTTTGGCGAAATATCATCATCATCATCGGCGCCACAACCGCCGCCGCCGCCGCCTGACTATACCCACTGCAGGGCGAAGGCCTCTCCCATATTTCTCCAATTTAACCCGGTTCTGTGCTAGCTGCATCCATTTGACACCTGCGAACTTCTTAACCTCATCCGCCCACCTAACTTTCTGCGAAATATATGAAATATATGATATTTTATTTGATCCTGACTTGAACTTTATAAGTATCCAAGTGGCGAAGGCCAAATATATGTCGCCAAAAGGTTTTAAAAGTGGGTTATGTTGTGCACATTAGCTAAACCGCGCAACCCTAGTTGTGAACTCCCCCATGTAGTTTCGGGACGTCACACAATCCGAAGACTAATGAGAAGCCGGCCATGTCAACTGCCAACCAACACCTGTCAGAGGAATGCTCGTTTACTGCCTAGGGCTGGAGTGGCAACGATGAAGTCGGTAGGTGCAGTGCAGACTGTAGAGTGCTGACAGGCTAAAAGGCTGAGTTGTGAGATTAGACATGTATATGAAATACATCGCGCGAGTCCACCTTTCACGGCTGGCACGCCGGTATGTGGTGGCCCGCCAGCTGCTTAGCCTACCACCTGAGTGTGGTATGAGGACTCTCTATAACTGAATATATTTCCTGCGCAAGTGTGACCACGCGTTTGAGGTCCGGAACACGCGCTGGAGGAACATGAAGGTTTTTGGAGGCATGAAGGTGGTTTGCAAGCAATTCCGTAACAACCCATTTAGTTATGGCGTCTAATTATGCATTCTTACGCTCTTCACCACCGGCATCGCGGCCATACCATCGGCTTGCTGTTAAGCGCAGCAAAAGGTGGTTTCCGGCTGTCGACCTCAACATCTTCGCGAGCCCCGATTCCCCGTCACTCGTTGCTGTATCAGCAGGCAGATAGGTCGCGACCATTGTTACCACAGTATAGGCGTAATTCAAAGTGTGCACATTCTCAGTGTCTTTTTTACCCTTGCATGTTTTCACTTCGCATCATTACTCCTGGTGTCTGACTTTTCTCTTTTCCGTCGCGTGAGGTACGCTTTCGCTACAGCCAAGTAAATAACGAATCGTAAGCAAGGTGCCGGTGTTCTGTGCGGTGTCAGTGCACGTTCAAGAACCACATATCGCCAAAATGTACGGAGCCCTCCACTACGGCGTCTCTCATAGCCTGAGTCGCTTTGGAGCGTTAACCCCATAAAGCAAACGAATCCAATTTCTGTAGGCCATACATTCCAGCTAGTTCGGTTTGTGAGCCATGGTGTCACCTAACGAGTGGAACGTCACGGGCATAGGTGACAATACATCGCTTTATTCCGGGAAAATAGGAAAGGAACAGTACAAAATGCTACATATCCTTTGTAACGAAGGAAAACGATGCTCACAACTCCGCCTACGAGACGGGTAAGATTACGGGAAAGAATACATGCTAACAATACATCAATGGGGTACAAAGGCACAAGGGCAGGGTGGTGATAGACGCAGCAACTCCCGTCGGGTACCGCAACAGGCACTGTCACGAGGATGGCCGTCGGTGCACCTTCACGGCAGTGTCTGGACGCAGTGCACTTGCCCAGACGCGTTCCAGGCATCACGATGCTTCCTGGTTGAGTGACCGAGTCGCAGCAGCGTTTCAAAAGGACTACCCTTGTTAGCTGCTGGCTTCGTGCTTATCAAGCTTCGCCGCAGCCTACGGTGCACCCGCTTAATATGCGCCGTCTGTTCGCGCATGAGTATAATCACTCGCGCTCGATAAAAAAAAAAAATCTAATCACGCGTGACTACGCGTCGCGCATAGTCTTGTGTGCTAAGTGTCAATTGCCGGAGGGACACAATTTTAGTAGCTCAAGATCAGTCAGTCTTTACTTTTGAAACCAAGACTTAGGATTACGAACAACGCTGTATTGGAAGGTTTTGTTATAATTTTAATCGTCTCGGATTACATTTCATATGCCGAAATTTTAATGCTTACTCACTAAATCACTGTACGGGCATCAATCTCAGGCGTAAGTAGAGCACGAGCCAAAGGTCTAAAGCTCGAGCCCGGCCCAAGCCCGCGGCTTCAAGCGAGGTCCGGTCCGGACCCGCTAAATTATCGGGCTCCGCAGCAAGGTCTGTGGAATTTTTTTTTTTAATGGACACCAGTTCACCTTGATATAGAGAAGAAATCAAAAAGGGCTTGCGCACATCCCATTGCAAGTCGGCGTATGAGCGACGCCATAGTCGAGGGCTTCATATCATCTCGGCCATCTGGCATTCTTTATCAGACACTGACACCACAGGGTAAACGGGTGCCATGCCTGCCGCTTCAATCGGGCCGGGATCGAAGTCCGGGTACACCAGCTCACTATTCGATCATCTTGACCACTCGGCCACTGAAGTGGGGTCATCACCAGCTAAACTATACTTACTGCAGAGGGAAGACCTCTCCCATGTCCAGTTAACCCAGTAAATAATGGCTTGGTTTAATCTGTGTCGCTGCTGTATCGCCTCAAGTGTGCTTCACTCTGCAATAGTGAATCAACAACCGGGCATCGGACCTCCTTTTTTAGGCCCAAGCCTGAGCCTGACCCGACCCTCGAAAGTAAGCCTGAGCCCGGCGCGGCCCACAAATCGGGCCGGCCAGAGCTCGTGCAGCCCTCTAGTGCACTCATTACAACATTAACCCTCTTCTGCATAATTGAGGCAGCTGCGACTGGGTTCGACGTTGCACCAATCGAACATCATAAACAACCACACGCCATTTTAAATTAATAATAGCGTATACCACTGTGTATAGGAGCCGCCAAGTATGCCTGCCTAACAACGTTCAACGGACAGGAGGTCTGATATGAAAATTGTTGAGACAACGCATGCAGCCACTGCCTTTGTTTGGGGTCTCATGGAGACTTGCATAAAAATACGCTACCAAATGAACAAAAGCTCTCGAAGCAACTACTACTCGGTTCGAGGAAACCTGATGCTTTCGAATAAACCATGCCCTATTCTCTTCTCTCAGATGAGGGCAGATTCATCCAATTACCCGCACCTAGAGTTAGCTGTTGGATCCGATGAAGAAGCGCCGTCAAGCAGTGTCGTGGCGTAATCCTTGGCGACGCAAATCGGTAAATTGGATAAAGACAGCTTGGCTCTACAGTTTCTTTGGCGTGTTGCTCCAGCTTAATTATGAAGGAAAGTGAGGCGATCACGCTTGGTGCGTCGAGGAAGTTAAGCAAAGTGGAGCAACAGCACAACACACGCTCCCAGACGCCTCCTCAACTGCGGCGCTTCGGAGAAAACTGCCCGTCGTATCTGATGGCAGCGCACCGGTATACCCTGTCGTAGTTGTTGTCGTCGTTTATGCGTTATGATATTTGATAACATAAGAAAACTCAGGTGAAACTTGACAAACTGATTTAATCGCTACGTTAAGCAAGAAAACTTTACAGAATTTTACACCGACAACCGTTTCGTTTGATGTCTTGCAAACCACTGTTTTCTCCGACGGTTGGCCGTGTTTCTCTCCAGGCTTCCTTCCCTTGTTTCCTTTTAGACCGCAGCTCCTATGCGCCCGTTCCTGCGTTTCGCGTCGTCGGCGGCGCAGTCGTCGTTGTACGCCTCGTAACCAGCTCCGCCCCCCTTACAGCACCCCATCTAAGCCCCCTCTTCCTCCTTGGCGGCGACAGCGCGGGTTAATCTGATTGCTGCGCGCGCTCCAGCCACCCCCGTTCGCCGCTGTGTATACCCCGCCTCTTCCCCCCTCATCTTACGTGGCGGCGAGGGTGTTCTCCGGTTGCCGAAGCGCCGGCTCGCTATCAGCGGATCAGAAGCGCTACACAAGCCGCTCGCTGAACAGCACCTCGGCGCGCACGCATACGCACACACACGCGCGTGCACACACACACACACACACACACACACACACACACACACACACACACACACACACACACACACACACACACACACACACACACACACACACACACACACACACACACACGCACGCACACCCGCGAGTGGCCGCTCGGCCGGCGATCAGGAGGAGGAAAATCGCCGTCTCCTGACACGCCCTTCGGTTCTGGCCTTTTTTCGTTTTCGTCCCTGACACACCCTGCCGTAAGTGGGTGTTAGAGTGCGCTTAATGAACGTGGACGAAAGAACGATCGAGAAAAGTTTATTCTAACTTGCATGTGTTCTGCAGCTTGCATCTCTTCCCTACAAAACCAGCACTATCTTTCCTTTCTTTTTTTTTAAGGGCGTTGGCCCTTATTCACGCTTTTCTCAGTTTCGCGCTGTCGCAGCCTCGTAGGTGTCACTGTCGGCAGCCGCAGCACCCCATGACGTCTTAGGCGGGTGGTAAAGCGGCCAGGGAGCAATACCGCTCTTCGCATTTAGGGGGAGAGGGAGAATGAAATAGGAGGGAATTTAGGAGGTGACGGACAAGCTAGTAACTCGGAAGCTGTGCAAGCAGTGGAGGTCTACGCAGCCACAGTGTTGAACGGGGAGATTATGACGAGGGCGGGCCCATGCGCCGCCGGAGTTTTGTGCCTCGGGAAGAACCTGGAGCATGGCTACCATAAAAGAAGGAGGCTATGGAGAGGGCGGAGAAATTTAGTAATCGGAAGGTGGTTGCCATAGCCAGAACCAAGCGAGTGGCTACCGTTGTGGAAAGCGAGAGTTATCGCGACAGCGGTTAGATGCAAAACCTGAAAGGCCGCTGCCACAAA
>NC_139345.1:33324577-33354577 GCF_055883805.1 Amblyomma maculatum
AGTGTGGTGGCAGGCGACGTGACGTAAGCCCGCAAAGGTATTAAACTGCTCGGTGCCCGTTTCGCACCTCGACCTGCACGTAATTCAAGCGAGCCGTCACAAGCGCCATCTGCGATTCTGTCCACTCTTTTAAAGCGCTGTTATGCGTACTCAAGTAGAACATCTGTAGCCGTTATGGTAGTGATTCATCGCCGGAAAACAGGATAAATAGAATGTTCTTTATAGGCCCACGCTGGTACAGCTGCGATGATAGCAGCGCAGAAAGCATACCCAGAAGCTTTGAACATTTTACGGGCCTACCCCGAGCCAAAAAAATTCGCACGCAGTGATACTAGTGACCTCGCAGCTCAAATCGGTCATGCAAGACTTTATGTTTGGGCCCAAACGAGGTAGAAAACACAGCAGTGCCCCTGGCTATCAGAAACAGCGAGAAGGCAAGGGGCTCAGCCACAATAGTATTCGACTCCTAGGCGTCTTGTCGGTATCTCCCTCAAGGCTGAGCTTTCGAGAAAGTATATATGCTCTTTTCTCCGAATACGAAGAACACCATGATGTCATATATATGAATCCGTAGACACGAAGGACTCGAGAGAAATAAGGTGGTGCATGATCTAGCCCAAGAATCAGTCGGGCTGACCACCAACCCCACCCGTATCATATTCCTCTACCCATTGTATATTGGGAATCGTCTGGAACATCTGAGGCTGGAGAGACGTAATATTCCCCACCAAAGAAGACGCAGCAAACGAGGTTATTGATTGGCACTCCTTCCAAACTAACACGTATCCTAAATTACATATAAGGAGTAAGATATAACTTCTCCCTCTGCAGCTTTGTTTGCCCCTGGTGTGATGTCTGTCCCAATTTTTTCACATATCCTGGGTCTGTACAGCAAAACCACACAGCTTTCCTCATAAAAAACGCACATACGAGCAGCGGGATGCGGCGCCGAGGAACCTAGTCTGTGAAGCAACTAAAGCCAATGAAGAGACGACCAACCTGATCTTCATTTTCCCATTTCTCATTCCCGCTTTTTTCCTACAAAACATTTAATCTCACCTCACATCTCCACTATGAGAAAGTCTTCAAAAAGTAATAAATTTACATGTGCTTTAGCATCCCATTAAGAATCAATATATCAACAGATCCTCAAAACCGAGCCCATTATCTTTCTACGGCAGTATTACTTATTTGTGCTGAGCGTATAGGACAAACCTAAGAAGCTAAACTGTGACAAGTATCGGAAGCTTAGACCGTTTCTATAACCTGGACTAAAAGCTGGACTAAACTAAAAGCCTTTACCACTGTCATTAGTCCAGTCTCCACCTCTAAAAAATAAATAATTGAATGGAAACTGAACTTGGAATATTCCGCACATACCTCACAAATATTTAAAAACGCACCCCATTGATTTTATGCAATGTCATAATTACTCATTGTGAGCTCAAACCAAACTTCAGGAGCAACCTTTCGCTACACACCAGAAGCTTAGACGGCATATGACAATACGTTCATAAAGATTATCTTGCCATATTCTACAGCTTGCTCACAATTATTTTCAAAAACGAACCCCATTTAAGGGAAATTTTTGCCCACATATTTAGCATCAACGTGCAGTTATAAGTATCTTATAATATTCTGCAATCACCGTCTCAAAGTTAACAGTAATTCCAGAATCCTGGACTTAGATACAACTAAAAAGCCTGAAGCGTGACAGGTATGTTTCAATGTACACGTCGCGTGCGGTTCGGGCAAATGTGCAAGCACCCAGCCTCAGCTTTGCCTTTTTGCGGTAGTCCGCGCACATGAAGTTTACAACAGCGAGTTAGAAGTCAGCATGGGGCCACCGCCCGGCCTTCACCGCAAGCTAGGTATGCGGCACGCACGCACCTTCGACTGGAACCTCCACGTTCATAGCGCGAACTTCGGTACATGGCAGAAATTCGTAAGCGCATGTTTTCATGGGAACAGTCAAGAATAACCTGACGTTTCGCAAGCTGCGGCCCACGGCTCGGATCGACCAGCGGTATTTCCACACTGTGGCGTACTCATGCAATGTACGCGCACAGAAGGCCAATCGCGCCAGTCTGGGCACGAATCGCGTCAATATGAACAGTCCCTGATACGATCAATAGTTGACGGAAAGGTACTATTGTTGCCGTGATATATGCGGAGCCTGCAATAAAACTTGGTACGTTATATACGTCGCACTTCAAAAGACATTGATTTGATCTGTCCAACGTGCTCAAGGCAAAATGTAGGAATCCGTCCGACTTAACTTCAGCCGTAGCCTAACAATGCCGTGTAACACTTGTGTGTCCGGTAATAGAGTTTTTACAATAAAAAAAAAAAATTACGAGGACGCTTAAGCTTCGCGTTAATGTAAACGCGTAGCGTGCTTTGTTTGCTTGATCGTTTCTTTTCTTTTTTTTTTTTTTTTTAGCAACAACAGGTTGCGGCGACGCGATGACTCTATACGTTTATTACGACGAACTACGACACAGTAACTTATCACTTTTTAGTTCTTGTTATTTTAATTTCTTACTTGCACTACTTCCCACTTTTTTAATCTTTTCTGTTTATCAAACTTTCAAATTAATTAGAATTGCCGATAATTAAACAATTGATTATAGTTTTTGTACCTCATATACCTCACACTGCCGGAAATTACAGACAACTGGGGTACGGCGCTGCATTCGACCGAACAAGCAGTGTACACTTCGTGTAAAATCGCTGGAGTGGAGAGGGTTCGATCGCACGAGTCTGTCTTGGGAAGCGAGTTTGAAACTTCGTAGTTATGGATCGAAAATAGCTTTTTAAAGACAATTTGTTTGATCGCAGGTAATTAAACCACGAGCAATCGGGATTTGAGGAAAGGTTCCTTTTTTTTTTCGCCGGTGGATTTTGCCTATTTCCTCATTTCTTTCGGGTTAAATGTCCGCCTGTTACAAAGTGAGTCATTGAAATCATATTGGCAAGTGGTATATTTTTATTTAATCATTTTCTCTAACTCATACAATAACCTACAAGTCTCGTCATCTTTCGAGCTGATGTATCGTCTGAACAGGAAGCCTCTTTGACTCAGCAGACAATTTATTTCTGCCGTGAACTGTATAGTTTGTTACGTCTCTGTGTACCCGATAATATTGTTACGGCAAATATTCACAGTACGGCAGAGAGAGAGAGAGAGAAAACTTTTAATGAGCATATAATCAGTAAATATTCGCAGGAGCTGGGTGGTCGGTGCCCCTAGTCCAGGGCTCCGCTGGCAGCAGCTGACTTGCGGACTAGCTGGATAATCCAGGCTTGCTGGTCCAGGTTGTCGCTGGTCAGGGCCGCCTCCCACTGCTCGTGTGTCGGGCATGGCACTATTAACGTTGGGTCAGGTTTGTCCTGGCATTCCCAAGAGATGTGAAAGAGTGTGGGGCTTGCACCGCACCAAGGACTGTAACTCGTGTATTTTGTTGGGCTTATCTTATTTAAAATTTGAAGATTAGGGAATGTGTTTGTTTGTATTTTTCTCCAGTCTATAGCGTCCGAGGAAGGAAGGTGTTTGTGTGGTGGTGAGAAAATTCTTCTTTCTAACCGTAGGTGTTCCAGCCTGTCGCCGTAGGGTCCTAGGAGAGGGGTGAGGTAGGGATGGGGATCCGCCCGGTTTGTAAGAGCTCGGGCTAGATCATTCGCTACCTCATTTCCTTCTAGGCCTTCGTGTCCAGGTGTCCATGTAATTGTGTGCGTCTGGGAGATGGAACGTAATATTGCACACGCTCTTTTGTGAGGTTTTCCGGCCAGGTAGTCCCTGCAGGCTGGTTGGGAGTCCGTCACTACGTGTGATGACTTATTTTGGTTGTCTTGTGTTTTTATGGTGATGGCTATTGCCAGTGATTCCGCTTCCGCAGGATCCTTGGCATAGATCGAAGCCTGAATAATTGGCCTCTTCTTGTGGTCAACTGCAGCTATTGTGAACTTGTCAGGTTCGCCGTAAGCCCCTATGTCCACGTAGACAACTTCCGCGTCTTTAGACATTGTTTTTCCAATGATTTGACTCTGGCTTTCCTTCGACCCTTCTGTAACCCATGGTGCATGTGCCTGGGTATCGGGTCACATAGATGTTGTTTCTTGTGGATGTCGGAATTTGTGATTGATCTCAGAAGTTCTTAGTGCCTGCCATAGCCCTAGTTTTGACAGGATTTCCCTACCGCCTGCGTTGTTGTTAGGCGTTGTTTCTGACTCTCTAGAACCGCCTCCTTGAGCTCCTCGAAGTTGTTGTGCACTCCGAGTGCCCAAAGACGTTCCGTTGATGTTGTTGGCGGGAGGTTTAGGGCCGTTTTATAGGCTCCTCTTATGATAGTGTCAATGGCCCTTTTATCAGTGAATCTAATTTCGTGATATGGGAGCCCGTAGGTAATTCTGCTAACGACTAGGGCCTGTACAAGGCGTAGAGTGTCCTCCTCCCTCATCCCTTTCCGGTGGCAGGTCACCCTTCTAATCATTCTGGGAATTTGGTTGACTGTGGTTTGAGTGTTTTTGATTGTATAATCCACTCTCAAATTGCTTTGCAACCACAGCCCCAAAATTCTGATCTTGTCCTTCTCTTGAATTATCTGGTCTCCTAGAGAGAGCTGAATTTCTCCTGGGGACTTGTAATTTCTTCTGTGTAGCCTGATAAGTTCGGATTTTTGTGGGGAGCATTGAAGACCACTCTCCCGGCAAATTCCTCGACTAGGTCTATAGCGGCTTGCAGAGCTTCTTCTTTTTGCGCCAAGGATCCCTGAGTAGCCCAGATGGTGATGTCGTCCGCGTATAAAGTGAAGCCAATATCAGTGCGGGTCAACAGTTTTTTTGCTAAATTTATCATTGCTATGTTAAATAGCATTGGAGAGATTATTGAACCCTGCGGTGTTCCTTTGTTCGGCATGGGTACTTTTGGTGATCGGATCTCTCCAATTCCTATGGTGGCTGTGCGATCTGAGAGGAAAGCCTTCACATATTTGAAAATTTTCTCTCCGCAGTTGATATTGTTTAATTCTTGCAATATGGTTTGGTGGCCAATGTTGTCGAATGCTCCTTTGAGATCTAGTGCCAGAATGAAATTTTCGCCTTTTCGGGGTATGGTGTTGATTACCTCTTCCCTAATCCGGAGGAAAGCATCTTGCGTGCAGAGTCCCTTGCGGAAGCCCAGCATGCAGGAAGGAAAGATGTTGTTTTCGTCGATGTAATTTTGGAGCCTTAGGTGGACTACTTTTTATAGAGTTTTCCCAGGCAAGAAGTGAGGGAGATAGGACGGAGACTCTCCACAGCCGGTGGCTTTCCAGCCTTTGGTATGGTGATGATATCCGCGTGTCTCCAAGCTGATGGGATCGGTCCCTTCTCCCACAGTTCTTCGTTGATGTACTTCGTTAGGTCTTGCAGATGTTCGGTGCTTAAGTTCCTAATCATAGCGTAGGTGACTTTGTCTCCTCCAGGGGCAGTGTTTCTTGTAAATGTACGGGCGGCTGAGTAGACCTCCGCCAGTGTTATGGGGGAGTCAAGGGAGGGGTTTGGTTGACCCGCATATGAAGTTTGGCAAGCCGGAGTAGGGTCTCCTATGTATTTCTTGTGCATGGCGGTGATCAACTCTGCATCTGTGCCCGGGTATTTATGGGCTATGGTGTGGAGGGTTCTTCTTGTGGCCGTTTTGGTTTTTTATGTGTCTATCATGCTTCTTAATATTGACCATGCTTAGCCGTGCTTAGGGTACCTTTCAGTGAATTGCAGAAATCTGCCCAGTTTTGCTTGGCGAGCTTTATAGCATACTCTTGTGCTTCAGCCGTAACCTGTGCTATCTTCATTTTAAGTTTTCTATTTACAACAGTACGGCAGTTGTCCGCACCACTGAGGGTGATTACAGCACAGCACTCGCACAGCACATCACTCGTCTACGTCTTCTTCTTCTGGGAGTCTGTCGCACTTCTTTTTCGTCAGCACGACCAGCGAATACCGCTCAGTAACACTACCCCCCCCCCCCCCCCCCTCGGAAAAAGCACAGTCCCGGTGCGTTCTGAACAGAACGTGCATAATAGGGCTTCAGGCGGGACACATGCACTATTTCAGAGGATGGTGCTTTGGACGAGGATTTCGGAGGCACAGATTCAACTTCGTATGTGACGTCTGTCACGGGGCGCAAAACTCGGTAAGGGCCTGTGTAACGGGGCAAAAGTTTTTCACACAAGCCCACGCGACGGCACGGGAGCCACAGCAAGACGAGTGACCCAGGAGTGTAGGGGACATCACGGTGGTGACTGTCGTACTGGAACTTTTGAGAGTCTTGGGATGCAGAGAGCCTGGCACGAGCTATCCGGCGGGCATCATAAGCGCGGGCTACGGCATCCCTGGCGTAAGTACTGGTGACGTCTGCCGCGGGTAGTGAGGTGTCGAAGGGCAGTAACGGGTGTCGGCCAAATAACACATAAAATGGGGAGTATCCACCGGCAGAATGGACAGATGAATTGTAGGCGAATGTCACAAAAAGTAGATGAACGTCCCAATCCCGGTGGTCGTCAGACACATACATGGACAGCATGTGTGTGAGGGTACGGTTTAGGCGTTCCGTGAGGCCGTTGGTCTGGGGGTGATAGGCTGTGGTGAATCTGTGGCGGACGGAGCACGAACGGAGAATTTCGTCAACCACTCGCGACAGAAAGCAGCGGCCACGGTCAGTTAGTATTTCACGAGGGGCACCATGATGTAGAATCACGTTTCCTAGGAGGAAGTCATCGACGCCTGTGGCGCAGCTGGTCGGGATGAGCATACCGCGTAGCATAATCGGTGGCGACGGCGATCCATTTGTTTCCTGAGGCGGAAACTGGAAAGGGCCCAAGAAGGTCAACACCTACACGGGAAAACGGGTGAGTGGATATGGGAATCGGCTGAAAATGGCCTGAAGGCAAAATTGTGGGCTTTTTAACGCTGACACAATTCACATGCGGCAATGTATTGCTCGACGGAGCGGTAGAGCCCCGGCCAGTAGAAGCGTCGGCGCAGGCTGTCTTATGTGCGAGAGACACCCAGGTGGCCAGCCGTTGGAGCATCATGAAACTGGTCAATGATGGTGGAACGCAGATGTTGAGGAACGACGAGCAAAAGGTCTGCTCCGTCTGGTCGTATATTGCGTCGGTATAGGGTGTTCTCGTGGAGTACATATAAGGCAAGAGATGGATCAGGTCAATCGCAGGTCAGACGGAGGATAATGGAATGGAGCAACAGATCTAAGTGTTGTTCGTCGGCAATGTTAGAAAAGGCCGACACAGACAAGACACATGCGTCTTCGTCAGACACATGCGTCATCCGCTCAGTAACAATATTTTTGATAGTTCGTATTCGCCGGTCAAGGTCACTGCGCACAAGATACACATCACTTTCTTCTATGTCCCCGTTATATTTCACGCATAATTTTCTTTACTAGAGTACAATGAGCCTCTTATTACAATATATATATATATATATATATATATATATATATATATATATATATATATATTTGTTTTCGTGACATTACCACGCGAGAAACATCTGGTTTATTGCCGAGTAGCGTGAACAAAACCTAAAACTTTAGAGTTTTATTCCATGGAAATTCTTTTAAAAGATTGCTCTGTTCAGCCATGAGCGAGAGTGCTCCTAAGACGCTCTCTTTCTGCTTGTAAAAATTTGGAGTAGAAGTGCCCGTTCACAAAAAGACAGCATAACCATTTTGTCGCCTTTCCCACACAACGCGGCATAACGCAATCAACTGACACAAATACACCTTAAGACATTATAATTTGATTCACAGCGTAAGTATAAAAAAAAAGAAAAAAAATAGCTTTGCTGCCGCAGGCATACGGTTAGAGCGTCAGCTCAAGTTTTACTATATCCTAGTCCTATCTGCTATGTCTTCAACCTGTTTGACGTTTATATCACAAACAACGATTCGTTCGGCGCCACCCACAACTGTCTACGACAACTGGTTCGCCCACCACGACCTCACGAAGGTCGCCCACCGAAGGGGCAGGGAAGGGGAGAAAGAGGCTTACTCTCTCTCTCTCTCTCTCTCTCTCTCTCTCTCTCTCTCTCTCTCTCTCTCTCTCTCTCTCTCTCTCTCTCTCTCTCTCTCTCTCTCTCTCTCTCTCTCTCTCTCTCTCTCTCTCTCTCTCTCTCTCATCACTGACTTGGCCGCCATCTTGAATCTCAGAGAGACGGATAAACGGGCGAGAAACCGGCAAATGCAAGTAGTAAGAGCTAACGCTCTTAAAATACCTTTTTAGAGCGTTAGCTATAATGTGTTCATTTGCGAGTTTCGCGTTGCCACCCCTGGTATTCTATGCATTCCACAGAAGGCACCACCTACTCGTACACCGCATACTGTTTTATCTGGCTAATCTTTCGTTGCAAGTTAACATCGTAGCCTTCACTGCCACGCCCAGGCACAAAAGCACTATGTTATCGCTGCAGCCGATCACGTCTCGTGTAAACCTGCAACACTCTCTCACTGTGCAGTAAACATCGACGCCTTCCTAAGGTTTCAAATGCAAAACATTCTCGCGCTGTGCATTGAACACCGGTGTCTTCGTGAAGTACCATCTGCGCCGCTCCTTCATTGAACCTAGGTAATACGTCATGTGCATACGCCACCTCGCTAAAGAGAGACCCCAGCCGTGCCAGACAGGCTGCCGACACCATCGCACAACGAAAGCTAGACAGGTCTTGCCAAGAAGCTTACCAAGTGAGCCAAGATCGAAGCGGCAAGAGCGTCTACGGCTGCGGCCGATGGCTAACTTGTGAAACTTGGTTCAAGGATAGTTGAACCTCTGCAATTTTGTCTGCACGAAATATACTGGGTTGGCAGCGATTCTGGACAGCTTATTACTGGCCGTAAATTTAATGCTTTTCGGTATCAAATAACCGCTTTTCTACGGCTTAGTTCGGTGATCCGTGTTCTTTTCCTTTTTCTGGTTTGAACCAGTGCGACAGTTTCACGAGCTATGCAAAGATATGAAACTCGCTTTCAGAAGCGTTCTAGACTATATTTCGATGCTCTGCTCTTCCACGAAATCGCAAAGAGGCGTGTGAAGATTAAAGCGCTTGTTGTTCTATGTTCAAGGCCCCTTGCACCAGAGGACGCAAAACAAGAATGATAGAAGTTCTATTACAAATATTTCCGTCGTGCTCTACATAGCGTGCTTTACTGAGGAAGGAATTTATCAGTGTTTATCAATGCAGTGAAAGCACTAAAAGCTCTGCGAAGTTCCTTCACTATTTATTCATACACGCTATGCATATATTTATTAATCTTCTGGGACGTTCTCCCTACTGTCAGAAGCCATTGTCCAAAGAATAAAAACACTCACACAGCCATAAACAAAAACTCTCGCTCCTAGTGAAGTGAATAGGCAGAAGAGATTTGGAAACCGCACTGGTAAGCCTAAGCTGTGCCGAAGGAGAAAGATAAAGAAGGGCGAGGGGGATATATCAGGCTTCACTGGGAAACCAGAGACGGGGCTGAAAGATTGATGCTCGCTAGCCAAACAAATGTCCTCGGGATTCATACATTTTAGAGGAGGATTACTCTACGGGCTTTGGAGGTGCCAATGGTAATCTCTCTTGACCGCCACGAAAGGCTGCTTTGAACGCCTCGGAGGAACTTCAGGAAAGCCTTCGGCGAACGGCCAGTGGCTGCAGACGGCTGCCTGGCACGCCAGAGGGCCATAGATTTCTCCCCGGATATTCCGCATCCGATGACCTGCTGACGTCACACGAGCAGTCAGGGTTAGGACGCTGCATACGTTATCATTATTTTTTATCGTATTGTGGTCTTTTATTTTCGGCGCTAGATGATATATAGCTCATAAGAAAGGCATCCATGTCAGTGCCATGGGGCCAAGTTTACTAACAAGAGTGAGAATCTGTTGTTGGAAGTTCATCGCCCTCCCTCCTTCTTTGTTGCTTCTGTTTAAAGGCGAAGGCCTTACTTGTCACAAGGCTTGGTGTATACACAGAGGGCGTCAACGGGAATTGATGCCTAAAGTATGGTGTGATTTCGCGTCAAAACTGTGACGCAACCATTTCTTGTACAGCGTTCATGGTTGCGTCATACCATTTATCTTCCCCTTTAGCATCCATCTGCTAGTCAAATCGGAGGCTAGTTTGGAATAAGGATTGCATCTCCAATTACACGCTGCTAATTGTAAATGTCCGCCGAGAAATGAAACAGATGCTACGCCTCATTTTACCCAAAACGAAACCAGCTTAAGACCTTTAGCAGTTCCAAATTCGTTGTTAATTTCTCAATGCTGAACGAAAAAGCAAAGCACTGCCAAGTCATGTCAAAACTGCTTTTCGCATGTTTTATTCGGTTGCAGCGGAGCGCGAGTTAAAACCCCCAGTAATTTTTTGTACATGGTTATTGAGAATATATGCCAGAACGTCGATGCGTGTTTGTGTCCGACGAAAAAAAGCGAAACTGAAAATATAGATCACGCATCGTAATAACTCCCACTGTTCAGGCTCACGCTGTCAGCTGCCATATCTGACCCCTAATGTTAATTCGCCTTCTTTTTTTAAGAACCGCTCTATCGGGGCAATGCGAAATGCAAAAAGAAAATATATTTGATTTGTTAGGTAGGCTAAAGAAACTTTTCCAGTCAGTGCACTTAAAACAAACCCTAATTACATTTACGCATAAAATTATTTGCATATTAAGCTAGCTATATTAACTACTCTTCTCGGACAAGGGTGGTTCACTAGCGTATTTTAATAACAAGATAACATGGACAGTACGTATTCAACGGCAAATGAATAAACTTGATAAAACTCAGAAATTATATCGAGGAAAAAAGTTGCATATCGCCACTGAAGAGCAATTATCGTGCGTACATAGGAAACAGTATTTGAGCATAAAATTATTAATGAAAAATGCAATCGCGTTTCAGTTTCGGGCTCTCTTTTAAACTAGTAAGTCTTTCTCTACCTTTTTACTAGCAACAAAGAAATATATCTCCATTTCCTTCCTCTCTCGATGTTCTGAGTTGTGTTGCCGACTCTGGTAAAACATCGAGCCCCGAACTAAACCAGGACACAGTTAAATCAATGCAATTGGCTCAATTTTTTTTAGTCCTTACCGATTTCCTTTTTTACTTGAACGCATCGGCCTTGTGGTCTCATTAGCGCTATCATTTTTCCCGAGTCGCCACCTATCAGTTCCTTTTCAATCAACGTGCCAGCGTTCCTTACCCGAAGCTATCAGCTCTCGGGCAGGCTTCGTATCAGCAGTCGCTGTCAGCGCGCCACTTAGAAGACGTTGTCGCTGTCGTAAAGCAACACCCACGCCATACTTCCTTTTCCCAATTTTTCCCTATCCGATCCTTTCTTTTTTCTTCGCTCTTTTGGTACTTCCATCGCAACCGCCTCGAAAGATCGCCAAGGTGTGCCTTTAAGACCAAGTGAGAGGAGGCTCTTGGCAGCTTGCTTGCGGTGACGGCGGCGGCTGAAGCTCGTTGTCGCAACGTCGTAAAAGCAGCCGGAGGATAGAAGGGAGGCGCCTCCTCCACCAAAGGTTACGGCTGTGTTTAGTGTCCCTGCGGCCTGAGCGGTTTTCTAGCGGTGGCAGACGCGCGGCCAGGGAAAAGGAGTGGTGAGAGAAGGTTGGTAGAAGCCAGCTGCTGGGGAGCCGCCTATGCAGCAGCGCAGTCATCAATCCAGCAAGCACGCTTCAACCCAAAGACCAGCAGCGGAAGCAACAAAGAAAACATTTGAGAGGGAGAACAAAGAATAAAAAGTTGCCGAAAAGCGAAAGAAGTTGGCGAATTCTGGGAGGTGCAAGCTTTTTGCGAGAGGAGAGCGGGGTGGCGGCGGTGGCATAGAAGCACAGAGATCACCTGATAAAGCATAAAAAATGAAAATGAGAGATCGTTGTTGCTAAGAGTCGAAACAAAAAACGTTACTGGAAAATGAGTCTCTGACAGCAACGCCATGTTTTGAGCGCTCAAATGCGAAGGTTAACGCCTCAAAGTTCGTAGTTTTCTTTAACGTGTTAGTTCGTGGCTTGTCGCTACCATCCGTGCGTTGAGCTGACAAGCTCTTATTCGGTTAGGGTTCTGAAGAGGCAACTATTTAAGCACGCTACACAAGGTAGTGCAGGTATGCTTTACAAATTAAGGATCAGAGAACACATCAGTGTGCACAGTACGCTCTGAAGCACATTGTTAAATGCACCCTAATGCCCATGCCCTGTTAGCGTATTGGCACATTCGAACAATCGCATTTTTGTGACGATATACATTGGATCCTTGTTTAGCGAAACCTCCCGAGAAATGTCCATACATAGGCCAATAGCCCTCGGCCACTACGCAGTAATTTTCCGTTGCTGGTAAACTTCTCTTATTATTTTATGTAAAACGTAAGCTGGCCAGTTAGGTTTATAGCTTATCACTAGTCACAAGATTCACAAGTAGCCACAAGATTACGATTAGTCACAAGATTTAATCGGCCATGAAGGACGCCGTAGAGGAGGGCTTCAGAAATTTCGATCACCTGGAGTTCTTTAACGAGCACTTGCATCAACTACACAGTACACGGGCGGCTTGCTTTTCACCTCCGTCCAAAGGCGGCGGCCATGACCGCTATCAAACGCACGTTCAGGATCATATGCAGAGCGCCGTAACCATAGTGCCACTGCAATGAAGCCTCAAATACATACTATGCCCTGTGAATTCGTAGACTATAGATAGAATACGCCTAGAGTAACATCGTACTGGAGGTGCTTCATCATTTTTGGTGACACGATTTCACCGATCACACTCACCTAAGAGAACATCTTTTAGTTGGCTAATCGAGTCATTAATGCACGCAGTTTCGCCAATTAAGTTTCTCCTTGATGTTGCCTTCCTAAAACTTACTTTCCAGGCGGAATGCGAGCACTATATACCCTTCAAATCTGTCGCTTACTTTCGCTTCATAACTCGCCTTTTGATGCAGTTTTTCCACAGTTACGAAGTCTATATTGAAAATACATAAGCTTATCAGAGGATGAACAGACCCTCTACAATATTAAATACATTACGGGAAGGGCAAATAAATTCGCAATACGCTCGTTTCTTATCTATCTGCTCTCGTGCGCTTAATGCAATGTCGTGTTAGTCTTTCGTGGAGGAAAAGCTTAATAATATGCGAATTCAACTAAAGAACTAAACGCATAAATTATTCAAAATAAGAAAGTTTGATAAATCAGGCATTTTCAATTGCTCTATTTCTTGATTCTTTGCTAACGCTAGTGGCTTCTGTTACGCAAAAAGAACGATGTTTGGTTGCTGTCAATATGAATCCAAGCCATTTATTTTTAGCACATATTAAAATAATAGAAGACATGTCATTCGCGAGCAACCAGTCAAAATGTCACGAAACAAAAACAGCTATATCATTACAGCGTTGTACTTCACTACAATATCATATCAATAGAGTCGTGTACTTCACTATATATGCATGCGATCCCTTATGGATGAATAGGTGGCAGACTCCACAAAATTTGATATCAGGATTCCTCCAGCGAAATCGAGTCGCAAGAACATAGCTTCAAAGCCTGATGTAATTACTCCTGTGAAAAGCATACAAAATCCACTAAACAGAAACGAGCAGTTTCCTGTACTGCGCACTCGTTAAGACGACAGTGCATTGTGATGCGTACCCTTCCAAAGACTAGAGGACCCAATCAGCGACTTTTGAATAAACTTCGACCCGTGTCACGCTGGTACTTTTTTTCACTCCCCTTGGCCTATTGAAATTAAACGCCGTTCTTCCCTTCAGAGGGCCTTTTCGAAAAAAACGCATTTCGAGGACACCTTCAAATACTGAAGCACTCCTCTCTGACACCCTACTGTGCGAAAAAAGATTGCTGGGAGTCCCCTCTAGCCATCAAGCGATAAGCAAATTAAAGTTTTACTTTCTTTAAAGCACTTACACTTTTTTCCTTTGATAGCAATATGTTATAATATGTTTTGGTGTTTACGACATGTTCAGAAAGGAGATTGTGTTGAAGGGTATCTGTTTTATTGCCTCAAAGAACATATTTCTCTTCTCCCGAATAGCGTAACATGAGTATCATGTTTAAGGCTTTGCTGTTATACCTCCAAGCAAGCCTCAGCATATCAATCGATGCATCTGTAAATAAGACCACTAGAGGCGTGCGTAAAATAATGCGCGAAGATTATATTAAAGAACCGCCAACTGTTGGAAGTCAGCCTACGATTCCTTACCTCAAATGAAGAAGCATCATGGTAATAGGTTTTTCCTTTTATACAGATTCAGTTCTATTCGAATGGCGTTATCAGAGCAGTTCTTCCCTCTTTCTTTCAGAAAAAAAAAAAAAAAAAGATGTTGTTTGAATAGCACCTTCATATGACTTGCCCTTTTCAACAAAAGTGGTAGAAATGGAATCAGAAAGCAAAGGACATAACGAAGTATAGCAGGAAGGAGATGGGCGAAAAAAGTAAGAGGAAAAAAAAAAAAAGGCGCATGCATGCAAGAAGCAGCCACGCGGAAACCCAGAACGGGTTCGTCATTTTTTTTCCTTTCTTTATTGTGGCCCATATTCTACTTTCCCTTCTCCGCAGCCTTCAAAACGTGCCGACTACCGAGAGAAATTGATCGCTAATGGGCGCCATTACGAGAATAATTCATGAGAGCCATAGACGTCCAATTAAGAGACGTCGTGCCCGCAACGCGCTACCTGCATTACTGATCCGACTACTTCCCTTCTTTCCTACCTTATTATTTAGGTGTTCTATACATCTTTTTTTTTCGCCTCCAAGCCCACTTGCTATGAAGGCACCAGCGACAAAAGGGCGTCACAAAAACTTGCCGAAGAACAAAAGCACAGAAAAAAAGCTGTCCGAGTGCGTCACCATCGTCCGAAGAGCAAACGTGAGAGGTGCGGTAACAATAAAGAAATCCCTTCCATTGGAAAAAGAAGCCTGCGTGGTACCTTGCTCAGCGAAGAGCGAATTCTTGTTTCAATACTAAGAATACGGCGCAAATTTTGATCCAATTTATCTCTATTTTTTTTTCTGCTTTCCTCTCCCCAGCTCCTTCCTGTTGCCTTTCGTTGAACTGTTCCACATTTTAATCACTCGTCTTTCTTCTCCCCATTTTTACACTCACGCATAGCAGCGCCACCCATTGAACGTGACGTCTATTCGGAAGCAAGTATATCCCATAACAAACGGGTTTCAAGATCATCGCAGCTCGAAACGTGGTTATTACCTCTGATAACTTATTATCGTCCCCTAATGCGAAGAAAAAATGAGAATGGGAAAATTGCAGGAACGTAAGGGGTTGGGAACAAAGAAAGCAAACTTGAGTCGCAAAAAAGTGAACAACGCGACGAGCTTTTCCAGTAGCGTAAGGCTGATCGGCGCCGCTCCAAAGTTGATAGCTTTCCAACTATACAGGGCGCAGGACGCGGACAAGTCATTATGGAGCACCGCGCGCTTTCTTATTGCTTTTTTGCTTTGCTACCTTTCGCTCATTCAGCAGTAATTTTTTCCTTTAGTCTGGGCAGCTCTGGATGGCAAACCTAATGCTATTCGTTGGCAGAATGCGATACGGAGAGCACCATGGTCGGTCTCTGGCTTCAGTTCTTCTTTTTCGGTGCTTTTAAGTGTATAGCGCGCTGCAGAGTTGCTGTCAGTGTGTAGTCTAAAAAGAGATTCATTATCTCGGCCCATATATACTGTCCCTCTGGAAGAAGAGAGAGTTTATTAGCTTGTATTTTACTATAATTTTGTCACGCTCACAGTCGTTAATATGCTTTTCGAAAGCATATATTGAAACCGGAAGTCTCTTGGAAGTTGAGCAACCTGCTGAAGCTGGTGTTGGTGTATTTTTTGTTCTCATGGACGGAACCGTTATATGATATCGCTGAAACCCTGCTGCAGCCGGTTATACGCTGAATGCAATGCGAGACATTTAACGCAATCTACCAGCGTTCTGCATTTATTGGATCCGCTTTTGTTTTGCACTGAACGTTGTGCAAAAAAAAAAATCACATAGCGGAGGTTATTTCACTTGAGTTAACGAAAGCTTAGACATTTATTGTTCTAGGCTGCATTATCAAGGCTCAGTGCAATATCAAGAAAAACGACGTGTCGGCCACTTAAATTGCGAGGGATAGTTAATATAATGTTGTTTTTTGTTGCTGTAGTTGTTGCCCCTTGTGCGTCCATGCAGCACTTCAAAGGAGCATAGTTTGTAAATATAACAGAATGTATCGTTGAGTAATTGCTGGTCGAACATTACGAAAAACGCGGCAGAGAAGAACGATGCTGCAATGAAGTGAAGAAAGAAGTTAGCTGCCGATAGATGTTTGTGGGGTTTAACGTCCTGAAGCGACTCAGGTAGTAGAGACGCTATAAATGAAGTGAAGATAGAATAGGGCACGCGGGTCTAATGAGCTCAGCTGGCAGGACAGCATCGTCCTTAATTCTCTCTCTCTCTCTCTCTCTCTCTCTCTCTCTCTCTCTCTCTCTCTCTCTCTCTCTCTCTCTCTCTCTCTCTCTCTCTTTCTCTCTCTCTCTCCCCGTGTGTGCGTTCTCTCTGCTCTGCTGCGTCTTGAACCATGGTATAGTCCAGATTTTTAGCCGCTCCCGGGCGTGGCCATTTTCTGCCGACTAGCGCGCCGCCGCGCGGGCGCTTCCTTGGCGACTGCGGACGCCTGCACGGTAGCAAAGTTTAGCTAGCCTTCGGGAGCTAGACAACATCGCCAAAAATATTTTCACCGCACGGTTCTGTTGAAGCGAGTTTATTTGCATTATCGCAGAGTTACAATTGTCTTGTTATTTATGGGGTTTTGTTTCACATTCACGTTAACTGTGTTGGTGGTCATCACGCAGCTGCGCGCTAATACTGCCGTTTCGGTCCCTTAATGACGATAAAATGTTTGTGAACAATTACAAACGTTACTCTTGCGTATGACTCGCATATAATTCCACTTTCAATGCGCTTTTCTTCCTTATCTGTTGTCATTTGTGTGGTGTGCGCTAGTCATATCAAGAAATTATCCCTGTGTTCATCTGAGTTGACAAGGTAACGGCAGGCAAACTTTGCACCCTTGTCCTTGTGTCTGTGTGTGCTTCATCTGTTTTGTCACCTGCTGTGCTGCCGTTTTCCAAAATACGGAGTTTAGTGTCCAAAAGTGGCATCGGCTATGATATACGCCATAGTGGAATGCTCTGGAAATTGTAGACTGCCTGGGGTTCCTTAACGTGCGCTGACATCGCACACTACACAGGCGCTTTAGCTTCGTCTTCATCGAAGCGTGGCCGTCGCTTCTGTGATCGAACCTATGTCTTCGGGCTCCGCAGACAAAAGCCCTAACCACAGAGCCACCGCTGAAGAGCACAACCCTGTTTCGCTATTTGTATTAAGCCTTGAACAAATATTATCACAGCAGTCAGCTCTCGCGAGTTTTGCAGCGACAAGACGAGTATATTGAATTTCGATGCTATCGGTGAAACCGCTGCTTAGCCGATTGGGCAGGGTCATAGAATGCAATGAAATCGTGTTTGTTGCGTCCGAGGTAGATACTGACAGGAAAAAGCTACTACACTTAACCGTTTTGCACGCCGACTTCTCTCTGAAATAAGGAAATAACAACTGGTAGTCCTGGTAGCCGTACTTAGATTCCCTTAAAGAAAAAATGCAAGCCAGAGACAACCACTGTCGGCGAAAAAAAATAAAACACGTTTTGCGCAAGCAAATTTCAGTGCGAACGTCGACCCGGTTAAATCTCGCGCCATGGAGTCAGGTCCAAATACCTACATCCTCGTTCGCAAAATCAAAAAGGAAAAAAAAAATGGATTTGTCACATGTCAAGGACACCCCCTCACCCCATGAACATCTATATGTAAATGTCTATAGTAAGTTTCGTGCTCAAACAACTGGGTTAATTGGAAGGATATGAGAGAGGCATTTGCCCTGCAGAGGGTATAGTTGTGGTAATGATAATGATTATGAGGCTGACATATAAACAGCTTGTGGCCCTGATTACTTCTCAGTGTTCCCCTAAACAGCTGCTAATGTGCCACTTGGATGGTTCTAGCAAACAGAGTGGTAGGTGCGTTGTAGACAAACTTGCAAAAACTGAAATGAACCAAAAAACTCTTTCTGACGTCCCATACATGTTTATTCGTGAAGTATGTACGTAACCTTAAGTTTCCGAGATTGTTTCAAATTACTTCGGCTTGTCGATGGGCCGGCTCAGTGTCACAGCATGTGTCTTAGACTGCCCCCTGTCTTTGCCCCTTAATTCATTTTTTCTGCCGCCCGTATCACTGACACTTGCAAGAAATGTTAACCCTTGTTCCTCCCTCACCTTTAACAACACTGCCTCTCCAGCCCTTTCATCTTAACGGACAGCTGAATTCTGACGCAAGTGAGCTTATCTGGCTAGCTGCAATGTCCGTCCTGCAAGATTGAACTAAAGTGAAACAGTTCGTGTCAACACACCACCCTCGTCACGTCAACCGTCTAAGGGTCCTCCTTACTTAGCAAAGGCTTTTCACGACAAAGGCCCACTTTTCTGCGGCACCTGTGCTCTAGGTGTATGCCTACATGTGCTCACAGTGCCTCGTCGCTGTCGACTGGTTAGTTGCGACAGCGTAAGTGACGGGGAGGACCTTCTCCTGCGGCAGGCATCTTTCATTGGGGAAAATAAAGCTGCAAGCTCTACATTACGCAAGTTGAGGTTAGGAAACGAGTCGGTGAGCAGGTGTGAACAATATGGGCTACCTTGAAAGCCGCCATGGTCGGCTCATTAAGGTCAGGATGTTAAGACTTCACCAAACATTCTTCTAACATTCTAGGCCAGCGATAATGGAAGCAGATGTTCCCAAAAATAAGATCCAAAGCTGTGGTAATGCCGCCGACCAATTCTTAACGCCAGTATCAGCTTCGTCGTCTTTAGAAGAACTGTGATAACTAAACTGACCATTAATATCTGTTAAAAACTCTTATTCATGCGTTGTACAAGCAAGGCACTGAACAGAAAACAGAAGATGAAAGGGGGCGGGGAGGGGGGGGGGGAGGGGAAGAGTGTATTACGAGACAGCTCGGGGGACTGAAGCTTTCAGCAACGCCCTCTCTTTCCCCCTCCCCCCAACATTCCCTCCGAGCTATATACGCGAACCGACCCACCAAAAAACAACATTCTTCACACCCGAACTTTCAGCAGATATGAAGCAATTTGAACTCGTTCTATCTCTTCGATACCAGATTTTGCCTCTGGAATTGCGTTAATCATGGCGTCTTTCATGCACTACCCGTACAGTAATTTTGGTGGGAGCAAGAGAAGTTCTCAATAAGTATGAGACGGCTTAATGTATTATATATATATATATATATATATATATATATATATATATATATATATATATATATATATATATATCAGAAAGAGTTGATGGTAACTGATAACTAAAGGTAAAATGAATCACCAGGAGTTTGAAAACGTAATGGTGGATTTATTTCGACGTTTCGACCAAGGTCCGGTCTCTTTCAAGAATTCATTCTTCATTATTTAAAAAGACCGGACCACGGTCGAAACATCGAAATAATTCCACCGTTATGTTTTCAAACTCTTCGTGATTCATTTTACACACACACACACACACACACACACACACACACACACACACACACACACACACACACACACACACACACACACACACACACACACACACACACACACACACACACACACACACACACACGCACACGCACACGCACACACACGCGCACGCACACACACACACACACACACACACACACACACACACACACACACACACACACACACACACATATATATTATATATATATAATATACACACACACGTGTGTGTGTGTGTGTGTGTGTGTGTGTGTGTGTGTGTGTGTGTGTGTGTGTGTGTGTGTGTGTGTGTGTGTGTGTGTGTGTGTGTGTGTGTGTGTGTGTGTGTGTGTGTGTGTGTGTGTGTGTGTGTGTGCGCGTGTGTGTGCGTGTGCGTGTGCGTGTGTGTGTGTAAAATGAATCACGAAGAGTTTGAAAACATAACGGTGGAATTATTTCGATGTTCGACCGTGGTCCGGTCTTTAAACCCCACAAACCAAACCATATATATATATATATATATATATATATATATATATATATATATATATATATATATATATATATATATATATATATATATATATATATGGTTTGGTTTGTGGGGTTTAACGTCCCAAAGCGACTCAGGCTATGAGAGACGCCGTAGTGGAGGACTCCGGAAATTTCGACCACCTGGGGATCTTTAACGTGCGCTGACATCGCACAGCACACGGACGCCTATCTGTTTCGCCTCCATCGAAACGCAGCCGCCGAGGTCGGGTTCGAACCCGGGTATTCCGGACAGTAGTCGGGCGCCTTACCACTGCACCACCCCGGCGGGGTATATATATATATATATATATATATATATATATATATATATATATATATATATATATATATATATATATATATATATATATATATATATATATATATATATATATATATTATCACGTTGGTCTTGATTTTTTTTTTCTGCGGGAAACTGAATGAAAAATAAAAGTAACATAACGAGATTGGAGGAGATTTCCCTTAGAAGGATAAGAGCTGGGGCGGCCCTTACCCCGTCGGTAACCGATGGGAATTTCAAGCAGACGTCGAACCAACCACATGCCCGAAGTGTTCCACACCAGCTGCAGAAGTGGATGTTCGCCACCTGCTGTGGACTTGTGCAGGGACAAGGGCATCAAGGACACAGATTCTGCGCGAAGTGGGACTAACCACAACAAGGGAAGAGGACTTCTCTAAATGGCTCACCGACAACGACAAGAGTGGGAGCCTGCTCCGGTTCCTTACGGAAAATAATTTACATGAGTTTCTATAATATGCCTTATGGCAAGCTTGGGATAAAAAAAAAGTGTTCTGAACATACGAAATAAATTCATTACACTGCTGTAAATTTCAGGAAAAGCAGCCATGGGCGAGTGTTGTTTTCGAGGACAGTATATGCCCTGTGAAAAAAACACTCTGAAATCCCCTGAAAAAAAAAAAAAGAAATAACCATCTCATACATTTTGTGCGATCCTTTGTGCGATCTTTTATGTCGGCCTTATTTTCTTCTTGGTGGAGAATACGAGATAACTCCTTTCCTCAGGTCGTTCATACATTACCCTTCTTTCTTTTCATATAAAAAAATATTACTGCATCCAAACAGGGCCAAAGTATTTGTTAAATATATGAATTGTTTCGCTTAAAGGCTTTGTTGCCACATGAGTTGCGCTAGCTTTTATTCATGGGCGACATTGCTCTTGCAAAGGTTTAAAAACGCTGCTTTTTTACTTCTGATGCCGCTATTCAAACTAGAATCGCGCGTATCCCGTTTTTATAACTTTATTGATAGTAACCAGGCAAATCTGACATTCATTCCACTATGCTGCCCATACATATATAGCACTGAGCCGGTACGCAAGCTGTGAAAAGCGTAGACGAACTCTTTTCACGTCATTAATGTCCTGCGCCGTAAAATATAGGAGCGGACAGATCACTCTGTCATTGACACAGATGTTGGGAAAGCGGATCAACTAATACGCATTCGTAACCTTACCCCCACCTGTCCGCGATTTTCATATCTTCTCCATTGCGCTTCGTCACAATTAATCGAGCTTTGGAGACCACAAACTGATGTTTACAAAGAAATTTCTCCGCAGTATCAGGAGGGCTTAAGAAATCAACTTGAAGAGGACAAGCTGTCGAGCTAGTTGGTTTTCCATAGTTTTAGCAGCGCGTAGCCGGATAAGGACAAAGACGGAGGAACACGTAAGACGCAGAAGACGCAGAACTAACTAAGAAATAAGTTTCATCTCGAGTCCCATGTTCTGGTATGTACGTTTTTCTGCTCCCCATTTTATTATCAAGAACTTTTATTCCCTTCAAAAAATCTGCACAGAATCAGTGCATTGCGAACAAAATTTAAACTTAAAATTTCTTCTCTATCTTCCTGCAATGCGCCTTAGAAGGAGAAAAAAAAACTCTGATTAGACGCCGCATTAAGCTTCAAGAATTTCCTCAGCCATTTCACCAAGGCTAACTGGCCCGTCAGCTGGTCCAAGGCTAGCCAAGCCCGCCACATTGGGAGAGAAGGTTGCAGAAAATGAGGGGACGAGTTGCAACTGGGCAGCAGAAAATTCAGTGTTCTATATCATAGGGTGCAGGACAATTCGGGCATACTGTACAGTGTCTCATAGAGTAAAGAGAACGGGCAGTAGTGACGAGAGTATTTAGGTGTCTGCGCCGAAGAATGCATATATTTTCGTGGTGATTGAGGGATTTGTCCGGAACCGGAAGAGTTTGAGGAGTTTCTCTAATGTTGTCGGGCTTTTTGTTCAGGAAGACTAGAGTCCCACGTGGGTGGGTGAGACCAGGGAATTCAAAGTGATCGGTGCTGAAGATCGCAGGCGAGGCGAGGCACCTCATTGCCTCAGATTCCAGCATGACCAGGAACCCACCTCAGTGTACAGTGTGGGGATATAGTTTGATAGGAACGTCGTGTAAATCATCCTGTACTTTTGTAGGAGAATATTAACTGCCGGAACGAGAAATGCAGGGAGACAGTGGTATCTTTGAAATTTAAATCGGGGGTTGAGCTTTTTCAGGGATTGTTAAGCTAAGTGAGACCAGCAGTTGCAGGTACTTAAGTTCCACTTTATAGCCAAGCTGTGTTGGATGTCGCACCGTCTGCTGAGTGTTATCGCCGGCGAAGGGCTACGCCTTCGTTTGGCTAAACTCTTGGAGTGCATGTAAGGTAACTACGAGCATGTGGAAGCGTAACATGCTACCGTCAACGTGAAATCATGCATAATCATCATGAGACAGTTATGGTGAAGTTTCCGCGAGTGTTGAATAGAATTTCAGTCAATATATAATCGGGGCGCGGCCCGCATGATGTAAATGTAAATTAATTGTTTTACGAGAAATAAATCTTTCACACTTACTGTGGATGCCTGATCCGCGCTGTAAGAGAAGGGAGGAAAGTGGAAGTGAAAGCGGAAAGAGAGAAAGAGGTGCCGGTAGTGGAAGGCTTCGGAACAATTTCGACTACCTAGGGATCTTTAACCTACGTTGATATCGCACAGGACATGGAAGCTTCTCCGATTCGCCATCATCGAAACGCAGCCGCTGGCGGTCGGGTTCGATCCCGGGCCGATAAAGTTACAGACCACAGGATTTCGCTTGTAGTGTTGTGTGCGTAATGTGACGAATTTTCAAACTCTTTTATATGTGTATTGATCCGGTATATTTACTGGCTTCATGGCTTCGTTCTTTTCTCTAATCTGGTGTAATAGTAAATTTATAACCTGAATACCATAGCTGCCCTCCCTGGCTGCTAAAAATCGCGACATTCAAGTACGCCGAATACGATAACAGCACAAAGAACTTTAACAACTGTAGAAAACCTCACTCGAAAACATTTCACCGGAATATCCGGGCAGCGAGATTTCACTAGACGAATTTGGAGGCTTGCGCGCCCTCCCCAAGCTAGCGCTAAGGTGACGTACACTCGCAGGTAGAACGACTCCCGACACCGGTGGTCGCGGTGGCAGAAGCTCGAAGCACGTTCAGGCATTAAGAGAAGGGTGGCTGTTCCTGGCCCTACGGGGCTGGGACTAGTAAGTCAACGCCGCTGGCGGCGGGGGCTAGCCTGCCACCGACGTTTTATCTGTTGTAGGCCGTCATTGCACCCGCCACCGCTTAGGTGGTGTACGCCGGCTGTTGCGGCGCGCGTCTTTCTTTCCCTCTTCTTTTTCTTCTCTACTTTCTCTCTTCTGTCCGCACGAGCCAGCGGAGGTGGCTTAGCTGTGCGATGTCAGCGCACGTTAAAGATCCCCAGGTGGTCGAAATTACTCCGTAGCCCTCCACTACGGCTCCTCTTTCTCTCTTTCCACTTTCACTCCCACCTTCTTCCCTTCCCCTACGGCGCGGTTGCGGTGTCCACAGAAAACAAGTGAGACAGTTACCGTGCCTTTCCCTTCCTATAAATTGATTGATTGAATGTCCTTTATTGAATGGGAAGGCTCATGGCCATGGATGGGGATAAAGGGGAGGAGACATAATCTTCATTGTTTAGGTCGTCACTCGAATCACATTGCTCTAACCAGGCCACTAAGCGAGCCATACTTGGCAAATATCATCTGTGTGTTAGCATCAGTTTCTAGAAGGGAACGGTAGTTCAGGCGGTAGGGTTCGATCTCGGGGCGTCCAGTAGAAAAAGCAGGGCATTCCCAAAGTAAATGAGATATGCCGCCGCAGGTTAGAGTCGTACAGTAGGGGCACGTAATCATTTTCTCCTTATACTGACGCCAGCGGGCCATAATACGTGGCGTGTAAGCCGCATGGGCGATGAGCTTATTCAAAAATACTTCTTGACTTCGGGTGAGGTGGGTTCTCGTAAAAGGTGGGTCTGGTGTGGCCACCTGCATGCGATGCTGACTGAGGCTACGAAGACTGGTCCGAGTATAGTGCATAAGGGCAAGAGAAGGGGTGAGTTACCCGCCCAAGGTCGAATAAGGATGAAGCAAGGGGGGTGGGGAAGTAAATGTGGACATCCCACCTGCCAAGGCAGCCGCGGCGTGTGCCGCCGCATTGCCCCCTGATTCGTCCGAGTGACCTGGGGTCCAGTGAATAGCGACAGTTCTGGTCGCGAGTTGGTGGCGTTTAAGGAGGCGCTGTATAGCCGTAGCCGTTGCATCTTGTGAACCCGGAGTAGCGATTTCCTTGTAAGCTTCAAAGGAATCAGTAAGAATACGTAGTGACCCAGTTCCGGTGCAAGGCACTCCTGACAAGACTCCCCAAATCGCGAGGAGCTCAGCGTGAAGAGGGGTACCCTGAGGTAGATGGCAGGCATAAGCGCCTGAAAGGGAAGGGTTGTCATCGCATACCCAGGCCATAGATGCGAATTCGCTTGTAATCGATGCGTCGGTGTATATGTCAGTCGTATCGGGGATTCGCTCTTGTCGGTGATGGGCAGCTAGGAGCTCCCGGGAAATGACAAAATCGCGGTTTATAGGTCGGCGATGGACGCGTGTGACTACTGGCATCTCCCAAGGGGGAAGTGATGCATATAGGGCTGGTGTTTTGTCGTTACGCTGTTCATCCCAGGCCAGCAGGCGACGCCCCTGGACAGTGTTCTCTAGACGTATTCGATGACGCGTCTGTGACTCGGTAACGATGGTAGTGAGCGGTGGAAGAGCGGCCAAACGCTCAAGTTCGGCTATAGGAGTGTGCTTAGGTAGACCGGTAATAGTGCGTAGTGTTGCGCGATGAAGGCGTTCGACCTTAGCGAAGTCAGTCTTCGACAGTTGGAGGACCGGTGTGCCATAGAGGATTTTTCCGACCGCCGCTGCTCTGGCCATCGCACGGCAGGCATGCTGCCGCGCACCGCCGTACCGGTTGGACAGGCGACGAATAGTATGTAGCAGTGCTGGCCAAAGGCGTTGTAACTGATGAACCCATTTCTGGGGGCTGTTGCAGCTTGATATGGGCAGGCCAAGAATGCGGATTTGCCCATTTGAGGAGGTGATGGTGTTGCCTCTGATGTGAAGATGGATCTGTATACTGGGGTTGGTTTTATGTTTTCCGTCGATACTAATCAATTCTGTTTTATGTGGTGCGAGTTCCAGGTCAATTTTGGTTAGTGTATCTTCAAGACAAAGAAGGGCCGCCTGAAGTTCAGTCTCCATAGAATATTTGTCTACGTAATCCGCTGCCTCAGTCCAGACGGTAATATCACCGGCATATATAGCGAATCTTGCGCTTGTGCTGATTTCCAGATTCTCGGCGACGCGTGTCATGGCCAAGTTGAACAATATGGGTCCGAGAATGGAGCCCTGAGGTACACCCCTATCCAAGTAATAGGTTTTGGGCACCCATCCCGGAGCTTTGCCATGTAGCTGAATGGGTCTAGATGTCAAAAAATTGCGGATCCAGATTTGGGCACGATTACTAGGAAAACGTTTGGCGAGTTCCTCCAGGATAACCTCATGGCGAACATTGTCAAAAGCTTTGTGTATATCGACAGCCAGGAGATAGTCAGGTAGCGTTTTCCGATGAGCTCTATTCAGAACTCTTCGCAAAAGCCAAAGGCAGTCATGCGTTCCAAGGTTAGGGCGGAAGCCGGCTTGAGCTGGATGAAATCCAGGACTGACGTATTCAATGTAGTGACTAATCCGGGTATGCAGCAGGCGCTCGATGAGTTTACAGAGATGTAAAGTCAGTGCAATTGGACGCAAATTACTAGGAAGTCGAGGGTTTTTGCCAGGTTTAGGGATAGGAAGAATAAGAGAAAGCTTGAGGTTATCCGGTACCGTTCCGGTCTCCCAGTAAGGATTAATGATGTCGAGAAGGGCATCCTGGGCTGCCGAGTCGAGATTGCGAAGCTCCTGCCAACTAACTCGGTCATGCCCGGGTGTGCGAGCTCGGCCTCTTCCGAGGGCTGCTTGCAGTTCTCCCTTTGAGAATGGGCGATCCAGGTCTGGATCAGGGTTTCCGACTGGGAAAATGGAAACTGCTGGTGGAGGCGTTAGACTGGCGTGTGGGAAAAAGGTGCGTATAACTTCATCTTCAACATCAGCCGGGTTGCCATTGAGAAGGAGATCGGCGAGAGGTGGTGCCCCGCGTGTCTTGCCATTTAAGCCACGAAAGATGCGCCAAAGTTGTGATAGTCCCGGTACTTGTCCAAGACGGTCGCATGTAGAGTGCCAAGCCTCACTTTGCAGGTGAAGCTGGTATGCCCGGATAAGCTTGAATTGTCGTCGAAGAAGCACGAGATCTTTGTGACGTTTTCCGCGTGTCCGAAAACGTTGCGTGAGCTGATCTGCGCGACGCCAAAGGTTAGCCAGGTGAGCATCCATGCCAACTGTGGAATCGTCACAGGGGATATATTCGAGAGCTTGAGTGCGGGCATCTCGGAGTACAGACAGGAAGGAGTCAATATCCGAGAAGGGGGTCGTAGTATTAGCACGAAACTTGTCCCAGTTGAAAAACGAACGTGTTGTCCGAACGCGAAGACATTTACGATTGAGAGTGAGCAAGATGGGCAAGTGATCACTACCCTAAGAATTAGAAAGGACTTCCTAGCGCCGAAGAAGACGCGGTGATGAGAATGTAAGGTCCAGTGTAGTGTCTGCTTGAGAGGGATGGAGACCGATACGGGTCGACACGTTAGGTTCGTTGCACAGGGTAAGAAGAGTTTGATCAAGGGCGTCATATAGGTGTTTACCACGTTGGTTAGGCTGAGATGAGCTCCAGGCTGCGTGATGTGCGTTGAAATCTCCGCCAATAAGAATAGGATAAGGGTGTGCTGCGTTTTCAAGGTCAGCGAGCCAGGTACAGGGTTCTGCCATGACGTTACCTGGCCGAAAATAGGCCGATGCTGCGACGAAAGGTTTTTGGCCAAGGGGGAAGATTTTTACTGCAACAATCTCACGAGTGGAAGAGCAAAGGGATTGAAGCGAGAACTGAGTGGAATGACAATCGTTTCGGATTAAGACGGCCGCCTGTCCCTCTGAACGGCCGTTTTTATGTTGGATAGTAGGTGTCTGGTAAGTGCAGTAACCAGGAATTTTACAAGGACCGCGCGTTTCTTGAAGAAGTATGAAAAGAGGGCGGCGCTGAGGCACAATTGTACGAAGGGTAGGACCGTTCTGATTGAAGCTTCTGCAGTTTCATTGAATCCCATGAGCCATAGTGCTCATGAAAGGGGCACAGATTTACGGCGCTTACTATCGTCTGTGAGTGTGGTACGTTGGAACTCCTCAAACATTGCCTGCAGATGGCTCTGCATGGAAGTGAGGGCAGCAGTAAGAGTTGCATTAACTTCCTTTCGCAGAGTTTCTTCCAGCTTCTGTGTCTCTTGGGCGCGTTCCTGTCGAATTAGCCCCAGCATGTGGGTATAGGCGGAATCAGACGCTGTGACCGGTTGCGGCCGGCGGGTAGGCGAACGGCTTTTGCGGCCCTTCTGTGAGCGGCTGCGTTGCGGAATCTGGGAACGAGTTCGGGTGTCCATTGTTATCTTGTCCTTAGTTATCATCTCCCGGAGAAGCTGATTTTCCTGGCATAGTTCAGATATTTCTGCTCTGAGGCTCTCAATGACCTCGGCTAAACCTGGAGAAGAGGTCTTTTCAGCATATGATACATGTTTGGAGACAGTATGTGAGGATGTCACCTGATGCGTATTCGGATCATCCGACTCCTTAGGTGCCGATTTGTCGACAGGCTTTGCATAAGCTCGAGCCGGGCACTGGGCACTCAGGGCGATATGCGTGGAAGCGCCGCAGGCTACGCAATGAGGAAACTGCTTGCAGCCGGGGTCCTCAGGGTGCGGGTTCTTACCGCAATCCCGACAAACGGCGGGAAACGAGCAGTATTTGGCTACATGGCCGATGCGGTGACAGTTATAACATGCGACTGGGCGCGGGCGGTATTCACGGATTCGGGTAATCTCGTAGTCGAATACTAGCCGAGAAGGTAATGCGTCTGATGCGAAGGTCAGAAGTAGCAAATTTGTCTTGCCGAGCATGCGTATGTCTGTGATTTCAGCTGTCTCGCAGCGCAGATGTGCCATGATATAGTCCATCGTGAGGCCTTCTCTAATTCTGATCACACCTCGCGTGCTGCCAACCGCAGGCTGCTTCAGTGGGGACGTGTCCGCATCGAACGCTTGGACAGAATCCCGCGTTCGCGCGATTAAACGGGTCAATGTACTACACAGCTTCTTGAAATGCTCAGCGTCCTGACAGTTATGCGGATGCAGTTAGCAGCAGAATCAAAGCGGAGAATGGCCATATCCGAAAAATACTGAGACGGAGCGCTTTGCTCTATTGCGTTGGTAATAGCCTGTTTCGGGATGTTTGTGACATGCACTTTGTTAAGTGGCCTGATCAGAACAGTGAAATGAGGACGACTCACCCGTTCTGTGTGCAGACGTTGTGGGGACACTTGACGCTTGCGATAGGTTGAATTCATGCTGCATCCTGTAGTTGTCTTAACCTGAGCAGGAGGGCTTGCAGAGACTTTCAGAGCTGCGGCATCCATTTCCTCGTGCACCGTCGGCAATAGCGGGTAATCAACGCTCCCTGTAGCTTGTGGCGTCGGAGGCAGCGTTCGGCTGGATGCGAAGTACGGCGCCGCGTCCATCTGTTCATGCCCCGCCGGTAAGAGCGGGTAATCACAACTTCTCGTAACTTGGCTTGACTGTGGGGTTGTAGTCGGTGTAACCTGTGGCGTTTGGGGTGTCGGAGTCAGGGTTTGGCTGGATACGTAGTATGGCGCAGCATCCATCTGCTCGTGACCCGCCGGTAATGGCGGATAATCGGAACGCCTTGTAACTTGGCTTGACTGTGGGGTCGTAGTCGGTGGTTGGCACGGAGTGAAGGTCGCCGGGCGTAAAATTTTGAAGGTCGAATCTTCCGGATGCGCTGTGGCGGCAGCGCCGCCCGGCTGTGGCCCGGGAGCAGCCGTGGTCGTGGTGGGCCCTGAGGGCGTCGATTAGGCTCAGAACGCTAGTCCTTGAAAGCTTCGAATCGAACAGCGAGCCGAAAAAAATAAATCAGTTAAGTCAGTGGCTTAGCTACAGAGCCAGTAGCAGGCCCGTTCATTTTCTTATTCTTCTTCCTACAGCCACAACCACAAGAGCATTTGGATTAGAGTCTGTCACTGTGCCGCGTTGTACCAGCTCATGACATTTCTTTTTTTGCAGACGGTTGCATACACGCTCGGGGAGCTCTCGAACGCTGTGCTTCTTCTTTTCAGGCTTGCGTCTCTTGATTGCCATGTTCGCGTCTGCATTGTTCTGCATTTCAATGCCGCCACTGTAGTGAACTATAGATTATGGGCAGTGAGTCGAGGAAAGGCCCGCGCTAGTG